>NW_026929500.1:0-396493 GCF_032062105.1 Saccostrea cuccullata | reverse complement strand
TTCAGAAGTTTTCGGAATAAGACCAGTGTTATAAGACTAGTTGGTGCTTTCCAGAATATACACACAAGATGGCAAAGTATGTTGTGACTGTCAAGAGGAGTTTCTTTGAGGAAGATGAGAGATTGCAAAGGTATAAAGGTACCATTTAAAAAATAATTATGACATCCTGTGTTTTCGGTCAATATCATTTGCCATGAGTCCTTATAACCACATATTGACCTTTATGAAGTCCATAACTGTATAATATTAACTTGGAAAGGTTCTATGAATCTGTCAAGTAGATGATTTGTATTTTCTGTTACAATTGTGTTTAAAGATATTTAAAGTTCTTAACAACTAATCTTCAGTATTTAAGAAATAAATAACAAGTTTATAAACTTCAATGGGAATTGAAGTGGGTCGGTCACGTGATCAAATCCTGTGAAGGCCGAAGGCCTTCTCAGAAGATTTGATCACGTACCGACCCACTTCAATTCCCATTGAAGTTTATAAACTTGTTATTTATTACTTATATATACATTTGAGACAGACAATTGAATATTTTCGAATTGAATTATTGCACTAACCGTCCGTCGTATATTTTGAACCAGAAGTCTCTGTCGAGACTGTAGCTCTACTGGTTTATACTTAAAACAAAGGAAGAGAAAAGTAGCAGTTGGGACTTGAGACTTTAAATCAGCAATAAATAGAAAAATGATCCTTGCCACTCATCAAAATAAAAACCAATGCACAGAATTATGTATCTTAGTATAGTCTACTTGTGTGCCAAGTTATACTGAAATCAGACCAAAACTGTAGGAGGAGTAGCATTTTGAAAGAATTTCACAGAAATTTCTATTTTTAGTAACCACGGCAACACCGTTCATCGAAATCAAAAACCGATGCAAAGAATTATGTATTTTAGTGTAGTCTACTTGTGTGCCAAGTAATATTGAAATTGGAAAAAAACTGTAGGAGGAGTAGCATTTTGAAAGAATTTCAAAGAAATTTCTATTTTTAGTAACCACGGCAACACCGTTCATCGAAATCAAAAACCGATGCACAAAATTATGTATCTTGGTGTAGTCTACTTGTGTGCCAAGTTATACTGAAATCGGACCAAATCTGTAGGAGGAGTAGCATTTTGAAAGAATTTCAAAGAAATTTCTATTTTTAGTAACCAAGGCAACACCGTTCATCGAAATCAAAAACCGATGCACAAAATTATGTATCTCAGTGTAATCTACTTGTGTGCCAAGTTATAATGAAATTGGACCAAAACTGTAGGAGGAGTAGCATTTTGAAAGAATTTCAAAGAAATTTCTATTTTTAGTAACCACGGCAACACCGTTCATCGAAATCAAAAACCGATGCACAGAATTATGTATTTTAGTGTAGTCTACTTGTGTGCCAAGTTACATTCAAATGGAACTAAAACTGTAGGAGGAGTAGCATTTTGAAAGAATTTCAAAGAAATTTCTATTTTTAGTAACCATGGCAACACCGTTCATCGAAATCAAAAACCGATGCACAAAATTATGTATCTTAGTGTAGTCTACTTGTGTGCCAAGTTATATTGAAATCGGACCAAAACTGTAGGAGGAGTAGCATTTTGAAAAATTGTTTACAGACAGACAGACAGACGGACAGACAGACGGACGGACGACGGACGCATTACTATCGCATAAGCTCTTCTGGTCTCTGACCAGTAGAGCTAAAAATGACGCAAGGTGTAAATCGGCTTGCATGGCGGTTACGCTTCGAATTCATTAGGCTAAGGAATCTGTTTCGAGGGGAATATTTTGTGAAAGACTACTTGTGACCAGTAATAGTGAACAGATTGTTGTTTGGGAATAATTTTACTCCTGAAAAGACACAAGAAACACGTCCGAAGTTTGATGATAAAAAGTTGGAGGAATTTCGGTCGCCGGAAAGGGATGGATGGATCCGTTGGATTGAGACACTTGTCCGAGCCAGTTAATTTGCAATTTGATCAAAAACATTCTACGATTTCAGTAACTAAAGGCATACTTATTGTAAAACACTGATAAACACGGAGACACAGGCGACAGCTTTACCATGTTTACATTGAACTACGAAAACACTGAGGTGTTTGGCAGCTGTTCATGGCATGACTGCAATGATATTTTCCAACAGATTTACACATTTATCGTGAGTAGAATTTAAAGATAAAATAATAGTTTATCATGAAAATTTAACGAAAGTTCTACCCAAAAAATAAGGATGAACGTTAAAGACTGTGCAGCTGACAAAATTGAAAAAAAAATGTAAACAAACGCTAGGCCTAGGCCCCTAACGTGTTAGTTTTCTCTATGTACACAGGTTGAATCGATAGCCAACAATCTGAAATACTATTTTACAATGTAAATAAAATAATTATCATTTTACTTGCTTCTTTTGTTCATTTTTGTACATGAAAAGCAAGTAGAGCAGGTCATTTTATAATTTATGTACTGGTAAATATTATTGCGCCGTGTGATTAGGTCACGTATTGACCTCTGACCTCTGACAAACTTCATACAGAATTGAAGATATTTTCTCTCTGTATGTTTATATAATAGAGAGATACCACAAATGTATATATGTACTGTTAACGAATGTTTGAAATATTTTTAACAGTGTTTGAAACTCGCTGTAAAATTAGCTAGACATGAAGGGCTGACTGCTAGTGAAAGTTGTCAGCCCTACCAAAAATGTAATAGCCCGAAAAAAAATTGTCTTTTATAATTTGGGTATTAGCAATAATGTGAATGGGGCCAGCTCACCATACATTCGATCTCGGACATGTAGACTGATGAATTATACCAGTTTGCTTGTTACACTTTGCAACCAGTAATATTAGTTGATTTGAGATAGTGTTATTTATATCTGAGTTTTAATTCAATGGAAAAATTTTACACGTCCAGCCGGGCATCAATACATGCAAATCTGTTTGCCCATGACAAAATCTATGTGTCTCGGGCTGTCGGGTGCACAGTTATTTCAAACACTGTTTTAGCAAAAAAAAATTGGAATTTTTATAACTTTAATCATTAATCAAATAAAAATAACTTATTTGTTTGTTTATTTATTTTGGATTACTGTTCTATATCCCAAATCTGTTTTGCTTTTTTAGGCACATATATCAAGCACTTGTCCTCGCTTTGCCTTGCCAATGACCAAATAAATGGTTGTCAATGACTACAGTATCTGAAGATTCTTTAAGGAGTTGAATGTCATACAGACCTCTGCCTATGGCTGCTAAATTAAAGCTTGACAGTTTTATGTGAAGAATTAAAAAAAATATATAGGAGTATGTAAAGAAATGTTGTAACTGTAAATGAAAGTAACTTTTCTCTATTTTCATCTAGGTTAAAAAATGTTTCCATAAATGTACATTTAGTTGATTGAATCATTTGCTTCTAAAATTGTGAAAAGTATGTGTCCATTGTATATAAAATTAAGGCAGTCTTTTCAATAGTTATTTAAGGAATAACTGTCAAGTTCGTAGAGTATGCCAGGGCATCAATGATAGTTGAAAATGTGGGATAATTTGCATAACAAGTGAAGCTAACTAACTAGACATAGCTGCAGATCTGTAGCTCTCCGAAAAATATATATTGATAGATAGCTGCAGATCTGTAGCTCTCCGAAAAATATACATTGATATCCGGTCTATCAATATATATTTTTCGGAGAGCTACAGATCTGCAGCTATTATAAATACTGCATTCTGTCAATAGCTAAGGGTAACCCTGGTATTTATTATTTGAAAGAATTTTGTTCAATTATAAGGTATGACTAGAGGCTTTGGACCCTTCAGCCCTAGGGTTTCAGTTTCCAATTTTTGCAGCTATAAAATGACTTGGAGTTGTAAAAAAGGGTCTTTGAAGGAAAGTACGTAGCTTGAATCCCTATCCTCAATAGAACCTATTTTTTCTTAATATTTATTTTGTGTGATCCCTTGAAGAAAAAAAATAATTAGAGCAAGTTATTAAGTATGTTGATTCTCCAAGGATGAATCCAGGATATGTCTTTGTACTCTCATTTCATCCAGTATTTGTGTATTTTTTTCTCTCATATTCCCATTTATAAATATTTTTTATTTAAAAAAAAATAAATAAATAAGTCACTCCACCTTGTTATGTTAATTTAAAAAGTTGTCCATATAATTTTGAAGCGATATGAGCAAAAATAAATCGATAAAAATAACCTTTTGCAGATTTATTAAGAACAGGTGCGTGTGGTGGATTTTGATCCGCTCCCGATTAAAACAAAAATGGCGTCGTAGAGCAGACGCTTCGTACTCGTCGTAATTTTAGTGAAATACTGCAAGTCGAAATATTATCTTGGATAATTTCGTTTAGTATCATTGCATGCAGGAAAATATTCATTTGATTTTCACCAAAATATGACTGATTCTGTCAGGAAAGTGGAAATCTAGTCGAAAATTCTATGGCATGTCCTGTCGCACGACTGCTCTTTTGTGTGTTTTCAAAGACCTGAAATATCACCGGTGAGTTTATTAATTCTAAACAACTATTTCTTTCTCGGAAACGATTGGTGGTTTGAAAAAATTGTGTAATTTATGTATCTTGCGAAAAAATTACAAATAACTACCGTTTGACATATTTTTAAACGTAAAAACGTAATTCGGCAATAATGGGTACTCGGCAATAATGGGTACTGTGACGTTAGGTAAAACAAATAATTAAGGAATAACTGTCTTATTTTTCGATTTCATGATGTGATCAATCGATTGCCTTGCGTGATAATTTGCGTTTATGCATAAAATTATCACGCAAGCCAATCGATTGATCATCGTCATGAAATTGAAAAATCTGACAGTTATTCCTTATATTTACATGCTTTGATTCCGCCAATCCACGTGCTCCAAGCCCTGCTTCTGTCTAGCTATTTGTCCCACCCTGTACGTGATTTTTGTCCCAACCGCGCCAAAACATTGATGGGGAAATAAAGTACATTTACAATTTGTAATTTTATCTCGGAAAAAGACATTGGAGATGTAAATATAATGAAATCAATTATGGAGCTTTCAAACCTTTATTGGATGCTTAGGATCAATTGCAGATATTTATGACACTGTACGATTTAAGGCATTAGAAAAACTTCTAGAGTACTGAAAATCTCATAACGCTTTTAATACGACAATTGTTATCATAATCACGTAAAATTCAAAACGAAAGAATTACTGTCTTAGATTATTGGAAGTTTTGCCTAGAAGGATGATAATTTTCAGGTCTGCTTCTAGACTTCTTTATGCTCTTTATCCTCTTCTTCGTCTTCTTCGCTGCGTTTTCCAAAAAGAAAACAAAATTGACAGCAGCAACCCAGAAATCCTATGATAGTCAGAGCACTTAGAGCAAGAAGGGAGATTTCCATGTATTCTATCCAATGTACGAGGTCCTTGAGATAAACAGCTGGTGTCTTCTTACTGTCTAACACTACAAAGAATCTATATATACAGTCAAAGCTCGTTATCTAAAAAGTGAATGGTCAAAGAAAAATTCATAAAACCAAAAATTAAACTTTAAGATATGTCACTCGTCAGCTTTTTGTAAAAGTTCACACAGAACCTCTTACATCAAAACTATTTATTAAAATTCAATTTTTATAACATATTTAAATCAAACAATGTTAATATTTTAACATTCAACGAAAAAACTGCTCAAAAAGCTACAAAGAAGCAAGATTTATGAGGGACTATTTCTTGTGGTGTAAGGATATTTAGCAGATATGTCTGCAAATCTGCACATTTATTATAATTATATAATATCTTGGAACTTCAGCCTCACATACTTTTACTCGGAGAATATTTTCCGTTATGATATTGCGAGGAATATTCAATATAGGTCTTACAGTGTAATTTATATATTTAGATCAAGTTTTACACATTACTTCAACAAACTTTGCCAAGAAATAAGGATATGTCAAATAAGTCAAGATAAAATTTACACCATGTTTCGCCTGAAAATCACATATTTTGACCAATATTTCAAAATTAACATCACTGACCCCAGTTTTTTCTTTCATTATTTTATAGTACTCGATACTTGCGACTGATCAGCACTTAAGCCGTACAAAGTTTGATTTAAGAAAATGTTTTATTGCCTATTTAGTTTTTTAATACCCCAAATATGTTACTTTTTATTGCAAAAAAGTCACACAATAATTTACGCGCATTAATTTGCAAGATTTGTTCAATGATAAATATTATTCAAATTATTTTACGTGAAAGAAAATAATATTTATTGCCATGGTTACATCTGATAAAATAAGATAAAGGTTAAAGCAATTAACCAAAGTTAAAATTTAAGTGCAAAAGGTCAACTTAATTGTACCGTAGATCAGTAATATGCACACTGACCCCCTATTTTTTCTGCGATTTTAAGTCACACTATATAAGTACTCATCCAAAGTATACGGGGGGTCATAAAAAAGTTCGACAGCTAATTGAATAACGCCCACAAAAGAAACAATATTTGGTTTTAGTGTTGATTATATTTTAAATTTGTCCTCTCCGATTTTAATGCACATCTGCCACCGTTCTGCTCATGCGCGAATCACGTGATATAGGCGGTCACGTGACCCCCTCCGTAGCCTTCTGTCACAAAAGCTGAACGAATTTTCTAAGTTTTATTATTTCTTTAAATATTAGTTAATTTTTATAACAAGAACAGTTCGTTTGTCAGAAATGGTCAGATCTTGGCAACAGAATGGGTAGATAAGAACACCCTCTTCAAAAATAAGCATGACGACCATCAAAACCCAGATCTCCTGTCTCGGGAAAGACGTTTATTCAAGGTGGATAGAGAATTGGCGCCTCCTTTTTTATCATACTAGTATCTAATATGTTTAAAATCTAAAGTAAACGATATCTTAGGTAATTAATAATTATATTATTGTTGAAATATTCAACTATTTTTCAAAGTGTAAATTGAAGGTCTTTGATAGCAAATTGCTTAATAAAAAACACATCTCTTTTCAAACTTCCTTTCACTGGACAACATAACAAGCATTGTTTTAACTATCTGCCTTCCTTCACTAAAACGATCAAACCAATAATATTATTGATTTAATCTATAGGAAGTCATTTTTCTTAATAACCTGTGTACAAATTATTATACACTGCTTCAAAGGGATTTCTAAGATATAGCATAAATTTTATAGTCGTTTGTTGAACGAACACTCCTGAGACGACAAGTTTTCGTCAAGAGTGACCTATATAGTGACGTCTTTTCGCATTGTGACGTTACAAACAAGGAGCAAAACTTTATTCAGCATATGCTATTTATAGCACTTGTGTATGGATATGTGTGTACCAATTTTTATTTCTAAACTGAATTATGGTTTTGTAGATATAGAAATAGTTCGCGAACTTTTTGATCACCCCTCGTACTTCTCAAAAAAATCTTTGATTTAACAAATTTCACTAGTGACATACCTTAAAGGTTTTGTTTTTAATTCTTAAAAACAGGAAGTAAAGTATGGAAGGTGTGGTGAAACTTTTGGACACATTTTCTGACAACTACCTCGAAAGTAACTCATTTTGTACTTGATATGATTTTTTATACGTTCTATCATATCTAATAAATCCTATATATGAGTAGGCAAGTATACAATGACAATCCAAAGAAAACTTTTAAATGACTGCTGTTAAAAAAAAATCCCGTGGCTAAATTGAAAAAAAGGTAGCAGAAAAGAACTAAAAACATCCTTTAGATACTAAAGTTGGAAATATATTTATTTATTTTTTTTGGTTAATTCACTCTATGTAAATGGTTATAAGTTTTGAAGTATTTTTTCAATGTTAAATGTACCTTCTCATCGACTTACTTTTTTCATTTTGTTTAAGTCCTAAAGGCAAGCACGAAAAGATTGATATAAAAAGTAGATCGAAAGCAAAATCGCAGATTGTTACCTTCACAAGCCATTTCCAAGATTTCAAATTCCAGTGTTTTCAAGGCATCAAAATTAGTGACTGTAAAGACCTTTTGGGGGTCTGAAGCAATGTGTTTTAATTCAGCCATATTCACTCCACCACCAATACCAATGGCAAAGGTTTCAATATTCATTCGATGAAGTTTCTGGGCTTGCAAGATGGTAGCCTTTGCATCATTTGACATTCCGTCGGTCATTACGATAAGAATGTTAATCACGTGTTCTCTGGCCCCGGATGTTGGTTTAAAATCATGCGCCATAACATTTGCCAAAGCTAAATCAGTATGAGTGCCTCCCGCTTGGTATGGTATTTTGTCAATAGCATGGAGCAGTGTTGTTTTCGTCGTATATTTATTCATGAAAAATTGATGATGAAAAGTTGTAGAAAAAGTTTCAACTCCAACAAGGACATCACTGGGTCCTATTTCAAACATGTTGGAAAGTTTCTTCACGAAGTCCAGCTGCTTTAAAAAGTTTGTTGAACCCACAGATCCCGAAGCATCAAGTAAAAACACAATGTTTGCTGGCTTTGTAGAACAAACTGAAAAAAATTAGATAACGGGAATTTAAAAAGAAATAGATGTACTGCGAACTAAACACTTAAATAGCTCCCTAAATTATGTCCCCTGCCTCCAATATGGTTATAATGGCAAAGTCCATGTTTTACTCTGGTAGACCCAAAATATGTCAGATCAAAAAGTAAAGAGGGGGCATACATTGACATTTTTAAATAAAGAATCAGTGACATTATAAAATTTTATTCAGTGTTAAAGGAGGAGATGTGGATAAGAGATGGTACTCTTCAATATTATAGAAAAATACCCGTGTCAATGTTTTGCTATGGAAAACCAAAATTATGCGTCCGATCAAAAAGTAAAATAGAAGGTGCACAATGGCTTATGTACGTGTCAAAGAATCTGTGAAAATCTGATTAAATTTCATTCAGTGGTATAAAATGAGTTGCGGATAAGGGATGGGTATCCTAAAGCGTAACAGACGGACGGATGAGCGTACAACTAGCTATAGACGGACGGACGTACAGACGGACGAATGGATGGACATCCCGATCACGATATACACTTCCACTTTTCAAGTGGGAGGTATAAAAACTTTATATGCTCTTTCTTAATTTCCCCTCAATACCCTCTGTTTATAAAATCTATTTGAGATAATTTACTTGCCAGGTTTAGATTAAATATCCTTCCTCATCAGAAGTCATAAAACGTTAACGTCGTTTTCACGTTAAATGTAGGTGGAATATAATCTGCAACATTGACCAAGTAAAATTCAACGTTGTTTCAAACTTTTAACAAAGTTGAAACACATTAAAGATGTAACATATTTTCAACGTTGAACGTTGAATGTTCGTTGATTTTTCAACATTTAAACAACATTGAAATTTATCATATTTTTAACATTGAATATAGTGTTATTATATCCCCCGCTTGAAAAGTGGAAGGGTGTATAGTACCGGTAATCGGGATGTCCGTCCATTTGTCCTTCCGTCTGTTACGCTTTGATGTACCAATATCTTATCCGCTCATACCACTGAATGAAAGAACTGCGAACGATAGTATTGTTCTCCCGCCTACCTCCAAGTCAGTTTTTAAAAGTTAACCTTTTATAATGATTTTTAGTACTTTTGTAGATATTTGTATAGATTTTCATAAAACATTACTTATTTGGGACAACAACGAGAGCTAATTTTAAAACTGTAGTAAAACTTGTGTTTTTCACTATAGAAATCAGCATAAATATATTTTTACCCCCCCCCCCACCCCCACCCCCGTGAAACAAAAATTCCTTTTTAAGGGTAATATGGACTGTCATTTAGCAAATTCATACCAAACCTTTATGTGTTTCACGGGGGGGGGGGGGTACGTTAATATAGACAAAAATGGCAAAAAAATGTTATTTTTTCACCAATTTCAAAGCTGTTTACAACTAAAACATTGTATTTTATTAATATATATGTTTAATTTTATATGCGTCAAACATAAAAAATATCTAAGAAACATTTAATCATATTCAAGACGATTTCAAAATATGGTGCAGCTTTCATGTCCGAATTCAATGAAAAATATCGTGTAACCCCCCCCCCCCCCCCCCCTCTCTCAATTATTTCAAGAACTAAAATTAAGGGTAGTCTACTACATGTATTTGGCACTGTTTTAAAATATTCAATCAATTACCATGGAAATGCGTTTTATATTAAACAAATATTTGAGAACCAAATTGTCATTAATAATGAATTAAAGGGTATGAAATGTAGGAGGGAATCTAGAGTTAGCATATTTTCAAAAGGTAATGCTTGGTGAAATTGCAATGTTGAAACGACGTTGCAACATTGAGCAAGTGTAGTTCAAGGCTTCAACGTAGAATCCTCGACCTTTTTACAACGTTGAAACACATTGAAGATGCAATATATTATCAATGGTGAATGTTCGTTAATATAACAACGTTAAAACAACATGGAGGATGCAACATACTGCATGTGTACTTAAAAAGAGCGGATTTCATATTTTAGCGGCTTTGGCACAGCAAAGGATGCACTAATTCATGAATACCACTAAGAAATCGTTTATAAATAAAATATATTGCGCTTTAGTGTATAGCGTTCATTCATGACTACGCCAACAACTCAATACCCGGTGATTCCGCTAAAATTTAAATACGCCAATTTATGTACACGTACAATATTTTAAACATTGATAAAGTGGGGAAAATTTATGGGTGAAACAAAGGGTAATAAGCACCTGATTTTTTATGCTTTTTCAATGTAAGTTTTGCAATATATAAAAAGAAAATTATTTGTGAATGTATCATTTTTGCAGAAGAGGGTTTCCATTGCACCATATTTCGCGAATCATTGTAAAATGAAGTGTATGTACGGTCGTAAGGTATACCTTTACTAAGATGACTAAAAATTACACTGATAAGAACGAAAAACCACCTATTGCACACTGTACAACTATGATTCTTGTGTTAAATTCAATTTCAAATAACTAGGTCAATGTCCTACTTTTCATGCTAGTGGACCCGGAGTACATGTGTACTTCTCAGAAAATACCTCAATATTTCACACTATGACCAATTTTTTCTTTACTCACAAAATATTACAAGCAATACAACTCTTTAAATAATGAAATATTATAGCAATGGAACAGTGTTGTTTCATATAAAGAAACTATTAGAGTTTGGGCCATTATTACAGTCCGAATTTCCTCTGTCATATTTATAGTTTTCCCCATTTTAATTGAAATTTTTTTTAAAATCTGAATGATGAGAACTCTAAATTATTGATACCCCAGGTTACTTTTGTTGCCCTAATTCTCATGGCTATAATATTATATGGGGTTAATGATCAAATTATTGAGATATATTGTCTGGAATGGTTTTTGTTCATATTTTTGAATTTATTTAATAGCATCCAATTATTTGAAATAATTTATGAGCTTTAAAACATATAATACTTGAAAATGATGTTTAAAAATACAATATGTAACCTTTGCATTGTAATCAATATTGCAGGAAATATTAAATTTTGACAAAAATGAAAAAAATTAGAAATTTAGTCCGAATTTCCTCTGCATTAACATACATTGATTTTTGTTCCTGTTTATTTTCTTCGAATAATAAAACATTTTTGTTTTATATCGATGTTAACTAAAACCTGGTTATTTTATCCATTTAGATCATTTTTTTATTTCACATATTACACTTTATGAAATTAAAATAATTTCCTTTCTGTTTTCTGAAACCTAAGTAACCGCATCCTTAAAGCATTTTTTTTTTTACATAATTTATAAAATTTAACAATATTGAGAAATCATAATCTGACATGCAAAATTTGCTTTGAAGTGCAAAAATTGGAACTCTCTCATATAATCCTTAAGAAAATATTTGAGACGATCGATTAAAAAACCTAGATTTCTTCTAAACATGCATTGACATATGGAGTCAATGTAAGTATACAGTTACATACGTTATAAAGGAGATGGGGAGCGAAGTGTCTTAGCGCGACAAACATCAAGGTGAAAAACTGAATCTCAATTTTATCAGTTTTTTCCTTTATATTTCATCTGACAGAAAAAAGTCTGCTCTAGAGTTGCGAAGTAAGGAGTAAATCTTACGTCGCGGGTTCGAATACCACTGTGGGATGTGGAGACCGTATAAACCGAAGTCCGGTGTCGCAGTAGGTGCTGGCACGAAAAAGCTAAGATCACTCACTACGCAATGGCCCTCAGTGCCAAGTATAGGACAAAATTTGCAGCTCTCCACCGGCAAGTGGTGGCGCATCTCCATATGAGCAAAAAATTCTCGAGAGGGACGTTAAACAACATGCAATCAATCAATCGACCTAACAGAAAAAATCCTTTTTGTAAAAATCTTAACTTTGCAAAAATCTCATGAAGATTGACGTTATTAGCCAATAAAATATCAAACAAACAAGAAAGAGGGCAAAAAGCGTCTCATTATTGCCTTTGAATGCTAAAGACTGCGTTTTAAACGCAAAGATCATTGCGTTAAAACTCAAATCACTTTGCGTTTAATCGCTGAAAATTTCGATCAAATGCAATCTTTTGCGTTTATACGCAATAATATTGCGAAGTTCCCCAATCTTCATTCTGGTTACTCCCCTATGAAAGAAAACCCCAGCAAATTGCAGGGTATATTATCGATCATTGATAAATTTTACCTGTAAGAGATTATTGTTTCCGTAAACACATTTGAATTATTTCTGTTTGAAATAACATCCTCACAGACACAATTTTTGAGGTTCATGTATACTTTTATTCATTTTCTTAAAGACTGAAATCACAAAATATAATGAACACAACACACAGCCACTTTTCGATGATCAGAGATGTTCACTGAATCAATAATTTTTACTCTGCTATCGCTTCCATTATTTGAAAGTGATTGCTTCGTTCTTTGCACTTTAAATGCAGCTCCTCTGTGACCTGGAAGGAATAGGTAGTAGATTTCTTTGGTGTCTTAACGCATACTCCCTTCAGTGGGTTTTCCAGCTGTAAATACCTGCAGCACTGTCCACACGTGTGGTTACTTAAGGTCAAGATCTAGTAAATAACTTTAGACTAATTTTTTGGTGCTAGATCCATTATGACGTCACAATCAATTTCAACTTTCTTTTCCCGTACTTTACGGCTTTAGCAGAATTATGTAGAAAAAAGGGTATTTTCAGGACATTCAATTTAAAATTATATGAAAAGTAAACCGGATACCTATATTAAATTTGATATTAATTTAAAGAAGAGGCCACGAACATACTAATTACCGTTTTCTGAGAGAATGTAGGCAATCTGGATACATTTCCTCTGTCGAATATGAAAAAAAAAAATCCCATATTCATGACTGGTTTTCTTAATTTTTCATTGAAAATGACAGTTTAAAATACAGTTTTTAATCTTGTTTACCTAAAAATTATGCCCCGAAACACGTTATTTGACCTAGCTAAGGTTGTAAAGCATCAATAAAGGAATTTATTTCTCAAATTTGATAAATCTGTAGGCACCTTTCATTTACTAGATCTTGACCTTAAGACCATTTCCATTCCAAGGTACATGTATCCTAAATCTGTGAGTCCGAATCTCCCATCATGTGAATGAATCGCTGGATGCCCTGTTTAAATAAAAAAAATGAAAATAAAATTACACTGTATTTGGATTTAATTGAGACGTTCGCAAATATATTACCGATTTTTTTTCTACTTATATATAAATTAACACACATTTACTGGTCCTTTACAAATTTTTTTCATCGTATACCCTTACAGGAAAATTCTTCATGCTAACAAACAAAGATCAATTTATCTTATTCAACAATATAGCCGGTAAAATCCTTACCTAGCCCAAATTTGCATTACTAATTTTAAAAAATGAAAATTGGTAGAAAATATATTAAACACACCTGGAGATCACAGACCATGTACTTGTGACCGCTGATGTTCCAGGTCCAATGACAAAATGTGGCCATTAACTCTTTCATACCAGCTGTTTCCTCGTAGCCACCATTGGAGTTAAATTTTTGATAGTTTCCGTGTAGGACAGGCTCCAGAGCTACATATTCATTATGTCGAATGTATCTAAGATCTTCAAATATCGGAATGAACCATAAAAAGTTGAAGTAATGGATCGTCTGCATTTCGGCAAGTAGAGGAATCAAAAATTCTATACTTAATTCAGCGGTGTATATGTTATTCAGTCGTGGAATACATCGTTCCTTACAAAGCAATGCACATTTGGAAGCTTTCTTACTAGCGGCAAGATCCGGTGACCACTGGATACTATTTTTGGCATATTCCTTTTTAAAAAGTTTCACAACACATTTGTCCCCCTTATACGAAAGCCCAGAAGGCTCATTCGAGATTCAAGTTTCGAAATACGAGATTCGAAATTCGAGATTCAAAATTCGAGTTTCGAAATTCAAGATCCAAACTAACCAATCAAAACCGGGTTCAACATTTGATTACTCCCCTTTGTTTTGTTTTTACTATCGAGAAATCGTTGAATATATTTATAACAAATGGGTCATTTGCTAAAATGATAATGCAAGAAAAAATGTTTTATGTATTAAAAAAAAATAAAAATAAAATTTGGATTACATTTTGAAAAATACATAAATAATTTTATTTTCTCATTAAACAAAATAGTAAATACGTATATAAGATAAAATAAATGCCGCATTCATATTGCCAATCTGTATTGTATATATAATTTTTAATCAATTCAATAAATTAAAGCCTTAGATGAAGATAAGTAATTAAATACTTAATTTTTATGTATTACCTCTATCAGGAAAACGAACGTCTTTCAAGTTTTACAAAGTAACATTTTCAGTGTGTTTGGAAAAATAAGCAGGTGGGGTGGGTAGGGGTGTTGCTAAAACGCGGAACGGAAAGCGGAACGGAACGGAAAACGGAATATATTACTTCAGAATAAATCACTAAAAACACACATTTTTTCATAAACAATATATCTAATACTTATTCAATCCCTCATCATTAAATACAAGTTGATTTAGTCATTTTCAGTCTCTTCGTCACGAAAATCGCTGACATTGCATTGACGAAGAATCGAATTTGAGCATGTTAAAAGTGTGTGTGTGGAAGGGAGGGGGGGGGGTGACAAGCGAAATAAAGAAATCAAGTGTTTGATTCGGGAGGGGGTAAGTTCCAACCCCAGCATCTTTCAGTACTAATTTTGTACACTTATTTGCTATTTTGATTACATTAACAAAGGGGGGGGGGGGTCAATTTCTATAGTAATAAGTTTATTCTGGAAAAAAGTAGGGCGGTGGGTGGGGGGCAAATAACTAGATAAACGGTGGTAAGAGAATAAAATGTAAAAAATTCTTTGATTACAAATGGAGAAAACCTCGTCGACAAACCCCTAGATCTAATGCAACACTGGTTGTGAAAATTTTATACAAAAGAGATCCGTATTTATGAAAATTCAGGATAGACGGAATTTAAAAATTTTCCTGTGATAAATTGTAGCATCTTTACATTCAATGATGTAAGGGTGTGTTTGTATGTGGTGAATGTGTGTGTAGGGGGGGGGGGGCGGGGCTGGGAGCGGGGGTATAACCCCGTAAAAATCTAAGATTGTTTTCTCCGCTCATCGGAGAGGTCTAAAAATTTGCAAAAGCCCCCCCCCCCTTTTGTGTCAAAAATATATATAAGATGTAATAAATCAATTTCTGTGGCTCTGGGCTCTTACCCTGAACCCAAACTACATGTACCCCCCTTTCAAGGTTCCTGCATTCTCCACTGCTTGCATAAACATATTTTCGGAACTCGTTATTTATTTTATATATGTATGTACATATATTAGTAGTCCTTTTCTTCTGCCTATTTCATGAAAATATCTTTTTTTATGAATGGGTTTTTGAAAAAAAAAAAGATAAGTAATAAATGTTCAGATGAATACTTAGGATCTGAGTCTAGTTGGTATGTATTTTATAAACCATCGTGTAGGCGTTGGAAGTAATTTCAGGGGGGGGGTTATTGAAATGGGGGGGGGGGGGGGGGCTAATCCTACAAAAAAAGATAAACCCCAATATTTATTGCATATATTATGTACATCTTTGCAAAAAAAGTAAGCCCTCCACCCGGTTCCGACGCCTTTGCATCGCATGCACACGTGCCAGTTCTGAGGGGTGCATGACTCATTAATATATCATATTTTACGATACATTTTTATTAGGTATGACTTTTATATAAAAAAAAATATCGCTTCTTTTATCAGATTTATACCAGATGTAGGTTATTTGCTTAACATAAATTTTTGTTTTCCGTTTCGTTCCGATTTCCGTTCCGTTTTCAGTTCCACGTTTTAGCGACACCCGGTTGGTAGGGGTGGGGTTATTGTTAATCATTAGACACTTGACACCTATTTATAACTTTACTTATATGTCCTCAACCTCGGAAACAAAGTAGACAATTCAAAAATATATTATATACTCCTGATATATGTATTCTATTTAATATTTAAGAAGCCATAATATAAATTGAAGTATATCTTGCTGATCAAAAATCCAATGATTATTTAAATTTCCTGCTAATATATATAATACTCTTTCTTGCATTGTAATTTAATCAAATGAATCATTTGTTATATATATATTAAACGATTTCTTGAAAGTAAAATCATAATAAAGGGGAGTAATCAAATGTTGAACCTGCTTTTGATTGGTCAATCTTGATCTTGAATCTCGAAACTCGAATTTCGATTCTCGAATTTCGAATCTCGTATTTCGAATCTCGAATTTCGTATTTTGAACCTCGAATCTCGAATGAGCCTTCTGGGCTTTCGTACCCTTACGTGGTCCGCTGCCGTGCAATGTTACTTTGAAGGCGTATCGACATACTCCGTGCGAAAAATAATTTTCTTCAAAAACTGCATAATATAATCGTCATTATGCGAATACAGCGTTTCATGCGAAACACCTGATCCCATTTTGTATGTATTCTTATTTCAAATCTTGATTAGTTATAAACACTACAACCTGGCAAAACTAATACTATGAGTTGTTAACTTTTGAATGGAATGGAAAGTTTGGGTTTTCCTGATCGAAAGTCAATTGTTACATAATGACACGCCCATGGTCATTTCTTTAGAAACGAAAAAGAAAAATACATGTAATCTTCGTAATGCTTATAAGGACACCCCACTTTTTGTGACTAGCAACACGAGTTACATTGACATTGGAATTTTTAAAAAGTTAGAGGAGAACATTAGTGAGTCCCCGCTTCTGTAAATCATGTTTTGCAACGAATATGTACATACATGTAATTAGGAATCCATCATGTTTATTTGAGCTACCACAACGGGTTATCTATCGAACACGTGTTTACGCGATGTTTATGTAGAGCTTCAATTTGATTGGCTGTTACATTTATTAAATAACTGTTCTACAAGTACATTCGAATGCAGCATTTGATCGTTTGCCCATTTCTAAAGAAATGTGTGTTTCATTGTATGTTAATCAACGTTCTAAAAATAGCTCAAATCATCCCATACAAGCAATGAGTAACCGAAAAGAGAGTTTCATGAACATTTGTTACATAAGTAATAATTAATCGAAAACAAAAGAAACTTTCTGGAGAATTTATAACATTTAACTGAAAATGTAAGAAAAATTCTGAAGAGTTTATTACAATTTATTTAAAGAAAACGAAATACAGCAACAACAAACAGAAAACGAAAAAAAAATATAAAACGTTCATTCCTAACACACAGAGCAAACGCTCAAAGCAGTGTGTGCCAAAGGAACGACCAGTTTAAACATAAAATCTGAACGACGAAGACAAAACTCACAATTATACCACATTGTTCTGATTTGACTAATAATAATAAGTAAGTACTAGTAATCTCTCATCATTCATAACTCGCTGTTACTACTGGTAGCTGCAGATCTTTAGCTCGCTTATCTGGAAAAAAAAATTGCAATGGTAGACCAGAGAGCTACAGTGCCACCCATTGGAAAAAGTGTTAATTCATTGCGCACAAAAGTTGCGCTCATTTTTGGATTTACATGTATATTAATTCTTACCTTAACTGTACGAAAGATTGATTTAAAAATATTCCTCTGACCCATTTCAATGTACGTGGTTAATTCAATGCACATGCATTCAACGTGATTTCAATCAAATATCAACCTTTGAACAACCAAAAAATTTCACTCAAAAGTCAAATGAACTTTTTTCAATGTTGATATTTGACGTTAAAACAATGGTGAAGTTTCAACGTTGACTCAACTTTCATTTGCAACCAAAATTCAACTATAAATCAACAAATAATCAACCTATTTTCAACGTTTATTCAACGTTGAAAATTGACGTTGAAATAATGTTGATGTCTCAACGTTCCCTCAACTTTTATATGCAACCAAATTCAACGTTGATTCAACATTGAAGTGCAGCGATAATTCAACGTTAAAGTTTAACGTTGATTCAACGCTGAATCAACAAAGAAATATCTGCTGAGTTGAAGTGCCTATATTTATTTAAGAATTGATTGTATATATATTTGGAAGTAGACAATAAATGGATGTAATTTAATTGTTTTTCACTGAATTTGTCTAAAATTTCAATAGTAATTTGTTGATAAAAATTTGAAAAATGCCATTTTGACAAATCTGTTGAACATGCTATTACAAAAGCCATACTACATTACCTGTAGACATCGAAGGAATAGCAGCTAAACCCGAGCTCACAAAAGTCCAGAGAAAGAAAATCGGAAACATTTTGATAGATCGAAAGATCCGGGTAAAATAAAGTTGATTTATTATTGATAAATTATTTTAACTTCTTTCTTGCACGTGGGTAACTTCGGAAATTTTTGAATAACCAAGTATAAGAAGATAATATTCTTGCATATTGAGTTAATTTAAATTATGACATATACCTATATTATCTTAAAGGTATCAACGAAGTGGGTAGATGTACATAGTAAAATATGGCAATAAAATCAATCATAATGCATAAATAAATCGTTTCCGTATGCAAACAAGGTTTAATTCTATCATAAATAAGCATATAAATTAACTGGTAATTTTTTTCCTCCTTTTTGCTCACTTAAATTTCCTTTTTTACAGTTAACATTTTTTGCTTCCGATAATTACGAATTCAAAATAAAACTCAAAAGATCATACATTACCTTAAAAGTGAAAAATTTCAGTGTCTAATGGAGCCTACGTGATAAAAGTAGAGTTTTCCTAAATACAAAGGTTTTGAAAATTATATCTTCATACATTATTCTTCATACATTCATCACAATAATTTCAAAAAAGTTTTCTTTTTTCTAACCTCCTAAACCACTAACGTTAACGTGAATCAATACAAACAAGAGTCTCTTCTTTGGATCTATACCGAAATATCTACCGGGCCTTTTACAAGCAACGCTATCAGGGATAGAAAAAAATTATCCGAATTTTTTTGAAATGGCGTTCAAATTCGAGATTCAGCTCTCGGTCTAGGCTGAGTGTTTCAGAATGGCCAACGAAAGGTACCGTATAGCGGGTCATTTTAGTGTGTGTGTGTGTGTGGGGGGGGGGGGCGCTAATTTTGCCGGATTTCAGTTTTGATGGGAGCCCGCTAAAATTTTAATCGCTGATATATTCAGTGCTCTTATTAGTGTTCATCTGCAAAGAGTTGAAACTCTGTGTCCGCTAAAATAAATTACGCCAAAATTATTGGCAGACTTCTGAGAAAGCAAATCACCATATTTTACACCCGCCAAGAAAACCCGCTATACGGTTATTTTTCTATGTTTCTTAATCTATTTAAGGTACCACGGAGTTCATTATTCGCAGATCTATACATTGACAGTTACTCTGTGTCATTTTTTAAGTGGATTGCTTTTTGCTTTTCAGAATATGTAATTCCTAATAACTTCGTTGATAGCTGGCGTTGTGTTTCCTCATAAGTCAATATTGATGACTTCAGTCTGATTCGTGTCAATAATTACGTTGTTATATTCGATATTTTTATCATCTTGATATTAGCCATTTCAAATAAAAGACTTTTTTTCGCAACATGCACACTAAAGTTCCAGTGCAAACAATAACTCTTCTCTAAGATGATTGAAAGGTTAAATAAGCTTTTGGGAGAAAATTTGATCGTAATTCAACGTTTTCGATATCTTCCTTTTAAATTGTTGTTTAATTTGAACCAAATTAAACTGAGAAAATAATTTACTTATGGTAAATAAGGTATGGGTGTAGATGAGAAATATTTCTTAAAATATGACTATTCAATTTATAGACTCTCTATCAAATTATGGCTTCTGTTGCTAAGACTGGGCACAACCTAGAGTTAACATACAAATAATCGAAAAATCTCTCGAAAAAGCATGACCATGTTTTATGAATGTGTGCTGAATATGAGCTTCAAGAGAAGAGTTGAAAAGCACTTAGTGTTCTCACAACGTCAGTGGTCCTGAGTCAACAAGTAAATGTTGCCGGGGATCCCAGAAGTTGGTCACGCCAGTGGTCCTGATTCAACACAATGTCATGGGATCACTGAAATTGAACATGTCAGTTGTCCTGATTCAACACACTGTTATGGGATCCCTGAAGTTGAACATGTCAGTGCATGGCACTGAGTCAACAAGTAACTGTTGTCATGGGATCCCTGAAGTTGAACATGTCAGTGATCCTGATTCAACACACTGTCATGGGATCCCTGAAGTTAAACATGTCAGGAGTCCTGATTCAACACACTGTCATGGGATCCCTGAAGTTAAACATGTCAGGAGTCCTGATTCAACACATTGTTATGGGATCCCTGAAGTTGAACATGTCAGTGGTCCTGATTCAACACACTGTGATGTGATCCCTGAAGTTGTTCATGTCAGTGTTCCTGATTCAACACACTGTCATGGGATCCCTGAAGTTGAACATGTCAGTGTTCCTGATTCAACACACTGTCATGGGATCCCTGAAGTTGAACATGTCAGTGGTACTGAGTCAACAAGTAACTGTTGTCGTGGGATCCCTGAAGTTGAACATGTCAGGAGTCCTGATTCAACACATTGTCATTGGATCCCTGAAGTTATCAAGGGGCCAACGACAACTTGTTGACTTAAGACCGTTGAATTTTAAAGGTTGTAAAATGCGATGCAGGTTTCATACTTTTATCATCACTACAGTTTACAAAACGATTTGTGAAATTAAAAAAAGTGCCACGCCACAGCATGATACGCCCGTCAAAAAATTACAATTATCTTCAACAGTTTAGAGTGCAAGAAAATCATGTCAACCTTGATTCTAAGATTTCCATGATTTTTCCATTCCTTACAGTATTTGTTTATCTATCCCTTTTGCTGTGGGCATTAATTATAACAAATATTACATCATTGATAGATTTCTATACTGGTTGTGTAAGACTTAGTCGAATGCCCATCATATTAAACAATATCAAATTAGTCTTAACAACTTAATCTATACCAAATTAATTTTGAAAATAAAGGCTGGCCATCAAATGACATATGCTATAAACTGACCACCAGTTCTTCTGTCTAATTCCCAAAGGATACAGATAAGGCTGCTTGATGATGATCAGGGATGCTCTAAAGAAATGATTGAGACAGCTAGCATTCCTACATTGAACTCATTAATTAATCTTTGACTGGATGCTTGTCTACTCATTACTCCCAAGATATTAATGGATCTGCACTTTCTACCCTAAAACACTTTTAAAACATATAAAATACTCAATGAATTTTTTTTGAGATTTAATGTCAGACAGGTTTCATATTTAATTCATATGGACAAGTAGGCATGCTGATTCAACCCCACCCCATAAAATTAGTTTTTAAATTAATCAATATTACAATATCAGATTATTAGTTTATTATGCAATATCAAATTAGTTTAATTACTTTTCATCAAAGTCATTTTAAAACTTAGGCTAGCCAACAAGAGCTATTTTTAATCCAACAGGCTGTCTGCCCATTTGCCCAATTCCCAAAGGGATATAGATAACACCAATGCTCTACGGCAGTTAGCTCCTCACACAAAACTAATTAATTTCTCTCTAATTTGACATGCAAATTTCTGCTATCAAAATTCTTCTTGACCAGTGCTTGATAATTATGCCCATGGGACAAACTGAATTCCTCTCATTAACACTGACATTTGTTACAGATCATGCTGTAAAGTATATGATGAAAAAATAAGTATTTACTTGATTTATCACTTTTTAATATGGATACAACTATATTTTTACATTTTTTAGGATTATATGAAATTAAGAATTTAAAAGACTTAGTTTTTTTTTTTAAATTTCACTTAAATCAAAGGTCACAGTGACCTTGAATTAGGTCGCGACACACCTTCTACCTAAGATGTATACTTTTGCCAAATTTGATAGCTCTAGGTCTAATAGTGTTCTATTTATGAGCCGGACAGGATTTTTCCATATTTGGCCATAGCATCTTTATTATCAGTTATTAATAGAGAGGTTTAGTTACAAGTGACGTTACAACGTCTTATTATTGCAATTCATTTCATTTGACTTGTCTTTGATTATTAGCGGGTAATATAAAAATACATTCTTGAACAATTGTCTTGCTGAAATAATCAATAGATAGACGTATTGCGTATTATTTTTTTTAATTTCTTCATTATATCAGTTATTAAGTTTGACTCGATAAAGCATGCGGCTACGTACTTTGGAAACCAAGTGCATGGGGTAGAGATCTATAAATTCGTGTGAACTTTTATAAGTACAGTCAATGTTTCATGCGTAGAAGCCACTTATATATTAACTTTAAGACAACTATCTCTATAAAAATTGTTAAGCCTTCGGATGGTCAATTTTAGAAGCAGATTTGTGTGATTTGATACAGTAAATACATGTACACGTGCCCTACCTGGTTCTTTAAAGGTCAATACATGAAATTGACAATTATAGAAAAATACAAAACCTTTCTACTCACTGATCTTATATTGTAGTGCTTTAGTACTAGAATTTGAGTACATGATCGGCGACGTTTTGCAATAATTAAATAACGCATGATGTTTTAACTAAAACAATCTGATAAATTAATAAAATTTTATATCTCTCAAACAATATTTCAGATTTTTTTTTAATAATGCTCAAAATTAATATATTACATGTACATGTAGTTCTGAAGGAAATTCAGAGCCTTGGAATGGGCTACCATTGATTTGAGAGTTACTTCCCTTCGACTAAGAAATTAACAATTTCAACAATGGCAAAGAAAGTCGGCATTTTAACGGAGTTCAATTATGAAGACCTTGAAGTAAGTACTTATTTCTGCTTTTACCATGTAACTACATTTACATTGTAATTATGTCAAATATTAGGCACAACCACGCAACGTCTCGCCGTAACTGTGGATAATTTGTAGGCCTACTTTCGTTTCAACATCCATGGTGTACAAAATGTACGATAGCTTGAAGAGGACGTATTTGATTAAAATTTTAGTCATTCCTTGATGTCATTCTTTTTTAAAAAAAGAATTATATTTATTTATTTATTTGTTTGTTTATTTTTTATTAGTATATTTACTTCATAATTTTTGCGAGCTTTTAATAAAAATCTCAAAATTTATGAGGGTTAATCACAATCTATATTTACTGTGCGTTTCTCTGAGTTATCTCTCTTTATTCATACCGATATGTACCCGATATTTTCCAATCTCTACCCAGAGTTATCGTTCCACTTATAGTTAGAGAACCGAACGACAACTCTTGGTAGAGATTGGATACTTTCCTGGCAAACTATCTGATATAACATGTAGAATCCAAGTAAATATTAGATAAAAACTTTTTTTCCACTAGGGCCACTTGTTTAAAATATCCTGAACTGATATAAAATATGAAAAAAAAGTCAACGAAACTGGAATCACTTGCACTTCAACCCTGTTTTCGTCCATGAAATTTATATAAAGAAGGCAATGTGTGAAAAATCTAAGGCTGTATACGAGTATACCTACATTTCTGATTGTTTTAATGCTCAACTTAAAATCTAATTTATTAAAGCCTTTTTACAAATTGAAACTTTGAAAATAAAATCCATACTGTTTTTTAATACATTAATTTTTTTTATTAAATTAATTTGCGTTTGTCTTGTAGTTATGGTACCCATATTATCGGCTGAGGGAGGAAGGGTACGAAACATTTACTATAGGACCCGAAAAAGGAAAGACGTACAATTCTAAACATGGATACCCATGCAAGGCGGAAGAGGGTATTGATGACGTCAGAGCCCAGGTATCTCAATGTTAGACATAGGTCAAATCCAATGGCTTGTTTGCTTGTTTGTTTGTTTTAAACTTTCGATTTATCATTAATTTACGATAGATAAGTTATCAGCGCATTGTCAATAAAAATAACTTGTTTAATTTTAGATTAATTTTGTTATTAATTTAAAATCTTTTCCGAGTATGGATGGAAATAATGATGTCTTTTTTTAGATAGATATCATCATCATTTGTTTAAAATACATGTGATATTTTAAGTTCTCGGTTTTAAAAATAAAATAAAAAGAAATCATAGAAATATTATATTTCTCTTCAAGATTACATTTTTTTATTTAAAAAATATAATGTTTTATAGATATTTCCTGAATTTGTAAGGCCGAAATATAATTTCTATATTTTTCTATCAACATGTAAGATGAAATCTGTCTACTTGTATTAATAAACATGAAAAGAGATTTTTATTTTTTCAAATAAAGAATTAGCAACAGTTTTTTTTACTTGAAACCCTTTATTTATCAAAGGCCGGAGAAATTTATCAAATTCTTTAACATAAAAAGTTAAAGTTTCAAATCAATATAATAAAATTATCGGATATTTTTTTCCCTGTGTTTCAGGATCTCGCTGCTCTAATTATTCCGGGAGGGTTTGCACCAGATTACTGGAGAAGAGATAAAAGATTCTTGGACTTGGTGAAGAACATGTACGAGTCAGGTAGGCTGGGCGTATTAATTTCAAACATTACCAATACGATATATTCACCGAGCCCGAAGTGCGCGGTGAATATGTACTTCGAAGGTGAATAAATGATCGTATTGACTGAGAAAACAGCAATAATTTTTTTTATACATTTGCATGATTCAAATTATTAAATGGAAGCGAATTCAGTAAGCAAATCATGAAATATTACGTGTACGTATCTATATTTGCTAAGGTCCTAGCATTGCCAAACGCAATTTTTAAAACAAACATAACAAAATACATGTATATTAATTTGGGTATAGAAAAAAATGTGGGGAGAGGGATAGCCCCCTACACCCCTCTACCCTCATCCCACTCCTCCCTCACACCCTATATTTCATGTATCTGAATGTTATATTCAACGAGTGGAAGTCAGGTGCAAATGAAATAAATTTCCATCTATTTATATCAGTTTGGAATTTCACGATCTATTCTTAATCAATATAGTGAAAATATAAAGATCATTATGTTCACATGGAATGTCACGTGGAGGTGAATACAACATAGTATTTTTCTCTAATGTTGGATCTAAGCCAATCAGAAAGATAGGGAATATTCAGTCATTAAAATTAAAAATGTATATATATATATTATTTTGGCCATGTATTGGTATACTGAACAATTTCAAGCCCTTACCAAGCAACTGTTCACTTCTCAAAATTACAAGTACACTGTATATTTTTGCATGTAAAGCAGTTGCTCTAAGAGTACACGTGTATTGCTAGAAAATAATTGCGAATGTTTTGATACTATAAATACGAAAAAACATATAAGTTAATGACTCAACTAAAATTAAAAAGCTAATAGACGTTTATTAATGCTGGTGTGTATATGAATACACTTTTTAAAAAGCATTTTAATTGAATAGAAGGTAAAAAAAATTAAATGGATCCAAAATGAATGCCAAATCTATCTTCCTTTTGACTGCAGTTACACATTACATTGGTTTCAATATTTAAATGCATATAATTACACTATGTTTCCGTAGTCAGTCAGTGAAAAATGTAAACTGTGATTCATTTTATCAATTATAAATTAGACAAATCTATCAGACATTATCGATCTCAGGAACGACCCAATTTCGCGTCGTTGTCTGTGAGATTGAAAACCCTACTTATTCCCCCAAGAAGTAAATCATATTGAAGTCTTACAATCATACGTGTATAATTTGGAAAATTATAAAGTCATATATTTACAAGATATAAGTTATCAGACATATATTAGATTGACAACACAGAGTGTCTTATAACACATCGGTATTTGATTTCACCTGAACACAGGTAATAGAAAAGTGACAAAGAAATATATATACTCTCGAGTAGTCCCTATGTTGTCATCAGTAAAAAATAATTCTCGAACAAGTACTTTGTCAACAAACAAAGAAAATGAAAACAAAACAGTCTTCACATTAATCCTATCAGGTCCAAGATTAAATATCATAAAGGTAATTTTAAAACGTAGATCACAGATAAAAGATGTCTGAGGTCAATAGAACAAGGAGCCCATGACGAAATACCTATATATCTAAATGTAGTTTCAGTTTCGTATGCAGGTTTCAATCTGAAACTGAATAAATACAGTGTAGGATTTTTTTAGATCAATGGCAAGACGTAATTGTGATTCCCGGTCAATTTCGTTGTGATTTTTTGTCTGATGCAATAACAGGGGAATTGTTAATTAAACCTGGAGTGTTAAAATAACATTATAATATTTTTTGTTTTTATATTTTTGATAGATTTCTCCAATATTTTTATTAGCCCAGTGAGTCACTCAATCAATGGCTAAACAATTTTCAACTATATTTGACTAACAAATTCGTGGATTCTATGTTCCTTTCCTCCCTTGGTCAAAGTTAAATTGAAAATTTCTTTCATCCTGAACATCTATCAGGTAACTGTTGTCATAGTTATAATAAAACCATGATTCTTTTACTTCATTTTTGTGAAATTCGTGGCACCTGGTCGCAATGAAATTCTCTTCTTATAGAATTTGGAAGACAAACTATTTTATGAGTACTCACCTTTTCACTAATTTTTTTCTGAATCTATGGCCCAGGGCCTAAAATAAGATCTTTCATTCAAAAGACAAAGTGGACATTTTTGAGATTACAACGAAACTTAAAATAAGGCCAAAATAAAATTATAGTTTGTTTGGAATTGCCTCCCGCCTCATTGAAATTGCCCCCTCCTGAAAAAATTTTATTGACCAAAAGTAGGAAGATTTTTTTTTATTTGATCAATTTTTTTTGCCCATTACATGTATCACATGCACCATACAAAACACTGAAATATAGTGTCATATCTATGTAAAATTAGGGGTTTTTTTGTTGATGGTAGATACTTTTTTTAAAAGTCAGAAAATGTATTTACTATTTACTGAGACTTTTATCAAAAATTGAAAAAATTTTCTTCAATTTAAAAAAAATAAAATAATTTCCCTCCCTCCCTCCTGTGTCTGAAACCTTTCAGGCGGCAATTCAAACATTTTTTTAAGGATGGCCTAAGAACAAACTCATAATCAACATTGTTTGAATCAGCTGGTACCACAGCCCGGGCAAGGCTAAATGCAAATGCATTGTAAATACATTAAGATTTTGAATTTCTTTAAAACTTTTACTTTATTCATAGACACTTACAGTCAAACTGTATGCACAGAATCGAGCGAACACTCTCCCTATTGCCATGTTTATATATAAAAATGTATGGCCCACTGATCACGATTCATGATTTAAGTTGGTGATATTATTGTGAAAATGTGTTTCATTTTTAATTTGAAATTTTTTTACTCAAAGACATCTGCATGTAGCCTGCAAAATGTTTGAATGATTTCAATTCAACGGCCAACCTTTTTAATATGAGTTCTCGCCAATTTGTAAAATTTTGGTCACATGGATGATGGGTCCAAAGTTCCAATTTCAGGGAGGTTCAAAGTGATTAACTAATTTATTGTAAAATGTAAATACATTCTGTTGTAAACTTGTCATTCGTGTAGAGATGTTCACCATGTGGCAGACAGCTGCAATCTCCGGCGACAGATAGCTCTGTTCGTATAGCCCCTGACTAGAGATTCTGGGGGCCCGAGGTCGATTCTTGTCTGGACCGTCGCATTTTCTCCCTTCCTGTAACATTATGTGGCCGTAACCACATATCATTAATATTTGGCGCTTTGGCCGCGACATCTTATGTTCAAATCTTGGCCAAGGCACCAAAATGAAAAATATTACAGGAAAGGAGAAACAAAAGCGAGACACCAAGCCCAGGTTCGATTATCAGTCTGAATAGCCTCATTTTTCTTCCATTATGTTACATTTGGTGCCGTGGCATACCTTAGGGTGACAGGTGAAGAGCATGAGTTGGAGTCTTTGGCCGGGTTGGGGGGGAAGATTTTTAAGAAGGGAGGAAAGTAACAGTCAGCCGGGTTCGATCGCTGATGGCAGATAGCTCAGTTGGTAGAACACCTGACTGGACATTCAGTGGAGTTGGGTTCGAATTCTGGTCTGGTTCGTCCCATTCTTTTCCTTTCCTTTATAACTACATACTGGTGATCATAGCTTACATTAAAATTTATGATACTTAATCAAATGTAATTTTTCCAGACCCTCTTCAAAATGTTTTTAAATTACAGTTTGAAGTACAAAACGCGGTCAAATCGATTGCATTGAACTACTATGAAATCACCAATTTTCGTGGGGGTTTAATTGTCGTTGTTTTCGATGTATGAAGAGATACTAGACCAATGAATTAATTCATGACCACCACGAAGTTTAACATTTAACAATGTAATACAAAACTATCAAACAGTTCTTCATCCAGGAAATCAAATCCTCGAGAACTTAATGTACAATACTAAAATTTTACTCATGTTTGCATTTCAACAACTGCGCAACTGTTTGATTTTACATCATGCACTCGAAATGCAGCATATATGTGTAGATAGCAACATCCTCTCTTCAGTTTAACTTATTACATCCACTATGGTTTTTCTATAACAAAAGCACAATATTTAATATTACATGTGCATGTGCTTTGCGTAAGTAAGGGTTTTTCCATATACTGATACGAAGAATAAAAATATCATCCTATCCTCCCCCACTCTGACTGGCCTATCTTGATCAAAAAATTCTTTGATACGAAACAACGTCATCAGTACTTAATTAGGTGTCTGCAAGACAGCTTATCACAGTGACCCTAGGTGAAACCTTACCTGTGTACAGGGTTCAATATGATCAATTGCTCATATTTTAAGATAGGGTGAAATTAGAGGACAGATCTTGGCCGTGAACACCTGACATTACAGGTGATTTAAAAGGTGTGTAACGAAATCAAGGACATGTCCTTGAATATGCATAACAACATGCTTTTATCCCGTATATATAAATGCATTGTCATTACACTGGCTTTAAAAATGTGTAAAATTATTTATACGCGTATTGTAGTCAGAAACTCTCATTTTTACTTTGATAAAATTCTGAAGTAAAAGAAAAATAATAATTTTTATGCACCGGGATCGATAGAACCGAGACGTATATTGTTTTTGTCCTGTCTGTCTGTCTGTTTGTTTGTTTGTTTGTCTCCAAACTTTAACCTTCGCCATAACTTTTGAACCATGAAAGGTAGAAACTTCATATTTAGTATGCATACTTCACTAATTAGGTGCTTTCAAATGACACCAATATTAATGAAATGTGACCTTGAATGTGACCTATATGCTAAAAATAGCTTTTCTCTCCGCAAACTTTGACCTTCGCCATAACTTTTAAACCATGAGAGTTAGAGACTTCATATTTAGTATGCATACTACACTAATAAAGTTCTTTAAAATGACACCAAGATTTATGACCTGGTGACCTTGACTGTGGCTTATATGCTAAAAATAGCTTTTTCGTACCTTTAACCATAACTTTTGAATCATAAAAGATAGGGACTTCATATTTGGTGTGCATATTCCACTAATCAAGTTGAACTTCTTTCAAATGACACCAAGGTCAATGACCTTGTGACCTTGACTGTTACCTATGCTAGTATGCTAAAAATAGCTTTTTCGATTTTTGTTGCCGCCGGGTGCATAGTGTTTCACAAACACATCTTGTTTCAAAATATCTTTTAGATTTCCTAATCCTCATTAATGTTATACTGTGCAAATTGAATTCTCTTTAAGACTAGGAGTCATTTTGCCCACTAAACAGGACAGTTACAATAAAAGTAGTCCGTAATACAAGTAACAGCTTTTTAAAAAGCTTGCCTGACTAAATCAATCAATATCTGCGTGAGGAGTGATAAACCTTTCGAGTAATATTTTTGTGGGTTTAAAATATGTCCTTACTTTATACTAAAGAATTGTAATTCTGTTTTTTTTTTTTGGTTTTTTTTTGGGGGGGGGGGGGGGGGGGGGATCTGCAAGTGGAGTGATCTGCCCTTGTATGTAAATTGAAAGCTACATTACACCTATTATTATATAATATCAATAATATATGTAATGAAATCATGCATTGTGAACATTTTAAAAGATGTATATAATTAAAAATACACATTTTGTCGGAGAGTATTTATTCCACTGAAGTAAACATTAGTAGTGTGTTCAATAAATTTTTTCTCTTAAAAAGGAGGAGGGGGCGTGCCACTATCATATATTGAGAATGAAATAAGAAAATTCCATATTTAGGCCTTTGTGGAAAGAAAAATCTAAGATTTTTTACTGGTTTCTCATCTATTGTGTGCATCTGCAACGGGGATACAAATGTTCATGCATCTGCATGGAGACCATGACTTGTTGAACTGTGTTGTGTATTATTGGACTAGTCCATTTATGTAGTAAACAACCGCGGGATCGGGAAACAATTAGAAAAAAATCATTTTTTTACTGTTGCTTGTTGATATATACTGATATACATCTATGCAATATATTACTGAGATAAAATTTATAGATAGAATTTCTGAAGTATTAGAAGGAGGTTAAAAGGACAAACTTTATTTAATTCCATAGAAGTTAGCACACCCATTCACACAATAGAACAATCCAAAGAAAAGTCACGAGCTTACTAAGTGACATTTTGCGCGAAAAGAGCGATTCACCCCTTTCGTAGAATGTAAAAGGACTGATCCAGTAGTATAGAAATGCAGAAAAAGGGATACACGGACATGTTGAAACGGTGAATCACATGAAATAATTGTTCCATGCATAAAGATTAAAGGAAGTAAACACTAAATTATTTTGCATAAGTAATATCATTCTTTTTTCTGAAAACTGTTTCTTTTAAAATGCAGGTAAAGAATTCCAATGTAAATCAGCTTGCACAAAATCTAGCTCTCTAGGTATGATCTATTAGTTTCGGATCTTGCAAATACCAATCCTTATACAGCCTGACGCTGTGACGTCAGGCAATAATCTGAATTTCATAGGTATTTCTGTTTTGAAAGCTAATTTTCATGTATACGTTATAATTCCTCGTAAAATGGCTATTGTGAAGAGTTTTAATGATACAGTTATTTGGCCAGTTCCGAATAAGGAACCGATTCGACGGTGCTACAAATATATTAGGAATTATTTCAAAATCTAAGTGTTTTGTCAAGGTAGTTCGATGACTTGTGTAATTAAATATTGTTTCATAAAAGTTCAGCCTTCCCTCAAAAAAATTTATTTCGCAAGTTACCATAGGTGTCCATTTTACCAGTTACGAATAAGCCGACGGGTTCCGGATACCCTAGAGATTCTTATTCAATTCAACCCTAAATTTAAAAATATACGTCCCAGACGTTATCCATTGGCATGCCTAAGAAAAGTTAAATTAATTGCATACCAATAAATTATTTGTATTTCCAAAGGTTGTAGAGAAACTAGAGGCACTGAGCTCATTTTAATGATACCCCACGCCTCCTTTATAATTATTTAGGACAAAGTCCATGTTTTATTCTGGGAGACCCGAAATAAATGTCAGATCAAAAAGTAAAATAATAGGTCACAATGTCACAATGCAATAAAGAATATGTGAAAGTATCATTAAATCTTATTCAGTGGTATAGGAGGAATTGCGGACAAGAGATGGATATACCTTTCAATATTACAAAGAATGGCAGTATCTATGTTTTTCTCAGGGAGCCCAAATTATGTACCAGACCCAAAAATAAAATAGGTGCACTTTGGCACTGTTAAACAAAGATTCTGTGAAAGACACATTAAACTCTGTGAAGCCTCCTTAAACTTCATTCAGTGGTAGAAGAGGGGTTGCGGATAAGAAATGGATACCCCAGAGCATATCAGACAGACGGACGTACAGCTAGACGGACGGACGGACGTACAGACGGATGGATGGACAAACATCCCATTACTATATACCGCTTCTTCCTGTTTTTCAAGCAGGGGTAGAATAAGTCACGTTTACAATGAAGAAAATTTATAATGGTGTTTAAAATGGATATTCGGAACTGGTAAAATAAGAGCACGAAAGTATTTCAATATCTTCCAGTGTTCTAAATATTTATTTTTGACAAGTTTTTAGTATATGTTATAGTACATATCAAACTTACTTTTGATACTTAGAACGTTGTTTTATGTGAAAAATTTATGCATCTACAGAGGTTTTTCTGCAGACTTACGCGTCGCTGTGATTCAGATTTGTTGCATTGTAAAAGTATGTCGACTGTTTCAAGTACGATAACGAAACCAAACTGAGGGCAAAAAATCAAAACTTCACGTAATTCAAACACTCATGAATAAGCCTTCTTACCATAGAAATCAATTTATTTTTACACCGTTGAATTTATTAATTATCAGTCCTTAAATTACTAATTATTCGGAACTGGCCAAAATCCGGAACTGGCCAAACGACTGTAATATACACTGTACAACCTTGACGGACTCCTACTTTAACATCAATTTTGTTGTTCTAAACTCTGCATTTGAAGCCGACTTACAATTTATTTTAGCTATTGTGGGATACGTTATGGCTACACTTTTTTTCAAGGGCTCCTTTTTGATGGCATTTTTTTTTAATCAATAAGATTAATGAATAATAGCCTAGCTTTGCCATTCTATATACTGTTACAGGATTGGGGCGAATTACATTGTAAAGTAATGCATTACATTATATTACTTCAACAATTTGGGCATTAAATTACCATTACCATTACTCTATTTTCTTAAAGTAATGCATCGCATTACCATTACTTTAGTAAAGTAATGCATTACCATTACCATTACTTTTGGAAGTTTTTAAAAATAGAAAAACAAAACAGAGTTTTTTTCCATAAGCTTGCATCCATCCTCTTCAAAACTAAACATGATAAATGATAATTCAAATTTGATTTTAACAGTGCTTGTATATATTACACTGTAAATATCTTGCATTCATAAGAAGTTCAAACTTTTAAAGTGTAAGTAATATAAAACATCAACAATATGCACTTTTGTGTAACTACTGATGTCATAAAGCAATTATTTATCTTTAAGGGGCGCTTTAACCCCTGCTCAAAATATCTAGTAATAAAGCATAGGCTATTTGGATCTAGTGTCTTTCGGAAAGAAAAAAATAAATACATTGACAAACTTGTAAAAAAGGTATACAGTATGTACATTTTGCTTTTCTAAGCATAGAATGCCTGCATGTCTTCCATTTTCTTTGGTACAATGTATTTTTATGGTCACTTCAAGGTAGATCAGCTCAATTAATGTTTTATAAACCCAGTGAAAGCAAAGACTCGCCCTAGACCGTGAATCTTAAATTGTCCCCTCGGTGGAATTTCACTATCCCACACTCGTAGTAATGAATGATTCTATTAATCTCAACTATATCCAAATTTTATTTCATATTTCATCTAATATTAAAGTATACTTAATGTTAAATCTGTACAATTTACAAAAATCTTACAAACACAGAAAATATTTGCCTATGAAAATGCATTCACACACTAAAAAGAACAAAAACGATCACTTTCTCATACTTTAACAATATTTTTCAATATGAGTGGGTCTTCACTCCATTTTTTTTAAAGATAATCTTAAAAGTTTGCGATAAAATAAACATTTTTCGGTTTACAAAAACATGGAGCGAAGACCCACTATGCATTAAAAATACAATTTTATGACAAAACATTCGCCTCTTTCCGAGAAATACACCAAGTCCATTAAGTCAAGGGTCATATTACAAACATGATTTAAATGCCCGAAGTCATCATAAGCCATGTAGCATAGTGTTAGCACGTTAGTCTCAAAGCAGTATGATACGTCGGATTTTTATTGCGAGGGTTCGAATCCCACGTATACCATCTAATATTTTTATAAATGAATTTTTCTTACGAGATTTATTTTCTCTCAGAAAAAAGTTTTTATTCTCATAATTTCACAAATTTCTATAATGACAAGTTAATTTGAATACTCAATTTACATATTAAATGTGATTTCTTAATATCTGATGCTAAAGGCATTCTATCCGCCTTATCCCCCCCCCCCCCATCTTCTTTAGAGAACTTCTCCAAACGATGCATTGTTTTAACTGTTTCATAACCCAGAGGCATAGTGTGTTTTTATGACACTTTAGTTATTCAAGAGGTGGCAATTATCCATCATCAATTTTTTAAATATGTGTACCCCATACCAGAATTTTTTTAATAAAAGATTTTTTAAAACTATTTTAAATAATTCTTTGAAATCAAATCTTAGATGTATCAAAATAAGTTTGAAAACTTAAATGTAAGGTATTTGTTAACTTTCAACAGAATAAAAAGTGTATTTAAATAAATACAGAAATTTGCCAATCATGTGTTTTTGAGGTCACCTGAGTAAAATCGTCGGTCGTAAACTTTTGAACATTTTTAGTTTCTTCTCTGGAACCACTGAACCAATATCAACCAAATTTATTATACAGAATTTATGGATGAAGGGGAACAAAAGTTTTAAATTTCATGGTCCCTACCCCCCTGGGGCTTGGGGGTGGGGCTAAAACCACCAAATTTAATGCAATCTTTAGAATCTTCTTCTTCACTCCTGTACATAACGCAGTCAAACTGTTGGCATGATTGTAATAAGCAGTGAGCCCTCTACCCAAATTCTGGTGTTAGGGCGGGGCTATATCTATATAGTGAAAGTGCATTATTTCTTGTAAAATCTTCTTCTCTGCTCATGAGTATTAAATAAACTAAGTACATAGTTATGATGTCCAAGAGTAACTCTTCTAAAATTGTGAAATTCATGGCCCCTGGGTCAGGGGTTCTGGTGTTAGGGCGGGGCTGTATTGATTATATAGTGATAATGCAATAATTCTTCACAAATCTTCTCCTCTGCTCCTTAATACTAATCAAACTAACTAAGTACATGGTTATGAAGAACAAGAATACCTCTTCCAAAAGTGTGAAATTCATGGCCCCAGGAACAGGGGTTCTGGTGTTAGGGCGGGGCTGTATTGATTATATAGTTATAATGCAGTAATTCTACAAAATCTTCTCTGCTCCTGGGTATCAAATAAAATAACTAAGTATATAGTTATAATGAACAAGAGTGCCTCTTCCAAAATTGTGAATTAAATGGCCCCTGGGTCAAGGGTTGTGTTATAAGGTGGAGGGGGGGGCTCTTTCGTATATATGGTGAAAATACATTTCTTTAAAAATCTTCTTTGCTCCAGGGTATTAAACAAACTAATTAAGTATCTAGTTATGATGACCAAGAGTGCTTCTTCCAAAATAATGAATTTCAACTAAACAACCAAACTAACCAATATATAGTCATATTGAATAAGGCTGCAACTTACAATTGTAAATTTCATGGCACCAGGGTCAGGGGTTCAGGTGTTAGGGTGGCGCTCGATTAATTATATAGTGAAAATGCATAAATTCTTTAAAAATCTTCTTCTCTGCTTCTCGGTATTAAACTAATGAACTATGTACATAGTTATTATGTGGAAGGATGCTTCTTCCAAAGTTGTGAATTTCAAGGCCTCTGGTTTAGGGGTTCTGGTGTTGGGGTGGGACTCTAAAAATTATATAGTGAAAATACATGAATTCTTCAAAAATCCTTTACTTTGCTCCTGGTATTATGCCAGTGATCTAAATATATTTATTTATGATGAAGAAAGGTGTATGTAGCAAAATGGTTAATATCAGGGCCCCTCAGGGTCAGGGGTATCGGGGGGTGGGGTACATAGTCTGAAAATAAATTAATGCTTTGAAGTCTGCTCTTTGGTATCAATCAACCATTTATGATGAAATAGAATTTATGATAAAATTTTTAAATATGTAGCCCCAGGGCGAGCGGTTCCTGCGGGGTGGGGTGTCTAACAGGTTTTAAAATGGAAATGCATTTTTTCATTGTTACTCTGATCTACCTTTGGGTATTTAGTAACCAGAGTAAGCATGCAAAGTGTATAATTATGATAATCGATGGTGCCTCTTTCAAAATTGTGAATTTCATGGTCTCTGGTTTAAAACACGAAACAAATTTAATTGTTGGAAAGTTGTTACATGATACTCAGGTGACCTATGAGGCCCATTGAGTCTCTTGCTTAAATTTCAGAATCTGCTGGTATACTTAAAGGGAGATAAGGCAATTTCAATAAAAAGGGGACGGGTCTAGACAAGAAATTAAGATTCATAGTTATAATAGTACATGTACATGTAGATTGTATCCATTCGATGATTTTTTTTTCAATAGAAGGTTTTCGGTAAACTCTAATGCATATGTAAATATTGCATAAAAAAAATTAAGTATAAGCACCTTATGTGGAAGTATCTTTGGGAATTGTACAAAGTCATGTATATTCTAAATTAATAGTATTCAAATCATGACCTCCAGGGGTAGGCTGCGCCACAATAGGGAATCCAAGATCTGCTTTGAAATATATAGGACAAATCTTTAAAATTCTTCTTCCTAGGAACCATTTGGCCAGAAAAGCTGACGCTTATGAGGAACGAGGAAGTATTCTGGGATAGTGTAAATTCTAAATTGTTCAAATCATTACCCCCGGGTGTAGGATGGGGCCCCAAAATGGAATCCAAGTTTTATGTTGAAATATATAGGAAAAACCTTTTAAAATCTTCACAAGATCTACTTGGCCAGAAAAGCTGAAACTTATGTCGAAGTATTCTGGGATAGTGTATTTCCTAAATTGTTCAAATCATGACCCCGTGGAGTAGGTTGGGGTCACAATAGGTACGTAAAAAAGGGGGGGGGTTGGTTCAAAACAGCAGACCACACTTACTCATGTGCATTAGTCTCTTGTTGAAGTCACGTCCAAACATATGTGTGAACATTGCAATAACAATTTTCTCGGTAATGTACATGTATGCAGCAATATATAACCTAACAATTTTTTTTATTAAAAATCACATTTCCTTTAAGTGAAATTTTAAAAGCAATGGTGTTTTTATATGATGATATTTGTGTTTCGGTCACTGAAAATAGTTAATTTTAAAAAAAAATTCGGGACCAGAAAAAATCTTACTGCAAAAATAATTTTGTATGCGATCTGCATTGGGAAAATCGGAATCCAAATTAAAAAGTTCTTTAATTGTTTTTCAAAAAGAAGAAAAGTTTAGTTTCTGATTAAAAAAAAACATTAACATTTTCCTGTAAACACTTTCCACCAAGTATAGTATTTCATTATATTTGTAGAACTTAAATTTATTTTAGAACCAAAAGAAGTATATGCATGTACTTTTTATGCAACATATGCGGGTACCTTTTTATATTATGGAAAACTAGCCGAGGCAAGAGCTTTTGTTGCCTGTTATGAACTTGTTACATGAAATTTAAAACATCCAATCATTTGTTTCGAAAATATAGGTCCAATGCAGAATAATTATTGATAAAACTTTTATCTTTTGTCACCACCCACTACAATATGTTGTATGAATGTAAGAAAAAAATGTACATGTATATAGCTTCTGAATAGTGTTATTTGATGAAGTAAAATTAACCCAAACACAGCAACAGTCAAAAGTCTGGCTAAAATCTATTGTACTTGTACAGCTGCAATCTTTACATAACTTTTCCTTAGTTGAAATAAAATTTGAAAACTAGTTTCCTTTGATAAACTTCTGAAAAGCTTCAGATGTTTTATTATCCATTGGAAACCATTTTGAAATTCTGAAACGTAGTACGCGTCATCTATATAATATTGCCAGTCATACATATTTGAAAGAACAAAAGAAAACAGCAACAAAAACACTTTTAATGAACATAAAGGAGGAATTCCATCGACAAACTTACTTTTTTCACATAATTCTTAAAATTCTTAAGCTCCTGCGAGCCTGGTTCCATTTCAAATTGAAATTCTCTTAAATGTTAGCAAATGTTGTCCTGTCCTATTCGGGTCAGTCTCATGACTTTCGTCCTTGAAAAATAAAAATAAAGCTGGACATGCTAGCAAGACTCTTATGAAATTTAAAGATCTTATTCAAAAATTAAAGCATCATTACTTTCAACCTGGAATATCATTATTGTTATTTCTGCATGTGAATATTACAAGACTTCCTTTTTGTGAGAATGTTGCAAGTATCGTTTTTCAATACCGAAATTGTTACGCAAGCAAGGATACTTAGTTATAAAACAGGCATAGGTCACCAGTTTTGCCTATATATTTGGAAACCATATTCGCTGGCATCATGTTTGTGTTTTTTTTCTGGATTTGTTGAGAACTTTGTATGCATATAAGCAAAACGAAACATCCCTGTGTACGCAATTAAGGATACTTGAGTGAAACTACAACGTTCTTATATATACGTAGGTACTTTTGCATTTATTATTTAATCAACAATATAATCAGAAAATAATCATTTGAAATTCTTTAAACTGCATGGCTAATGCATATTCTGCAGTATTATTTATCTGAAAATCTTCACATATTTTCCCTTATTGCAAAGTTTAAATTCGTGATATTGCTTTTAAAATTATTATATAGCGTCCCAGTTTAACATTCAGAGAAGAATAAACTGATATTTCTTCATCAAAAAATGTGTCAGTATTCTCACTGAATTTATCGCAATCAAAGTGTCTTTTTCTTAAGAGATCATTTTAAGACAAATGATAAGAGGCATTTGATTTATAGCTCTACTGGTCAGAGACCAAAAGAGCTTATGCGATAGTAATTTGTCCGTTGTCCGTCCGTCTGTCAGTCAGTAATCAATTTATTTTTTCAAAATGCTACTCCTCCTACAGTTTTGGTCTGATATCAATATAACTTTGCACACAAGTAGGCTACACTAAGATACATAATTCTGTTTATCAGTTTTTGATTTTGTTGAACGTTGTTGCCGTGGTTACTAAAAATAAAAAAATCTGTGAAATACTTCAAAATGCTACTCATTCTAAAATTTTGGTCTTATTTCAGTATAACTTGGCACACAAGTAGACTACATTACGACACATAATTCTTTGTATCGGTGTTAGATTTCGATGAATGGTGTCGCCGTGGTGTCTAAAATTAGAAATTACTTCGAAATAATTTCAAAACGCTACTTCTCCCACAGCTTTGGACTGATTTCAATATAACTTGGCACACAAGTAGACTACATTGAGATACAAAATTCCATATATCTGTTTTTGATTTTGATGAGAGGTGTTGCTGTGCACGTGGTTACTAAAAATAGAAATTTCTGTGAAATACTTTAAAAATGCTACTCCTCCTACAGTTTTGGTCTGATTTCAATATAACTTAGCACACAAGTAAACTGCACTAAGATACTTTATTTCATATTAACGGTTTTTTGTTGTGATGAGCGGTGTTGCCGTGGTTAGTAAAGAATGATATTTCTTCGAAGTACTTTCAAAATACTACTTCTCCTACAGTTTAGGTCTGATTTCAATAATAAATGGCACACAAGAAGACACACTAAGATACATAATTCTGTTCTGCAAACAGCTTTTCATAGCAGTTTGCTTTTGGTGGCAGCTTTTTGTTTTGACAATTTTGTGGTTTATATACTTTTTATTTGTCAAAATATTTTTGCCAAAGTAATGTTTGTTTGCAACAGGGGAGATACCGTTGCCAAATTTATTGTTCTTTGTACTCAGGAAATATCCCGGTCATCTCCCCTTAACTTTATCTGTGTTATATACTTACTGTCATTTAATAAATGACAATTCTCACTCAGTATACATTGTTTGTTATATTTCAACTATTGCGGTAGTCTAGCCAGATCACTAGGGTTACATAAACATAATTCTGTTCATCGGCTTTTGATTTCGATGAACAATGTTGCCGTACTTACTAAAAATAGAAATTTATGTGAAACATTTTAAAAATACTATTCCTCCTACAGTTTTAGGCTGATTATAATATAATGTGGCATGCAAGTAGGCTACACTGAAATACATAATTGTCTTTATTGTTTTTTATAATGTTGCCACGGCAACTAAAATGGAAAATTCTGTAAAATTTTATTTAAAGCTACTCAACAGTTGTAGTATTATTGCAATCTTGCCACAAAAAGAGACGTAATCAAGGATCATTATTCCTTATATTTCTGCTGTAAATTTCAAGTCCCAGCTGCTACTTTTCTCTTCCTTTGCAAGTACAAACCAGTAGAGCTACGGTCTCCATAGAGACTTCTGTTTTAAAACAGTAAATTTGTAAAAATTTATCCTGGGAATATACTGGCTTCTTTAATATGCTTACAAGATAATGAAAATTTATTATAAATACTTAAAATATATTAATTATCACTAACCAGTAAATGTTAACGAGTATTTCTCATGTTTCTGTTTTTCCCACTTGCGGAATGTTATTATGTTCCCCAAACGAAGTTGGGGAACATATTGTTTTTACTCTGTTTCTTATTATGTCGCCCCGAACGAAGTCGGGGACGACATATTGATATTGTACGCATGTTTTTTTTATCCAGGCTGTTTCTCGGAGATGGCTGGGACAATCTTCCTGAAACTTTCCTCAAAGGACGATCACTGGTTGTAGTTGTGCAGTGAGGTCGTTCAGTTCCAATATGTCTACCGTTGCCATGGAAACCTGTAAAAAGCGACAAATTTTGTCCGAGAGTGTTCTCTCTGGTCCCTTAAACGTTCGTCATGAAACTTTTCTTATTTTAAGGATTAGTATCTGTAGTTCTGCAACTCGTATTTAAAATTTTCATATAATCGATTATTGCCATGGAAACCGGGTGAAAGTAAAAATTCTTTAATTTCGATTTTCTCAATAACTACTCAGGCAATCGTTTTGAAACTTTCAATGTTTATTCCTTGCAATGTGTCAAAGTGATTTCTACTTTCAAAATAATTGTAATGAGTCGCTCACGGTTGCCATAGAAACGAAACAGAAAAAAAGATTCAGATGTACACATGTGTTCTCCAAGGTCTAGGTCAAAGGGTCAAAGTTCGTCGTATCCAATAAAAGTTCTTTTCACAAGGATTACATATTTGAAATACGAAAGCCCTAGTACTTACCGTTCAAACGTTATGGCTATTTACTATGTTCAAGACGACCCCCCCCCCTTTTTTTTGAAGCACACAGCCAAGTAGAATACACAGATATAACATATACAACTTACAAGTAACTTTTTAAAATCTTCATTCATAAAATTCAGTTCCCGTCATGTGATATTTTGCCATCATTCATTCTCCTTCTGTTTTGTCTCTTGAATTTATAAATATTTTATTTTATCTATATAAAAAAAAATAACGATTGTCAGCTGCATTTATTATCATTTCGCGTTTTCTTGTATATCTATCACTTGTATATTATTCATTTCATTAGATAGTGCAAGTATAAATTAAAAAATTGGTACGTCATTTCCATAGTTTTTATTCATTCATAAATTCTTTGATCCGCTCCTGATGGTTCGCAAAGCCTTGATCACCACTGTATACAAAACATTCATCTCGCCGAAAATGTTCATGATTCCGCTAAACTGAGAAAGTTCACACATGATTTATCATCTCATAACACACATCAGCTCTCTGCAATGCAGAAATGCTCGAATTGAAGGGGAAAATTCAGGAGTTATTGATGAGAAAAATTCAGGAGTTATTATGTCGCCCCGAACGAAGTCGGGGACGACATATTGATATTGTACGCATGTTTTTTTTATCCAGGCTGTTTCTCGGAGATGGCTGGGACAATCTTCCTGAAACTTTCCTCAAAGGACGATCACTGGTTGTAGTTGTGCAGTGAGGTCGTTCAGTTCCAATATGTCTACCGTTGCCATGGAAACCTGTAAAAAGCGACAAATTTTGTCCGAGAGTGTTCTCTCTGGTCCCTTAAACGTTCGTCATGAAACTTTTCTTATTTTAAGGATTAGTATCTGTAGTTCTGCAACTCGTATTTAAAATTTTCATATAATCGATTATTGCCATGGAAACCGGGTGAAAGTAAAAATTCTTTAATTTCGATTTTCTCAATAACTACTCAGGCAATCGTTTTGAAACTTTCAATATTTATTCCTTGCAATGTGTCAAAGTGATTTCTACTTTCAAAATAATTGTAATGAGTCGCTCACGGTTGCCATAGAAACGAAACAGAAAAAAAGATTCAGATGTACACATGTGTTCTCCAAGGTCTAGGTCAAAGGGTCAAAGTTCGTCGTATCCAATAAAAGTTCTTTTCACAAGGATTACATATTTGAAATACGAAAGCCCTAGTACTTACCGTTCAAACGTTATGGCTATTTACTATGTTCAAGACGACCCCCCCCCCTTTTTTTTGAAGCACACAGCCAAGTAGAATACACAGATATAACATATACAACTTACAAGTAACTTTTTAAAATCTTCATTCATAAAATTCAGTTCCCGTCATGTGATATTTTGCCATCATTCATTCTCCTTCTGTTTTGTCTCTTGAATTTATAAATATTTTATTTTATCTATATAAAAAAAAATAACGATTGTCAGCTGCATTTATTATCATTTCGCGTTTTCTTGTATATCTATCACTTGTATATTATTCATTTCATTAGATAGTGCAAGTATAAATTAAAAAATTGGTACGTCATTTCCATAGTTTTTATTCATTCATAAATTCTTTGATCCGCTCCTGATGGTTCGCAAAGCCTTGATCACCACTGTATACAAAACATTCATCTCGCCGAAAATGTTCATGATTCCGCTAAACTGAGAAAGTTCACACATGATTTATCATCTCATAACACACATCAGCTCTCTGCAATGCAGAAATGCTCGAATTGAAGGGGAAAATTCAGGAGTTATTGATGAGAAAAATTCAGGAGTTATTATGTCGCCCCGAACGAAGTCGGGGACGACATATTGATATTGTACGCATGTTTTTTTTATCCAGGCTGTTTCTCGGAGATGGCTGGGACAATCTTCCTGAAACTTTCCTCAAAGGACGATCACTGGTTGTAGTTGTGCAGTGAGGTCGTTCAGTTCCAATATGTCTACCGTTGCCATGGAAACCTGTAAAAAGCGACAAATTTTGTCCGAGAGTGTTCTCTCTGGTCCCTTAAACGTTCGTCATGAAACTTTTCTTATTTTAAGGATTAGTATCTGTAGTTCTGCAACTCGTATTTAAAATTTTCATATAATCGATTATTGCCATGGAAACCGGGTGAAAGTAAAAATTCTTTAATTTCGATTTTCTCAATAACTACTCAGGCAATCGTTTTGAAACTTTCAATGTTTATTCCTTGCAATGTGTCAAAGTGATTTCTACTTTCAAAATAATTGTAATGAGTCGCTCACGGTTGCCATAGAAACGAAACAGAAAAAAAGATTCAGATGTACACATGTGTTCTCCAAGGTCTAGGTCAAAGGGTCAAAGTTCGTCGTATCCAATAAAAGTTCTTTTCACAAGGATTACATATTTGAAATACGAAAGCCCTAGTACTTACCGTTCAAACGTTATGGCTATTTACTATGTTCAAGACGACCCCCCCCCCCTTTTTTTTGAAGCACACAGCCAAGTAGAATACACAGATATAACATATACAACTTACAAGTAACTTTTTAAAATCTTCATTCATAAAATTCAGTTCCCGTCATGTGATATTTTGCCATCATTCATTAAGGTCTTCCGTCTCCAACGGAAGACCTTATTGTTTTCGTTCGGTTTCTTTTTCCCTATTATTATTTTTCTTACCGATTTTGTGCACGCGATTTCTCAGAAACGGCTGGACCGATTCTCACCAAACTTTCAGATCTGATAGATATTTATCTGAACCTTGTCGGAAATTTTTCATAAGTACGTCGTCACTTCCGGTCGTGAGATATGGACGATTTACTGATTTTTAGAGGGTCGGCTTGTCCTGAGATCTCCTTCTAAACGACTAAAGATATCGACTTGAGATTTTCAGTGAAGATAGAGGAAGGATAGTAGATGTGACATTTTGTATATAGAGCTTTCCAGGTAAGAAGCCATCGACGCTCGCCTGGGCTCGAAAAATAGGCTCATAAGCATCTCGCAAAAATTGACACGTTTTCCTTTATATCTTTTTACCTGTTAATATTTTGTTAAAACATATATTATAAAAAATGTGCAATATAGTAAGACCTTTCATTTGATATCAAGTAAATGGGGTTAGCCCTTCAAATTAGGGGCATAGAGGGGCCAAAAGTCTCTCGTCTTTAACTTTTTTGTTTTTCAATATTTTCAAATTATATTAGTATAGTTTATAGAAACATTTCTTATTAGGCTGAATATATAATTCGTTTGTAAATTGATAAATTCAAACTCGAGATATTAACATTCAAAAATCTGAAGCGGGACCAAAATTGCGGCGGACTCTGTCAATTCCGACATTTCGCAATAGCGGTTAACAGAGGCATCCGAGCGTTTGCTTGAACGAAAGTAACATAAGGAGCAATGAAATGTGTAGGGATACTTGGATTGTCACGTCGTAGGTTCGTTGCAATTCTGTGTCAAACAACATCTATAATCATAGGTCTCCTTACAAGTCTTCTTTAGTTAGTTTTGGTTGTTTCTCAAAGTAGAAAAAGAAAAGAATTAATGTGCAAATTAAGTACGCATTGATGATATTATTTAAATCAAAAGAATTTAATCAAAAGAGATAAGGCATGATTCCATATTGTTTTATCAAAGATCATAGTCAAAATCATATCTCATCTCATCGAAAATTCGGACGGAAGACCTCTCGTTGCTCGCAACGAGATCGCATCTAGTTCTCCTTCTGTTTTGTCTCTTGAATTTATAAATATTTTATTTTATCTATATAAAAAAAAATAACGATTGTCAGCTGCATTTATTATCATTTCGCGTTTTCTTGTATATCTATCACTTGTATATTATTCATTTCATTAGATAGTGCAAGTATAAATTAAAAAATTGGTACGTCATTTCCATAGTTTTTATTCATTCATAAATTCTTTGATCCGCTCCTGATGGTTCGCAAAGCCTTGATCACCACTGTATACAAAACATTCATCTCGCCGAAAATGTTCATGATTCCGCTAAACTGAGAAAGTTCACACATGATTTATCATCTCATAACACACATCAGCTCTCTGCAATGCAGAAATGCTCGAATTGAAGGGGAAAATTCAGGAGTTATTGATGAGAAAAATTCAGGAGTTATTATGTCGCCCCGAACGAAGTCGGGGACGACATATTGATATTGTACGCATGTTTTTTTTATCCAGGCTGTTTCTCGGAGATGGCTGGGACAATCTTCCTGAAACTTTCCTCAAAGGACGATCACTGGTTGTAGTTGTGCAGTGAGGTCGTTCAGTTCCAATATGTCTACCGTTGCCATGGAAACCTGTAAAAAGCGACAAATTTTGTCCGAGAGTGTTCTCTCTGGTCCCTTAAACGTTCGTCATGAAACTTTTCTTATTTTAAGGATTAGTATCTGTAGTTCTGCAACTCGTATTTAAAATTTTCATATAATCGATTATTGCCATGGAAACCGGGTGAAAGTAAAAATTCTTTAATTTCGATTTTCTCAATAACTACTCAGGCAATCGTTTTGAAACTTTCAATGTTTATTCCTTGCAATGTGTCAAAGTGATTTCTACTTTCAAAATAATTGTAATGAGTCGCTCACGGTTGCCATAGAAACGAAACAGAAAAAAAGATTCAGATGTACACATGTGTTCTCCAAGGTCTAGGTCAAAGGGTCAAAGTTCGTCGTATCCAATAAAAGTTCTTTTCACAAGGATTACATATTTGAAATACGAAAGCCCTAGTACTTACCGTTCAAACGTTATGGCTATTTACTATGTTCAAGACGACCCCCCCCCCCTTTTTTTTGAAGCACACAGCCAAGTAGAATACACAGATATAACATATACAACTTACAAGTAACTTTTTAAAATCTTCATTCATAAAATTCAGTTCCCGTCATGTGATATTTTGCCATCATTCATTCTCCTTCTGTTTTGTCTCTTGAATTTATAAATATTTTATTTTATCTATATAAAAAAAAATAACGATTGTCAGCTGCATTTATTATCATTTCGCGTTTTCTTGTATATCTATCACTTGTATATTATTCATTTCATTAGATAGTGCAAGTATAAATTAAAAAATTGGTACGTCATTTCCATAGTTTTTATTCATTCATAAATTCTTTGATCCGCTCCTGATGGTTCGCAAAGCCTTGATCACCACTGTATACAAAACATTCATCTCGCCGAAAATGTTCATGATTCCGCTAAACTGAGAAAGTTCACACATGATTTATCATCTCATAACACACATCAGCTCTCTGCAATGCAGAAATGCTCGAATTGAAGGGGAAAATTCAGGAGTTATTGATGAGAAAAATTCAGGAGTTATTATGTCGCCCCGAACGAAGTCGGGGACGACATATTGATATTGTACGCATGTTTTTTTTATCCAGGCTGTTTCTCGGAGATGGCTGGGACAATCTTCCTGAAACTTTCCTCAAAGGACGATCACTGGTTGTAGTTGTGCAGTGAGGTCGTTCAGTTCCAATATGTCTACCGTTGCCATGGAAACCTGTAAAAAGCGACAAATTTTGTCCGAGAGTGTTCTCTCTGGTCCCTTAAACGTTCGTCATGAAACTTTTCTTATTTTAAGGATTAGTATCTGTAGTTCTGCAACTCGTATTTAAAATTTTCATATAATCGATTATTGCCATGGAAACCGGGTGAAAGTAAAAATTCTTTAATTTCGATTTTCTCAATAACTACTCAGGCAATCGTTTTGAAACTTTCAATGTTTATTCCTTGCAATGTGTCAAAGTGATTTCTACTTTCAAAATAATTGTAATGAGTCGCTCACGGTTGCCATAGAAACGAAACAGAAAAAAAGATTCAGATGTACACATGTGTTCTCCAAGGTCTAGGTCAAAGGGTCAAAGTTCGTCGTATCCAATAAAAGTTCTTTTCACAAGGGATTACATATTTGAAATACGAAAGCCATAGTACTTACCGTTCAAACGTTATGGCTATTTACTATGTTCAAGACGACCCCCCCCCTTTTTTTTTGAAGCACACAGCCAAGTAGAATACACAGATATAACATATACAACTTACAAGTAACTTTTTAAAATCTTCATTCATAAAATTCAGTTCCCGTCATGTGATATTTTGCCATCATTCATTCTCCTTCTGTTTTGTCTCTTGAATTTATAAATATTTTATTTTATCTATATAAAAAAAAATAACGATTGTCAGCTGCATTTATTATCATTTCGCGTTTTCTTGTATATCTATCACTTGTATATTATTCATTTCATTAGATAGTGCAAGTATAAATTAAAAAATTGGTACGTCATTTCCATAGTTTTTATTCATTCATAAATTCTTTGATCCGCTCCTGATGGTTCGCAAAGCCTTGATCACCACTGTATACAAAACATTCATCTCGCCGAAAATGTTCATGATTCCGCTAAACTGAGAAAGTTCACACATGATTTATCATCTCATAACACACATCAGCTCTCTGCAATGCAGAAATGCTCGAATTGATGGTGGCATGTGTTGTGAGATGTGTTGTATTTGTATTGTTTCATCTTGTATATTATTAGTAACATTAAGTTTCTTGAACATTCCAGAGTGGTCATTATGTTTGGTCATTTTTTCTAGAACATTCTTGAACTTTATTCATGTCCAGAACTTTCCAGGAATATCATGTATTTACAATTTCTAGAATATTCTAGATTTATGATACTGTATAAATACCCTGTCAATTCGATGCATAAATAATTGTGAAGATATTGTCGTATAAGCATCATTGAGGTATTACTGGGATATAATTTCACTGGGACATTGTGTGCAGCAACGGACACTCTGATGTATGTATTTTTAGATTTTTGCTAAGTTTGTACTTAATGATTTGTATATTACTGTAAATAAATTACTGTTAAGTTTAAACTGTGTGATTGATCTTTGCTGGCATTTAGGGTTATTCTGACCCATAACAGAATTGGGGGCTCGTCCGGGATAAAGAATTTCTTGCACTTTTGCAGTTTATTGTCAGAATTTTGTTTATTGAACCGTAAATTTGATTATAAGCCAGCAGAAACCAACATGGTGTTTTCGGTCACAGACTTTCTTAGTTCACCAAGTGTTCAGGTTTTTGATACGTTAAAAAAGGATGACTTGATCGCATTAGGTTTGCATTTTGGGTTATATGTGAAATCCTCTCAGAGAAAGCAAGACATAAGAATTAAGGTTGCAAACAAACTAGTAGAAGAAAACATCTTTGAAAAATACGATCTTCCAGAATATACAGTTAAATCAGAGTTAGGCTCTTACAAAATGACAGACTATCAGTTTCAATTAGAGTTAGAGAAAATGCGATTTGAAAGAGAAGAGCGAGAAAGAGATAGAGAAAGAGAAGAACGAGAGCGTGAACGAAAATTTGAATTAGACAAATTAGCAGCAGAAAGAGAAGAGCGAGAAAGAGAGCGTGAAATGAACTTTGAATTAGAGAAATTAAAATTACAAAACCAACCAGAACCGTCATTTGTCAAGAATGAATTTGACGCAGCAAAAAATATCAGATTAGTTCCAAAATTTCAAGAAAAATCTGTAGACAAATATTTTCCCCAATTCGAGAAAGTCGCAGAAAATCTTAAATGGCCACAACACGTTTGGTCAACAATGTTACAAAGTGTACTGGTTGGCAAAGCAGCTGAGGTATACTCTGCACTAGGGGTAGCTGAGAGTTCAGACTATGAGAAGGTCAAAGCAGCAATATTAAAAGCCTATGAATTAGTACCTGAAGCGTATAGACAAAAGTTCAGAAAGTATAGAAAGTTTGATAATCAAACATTTGTTGAATTTTCACGAGAGAAAGAAGATTTATTCGATCACTGGTTTAGATCTAAGAAACTTGATAAAACTTTTGCTAATTTGCGCCAAGTCATCCTGGTAGAAGAGTTTAAGGAATGTGTTTCTCAAGATTTGAAAACACATTTAGAAGATAAGAATGTGAAAACTCTTGAAGAGGCAGCAGTCATATCTGATACTTATGCTCTGTCTCATAAAAAGAATTTTGTTTCAAGATCTCAGCCTAGCAGTAATTCTACCAATTCAGACACATATAAAAAGAGTGGTTCAGGGTCTCAGTCTTTCACAAGTTCCCAGTCTACATCACAAGGTGGTTCTAAGTCCGGTCCAGGACGTTTTGAAGGATCTTCTGGAATAGGGTCGCTTCCTACTTGTAGTTATTGTAAGAAAAAAGGTCATCTGATCAGTGAATGCTTTAAACTTAAGAGAAAAAATGACTTTGATAAAACTCAACCACATGCTTGTGCGGCAGTTAGAGGTGATAGAGAAGCCTTAGTTTCGATTTGTTCTGACACTCCTGATGTCCAGGGTTCACAGTCCAGTTCTATTGATTCTATGGAGGATTATAAGCCCTTTATGTCTCAGGGATTTGTTTCACTCCGTGACTCTAGCGAAATAAAACCTGTCCAGATTTTGAGAGATACTGGTGCTGCACAGACGTTATTGTTAGAGGGCGTGCTTCCTTTGTCTGAGCAGACTTCTACTGGTGGGTCAGTTTTATTACAGGGTGTGGAGCTATGCGTCATTGATGTTCCCCTGCATAGAATTAGTTTGAAGTCAGATTTAGTTACTGGACCTGTTATTGTAGGTGTTCGACCTACTCTTCCCGTTCCAGGCATTTCTTTGTTGCTAGGCAACGATTTAGCTGGTGGAAAAGTTGTACCAGATCCTATAGTTTGTGAGAAAATCACTCCAGATGTCATGTGCGATGATGAAGATGATGACATTTATCCAGCCTGTGCTGTTACTAGAGCGATGGCCAGAAGACGAGAAATGGAGGCAGACCATACTCAAGCCTTTGACGAGACGAATTCCTCTGTTGATATTGATTTGAATGACACTTTCTTATCTGACCTTGATGGCACTCAAACCAGCATGGAACCACACAATATCAAGAAGCAAGAGAAGAAAGAACTTTTACCAAAATTTGGTGGTGAGGATGATGAGTTGCATCCACTAGTTAGCCAAGGCAAGGACATCCTCAGCCGAGAACGTTTACTCTTTGAACAACATAAAGACCCAGATATCATTCAACTTAGTAAGAGGGCACTTCCACCAGAAGAGGCTATTAAAGTTGGAGAATGCTTTTATATGAAAGATGGCATCCTTATGCGAAAATGGCGACCACCTGACGCTTCTCCAGATGAAGTGTGGCGTGTTGTTCACCAGATAGTGGTCCCAGCTGCTTATCGTCGAGATGTCATGAGTTTAGCTCACGATACACCTATGGCAGGTCATTTAGGTGTCAATAAGACTTATAATAGGATTTTGAGTCATTTTTATTGGCCTAAGCTAAGAAAGGACGTTTCTGAGTTTTGCAAGTCATGCCATGTCTGTCAGATGGTAGGTAAACCAAATCAGAAGATACCATCTGCTCCTCTCCAACCCATTCCAGCTTTTGAAGAACCGTTTAGTCGAGTGTTGGTGGATTGTGTAGGACCTTTGCCTAGGACTAGATCTGGAAACCTGTATTTACTTACCATTATGTGTACATCCACTCGGTTTCCTGAAGCCATACCTCTTAGGAATATAAAGGCAAAGAGCATAGTTAAGGCCCTTACCAAGTTTTTCAGTTTTGTAGGAGCACCAAAGGCAATTCAGTCGGATCAAGGCTCAAATTTTATGTCGGGGTTGTTCCAGCAAGTCATGCATGAGTTGGGTATAAGGCAATATAGATCAACTGCTTATCATCCTGAGTCCCAGGGGGCGCTAGAACGTTTTCACCAGACCTTAAAAACAATGCTGAAGACCTATTGTTATCAGTATGAGAAAGACTGGGATGATGGGGTTCATCTTGTACTATTTGCTGCACGAGAAGCAGTCCAGGAGTCTCTTGGGTTCAGTCCTTTTGAATTGGTGTTTGGTCATACAGTTAGAGGTCCTTTGAAATTGTTGAAGGAAAAGTGGTTGACTGAGACTAGTGATCTTAATCTTTTAGATTATGTGTCTGATTTCAAAGAAAAACTTTACAATGCTTGTAAATTAGCACAAGGAAATTTGAAGAGTTCTCAGATGAAAATGAAAATGTGGTATGACAAAGATGCCAGAAATAGGGTGTTTAAGCCAGGTGATAAGGTTCTTGTATTTTTACCTATTCCTGGTCATCCTTTACAAGCCAGATTTTATGGCCCTTATGAAATTGAAAGCAAGATCAGTGATGTAAACTATGTAGTTAAGACACCAGGTCGACGTAAAGAGAAACGGGTTTGTCATATTAACATGTTAAAAGAGTATTTTGAAAGGTGTGACCGAAATTCTGTAAAACCAGTTTCCACTTTAGCCAGCGCTAAGACTGCTCAAAATTGTATTGAGAGTGATACGAGTGTAGAGATGAATGAGAAAGATTGTAATCAGAGTGTCCGCTTGAAAAACTCAGAAATTTTGGCTGATTTTGATGCCAAACTTGGACATTTGAACATTCACCAAAAAGAACAAGTTAAAAACTTGATGAATGAGTACCATCAAATCTTCTCGGATGTTCCAAAGAAAACTAATGCAGCTTGTCATGATGTTATAGTTGGCGACGCTCTGCCTATCAAACAACATCCGTACCGTCTCAATCCAATAAAATTACAGTACCTAAGAAGGGAAGTGCAGTATATGTTGGACAATGACATTGTTGAACCTAGTAAAAGTGATTGGAGCTCACCGTGTATTCTTGTACCAAAACAGGACGGTTCCTACCGATTATGTACAGACTTTAGAAAGGTGAATTCTGTTATCAAAACTGATTCATATCCAATACCTAGAATCGATGACTGTATTGACAATATTGGAAACGCGAAATTTGTCAGTAAATTTGACCAGTTGAAAGGCTACTGGCAAGTGCCGTTAACAGAAAGAGCAAAAGAAATATCTGCTTTTGCTACACCAGATGGACTTTATCAGTATAAAGTAATGCCTTTTGGCATGAAAAACGCACCGGCTACATTCCAAAGGATGATTCACTCCCTTCTTCAAGACCTTGAGGGATGCGAGGCCTACATTGATGATGTCGTCATATACAGCGACACATGGGACGAACATCTCCGAATCATGCGTGCTTTATTTGACATTTTAGCTAAAGCAAACTTAACTGTGAATCTTGAGAAGAGCCAATTTTGTCATGCTTATGTAGAGTATTTAGGTCATAAAGTAGGTCAAGGTTATGTTACACCCCTTATGGCTAAAGTGGAAGCTATTGCAAAGTTCCCGATTCCTACAAACAAGAAAGAATTAATGAGGTTTTTGGGCATGGCTGGGTTTTACAGAAAATTTTGTCCAAATTTTTCCTCAGTAGTTAGTCCACTTACAAATCTTTTACAAAAGAGGGTTAACTTTGAATGGACAAAGGACTGTGAAAAATCCTTTCATAAAATCAAATCTGTCCTGATGAGCAACCCAGTTCTGTCAACTCCAGATTTTTCTAAGCAATTTAAGCTTACTGTTGACGCTAGTGATGTTGGAATCGGGGCAGCTTTGTTTCAAGAACATAGTGATAATGTAGATAGAGTTGTTTCTTATTTCTCAAAGAAACTTACAAAATGTCAACGAAATTATTCTACCATTGAAAAGGAATGCCTTGCTTTGTTGTTAGCCTTACAGCATTTTGATGTTTATCTGAATGTTACTTTGCATCCAATTCTTGTATATACAGATCACAACCCTCTGAAATTTTTGCATAAATTGTCAAACAAGAATCAAAGACTGATTAGATGGAGTTTGTTGTTACAAGAATACAACATAACAATTAAGCATATCAAAGGCAAAGACAATATTATTGCAGATGCCTTGTCCAGAGTATCATGAACAAATTAGATTTTGTATTAATGTACATAAATTTTATTTTAATACTACGTTTTCATTGACATTCAAACTTTTTAAGGGGGGAGGTGTTGTGAGATGTGTTGTATTTGTATTGTTTCATCTTGTATATTATTAGTAACATTAAGTTTCTTGAACATTCCAGAGTGGTCATTATGTTTGGTCATTTTTTCTAGAACATTCTTGAACTTTATTCATGTCCAGAACTTTCCAGGAATATCATGTATTTACAATTTCTAGAATATTCTAGATTTATGATACTGTATAAATACCCTGTCAATTCGATGCATAAATAATTGTGAAGATATTGTCGTATAAGCATCATTGAGGTATTACTGGGATATAATTTCACTGGGACATTGTGTGCAGCAACGGACACTCTGATGTATGTATTTTTAGATTTTTGCTAAGTTTGTACTTAATGATTTGTATATTACTGTAAATAAATTACTGTTAAGTTTAAACTGTGTGATTGATCTTTGCTGGCATTTAGGGTTATTCTGACCCATAACACATGTCAGATTCGTTTTTCGGTAGAACCTCTAAAATGAAAGTGAAAGAGGGAAATTTCAGAGTTCCCACTGGCGTTACAATACACAAAATAATTCGGCTGATCTTCTTCATAAATTACATTTCCCAAGCTTTTATGATAGGAAAGATACTGCCAATTAACAAGTATGAGGCTCAGTTCAGTACATCTGCCAGATTTCGTTTATGCAAGTCTGCAAATTGAGGAACTTGTAATTTTCCTGCACTACTTTCTTCTCCTACCGATTCTAAAAATAATGAGAGGGATGTACCGAATTAAGGTCTTTCGCTTCCAATGGAAAGGACTGATATAACTCCAAAGGTTTTCAAACTTAGCTTATGGACTTTTGTTTTAGTGATGATAAAAATGAAAGTCTTGTCTAATACGGGGCGACATATGCTATTGCTTGCAATAGCAGACTTTCTAGTTATTATTTTTCTTCTTCCTGGGTACTTATTTGTCCGCGAATGATCTTGTAAACTGTTCATCTGATGTAGGTAAAACCTTTTTAGGGTAAGTAGACATGTTATGTAGATTTGCGGAATCAAGGTCATTTTGCGCGCACGTGCTTGCAAGAGCGCGCACGTGCAACATGTAAAATGACCAATATAATTGATATAGCCGTAACTTTTCTATTTTTTGATGCAATGTGTTGAAATTCGGACTATAAGAATATATTAGTATAATAGACAAGAGGACATGGTCAAATTATCATGAACTCACGCGCATGCACGTGCGCTTCGCTCTGATTGGCTGAAACAAAAATCTCAATATCTTATTCGTTTTTTGACGAAATACTTTGAAATTTAAAACATAGTCATGCATTAAGATATCCTACGATATGATATAAAATAATTTTCATGAAATCACGCACATGCACGTGCGCTGCAACCTGATTGGCTAAAACTTTAAATGGCTATAACTCCCTTGGTTTTCAGCCAACAGAATGGGATTTAGAACATAGATACACTGTAGTCTTAATGGACCCCTACAAGAAGGTATGGTCATCATGCACATGCATGCACGTGCGTGCACGTGCAATGCGTATAATTACAAATGCACTTGATTTAGCGTATTTTCGAATACTTTTTGATCAAATGCCTTGATATTAAGTACATTTAAATAAATTAATAGTGTAGATACAATGATATGGTCATTCCGCATATGCATGCAAGTGTTGGCATGTGCAATGCAAAAATTTGCTAAATACTTGGCATACTTCAGGAAAAACGTTGTTTAAGTTTAAGATGCATAGAGTTTAGTTTATTTGATGAAGCTTAGAGGGAATGAGGCACCAAAATGAAGTTGGGGGAGCGTTTGGGGAACATCTGTAACGGTTCCCGTTACAATTAGCACTAGTTTTTTAACGTTATTTTAGTTTTTTGAAAAGGCTCACCGTTGTTATAATATTGTAATTGATATACCATTTAAATTGTCGGGGAAATAATTATCATGATAAAAATGTGAATATTATAATGGATTGAATGATTTTTTTATGTTATAAATAAAACATATTAGAATATTAAGTACAAATAAATGACGAGTTCAAAGTAATATAACAGAAGTCAATGGGGTGACATTGTTTACATAGACTGATTTTATCATTAAGAGTGTTTTGATCCGCGCGTGTCGGGATACAAATAAATATCTTCAACAAACATCAAAATATCCTCCAATATAAATACTACAAGCAGAATTTCACAAACCATTCAAAAAGTTGGTTGAGGATAAACTCTTGCTTAGCTCACCTGAGCTGAAAGCTGAGATGAGAGCTTTTCTGATTACTTGTTGTCCATCGTGCATGTATCTGTCCGCCCGCCTTTCTGTTAACTTTTCACATTATGAACTTCTTATCAAGAACCAAGGAGCTAATTTGACCGAAGTTGGAACAAAGCATTCTTTGGTGAAGGAGCTGGTTAAATGAAGGAGCAAGCCCCCTTACAAAGGTGACATAATCAAGAAAGGACAAAAATAGTTTTGGGTCACAGTATGGAGTTCAAGTTTCACATTGCAATATATAGAAAAAAAAACCCTTCTCTATTCCACGATCAAGGGTGTGATTTGAAAAATTTAGAATTTGCACTACTTTTACATACGTTTCACTTTTGTTGGCCAAGTGGTTCGTGAGCTACAAAAGAGAATCCAAGTTTTACATTGAAATATATTTTTTAAAATCTTCTAAAGAGCCATTGGGCTAGAAAAGCTGAAACATATGGAAACATCCCGAAGTATCGTAAATTCTAAATTGTTCAAATCATGACCCCTGGGGGAAGAGTGGGGGCCATGATATTTATTACATGGGAGAAAAGCACGGCTAAAGTTACTCAGATGAAAGTTGTGGCCCATGGTCCTCTTCTTGTGAGAAGTCGTTCAAACAAACTGTCAAGGTCAAAGTATCAAAAATTATAGTAGGGAATAGGCATGTCCCAAAAATACACATATGAACTGTAAAAGCCTGTACTAACTGTTCAAACTTTATGGCAGAGGCTAATTTTTTTTCAAAATAAGGTCAAACCATAAGGTCAAGATTAAGTGGACCAAAGTATTGTTATCCAAAGAAATGTCTTGTCACAAGGAGTACCCTGTGAAATATATTAAGCCCTTGTGTTAAGTCTCACTTTCGAAAAGTTATAAAACCAACGTTACAATTTTTAAAAGTTGGTCAAATCGTCATAAGATCATATGTTATATCCGATGAAAATTCGTATCTTTTCATACTTATTGTTAGTCCATTATTTATACACTGAATTGACGACGGATTTTCCCGTTATTTCTCGATCTTGACAAGGTGCACACAGCGGATGTGACCGGTCGGTATGGAATGCTCACTCCTCCATGGCACCTGATCCCGCCTCTGATATTTTAGAGGTCCATGTTTGCTCTGCTCCTATTTTATATTGTTTTATGGACTTGAATACTGTTCGTTATCACAATATGTTTCATCAATACACTAATAAGTTATAAAGCCCTAGCACCACTATCACTAACGTTATAGCCAAGCTAGAATGAAGTTTGTTTGTTTTTTTTAATTGGGTCAAACTCCAAGGTGCAGAGGTCAAAGAACCCAAAGAAATGCCTTTCACTAGGATTACACGTCTGCAATATCAGATCTATACCTCCAATCAAAGTTATAGACTTTTCTCTTTAGAGAATATATTATCAATGTTCGTAAATATACGTACTAACGCCATTATATGGTATCGTACAAGCAAGATGTAATAGGACTATGTTGACGTTAGATGACGTACGACTTTTTTTGCTAACATGCCAGGGATGATTATGTAGACAGGCGACTTATTTAACATGCGAATTAATTGTGTCAACATACGAGATATGTACGTTGACATACAACTTATTATCTTGGATATTAAATTATATAACTCGCACCTTGACAATAATAAGTTGCATGTGGATATAAAATAAGCTGTTTGTTAACATAATTGTATTGCATGTTGACATAAATAAGTACTACGAACACATAATTATGTTGCATGTTAACATAAATAAGTCATAGGTTGACATAAATATATTGAATATCAATGTAAATTGTCTCACATGTTAACATAAATAAGGCACATGGGGACATATATATTTTATGATACCAAGGCAGGAATATTTCACCTTAAGATACAGACAGTGCCATGACATAATTAGTATTTGAAGAACTTGAGATGTACTTGTACAAGTTCACAAATATAAGTTTGGAGGTCAACTCAAATTCCATAGCATCTAGAATTGTAAATGTATATTTATAAATCTAATTTCCCATACGTGCTTGCTTTGAAAAAAAAAACAAATGTAATTAAGTTTCCTAAAATACATTTTCTATAAAATGTTTATATAATAATTGAAAAATTACTTATAGTTTTTTATTAAGAAAAGGGGTATGGGTATTGATCTAAATCCTTCACCGGTCAACTGAAAACCCTTTTCATTCTTTTTGGGGATGAAAGTAATTTATAATTTCAAAGGTATGTACCTTCAGATTTTCCACAAGAGTGAACAAAATAGATCAGGAATCTGGGTTTTCGTGCCCCTTAAATAAAAGGTCTCCTGTGGACTACTGAATATAGAGCAGTCTCGTGACGTTCGTCCTTGAAATTTTATTCAGGTGCTGGCCTGCACGTTTTCGACATTATTAGTATTTTTACTTGAAAAGGATCGTTATTTTGTATTTTCTAACAACGCTTGTCTTTGCAATTTGTTTATTCAACTTTTTTCTGGAATGTTACAATAGTGCATTGATCGAGTCTATATCATGGATCCAGTGCTTCTTGAATAATTTGACGGGATGATGCAGGGTTCCAAAATAGAAGTATGTTTAATTTTTATGTTTTTCCCTTCAACTGAATTGAATGAAATTGACGATGTCTTGTTGTTAAGAAACGACTTCGTACTGGAAACGAAATGAAAAAAGACCTTTTTACTTGAAAACATGATGAAGACTATTTCAGAGGAAATGAAAAAAGTAAACATTGTCAGTATCTTCACTGCAAGGCTTTGACTTCGCAGCATTTGCTTTTACGATTCAATTCTTTTAATACCAGAAACAACCATACAATTGCAAATGGGTAAAAATTTTGAGATACATGCACATGTACTAGTAACGTACAGTATTCTGGTTCAGCAGTGCAAATCGAGAGTAGAGAAAACACGAACCACGAAAACATATATAAGGCTTGGTAAAGGTCTGGTTTATGTAGGTCACTGCGACGAAGTCAGTGTTAAACCATAGGCGTTTGTTTCATTATCCAGGTTATTTTTTTTTCGCCGATTCTCTTTTTTCCAAATTAACTCTAAGCCCTTTATTGGTTAAAGTTTCATGAATGATACAAATTTTTTGACCAGTAAGGTTTTAGATGATACATTTTAACCAATGTTTCGCAGAAGAAGCACACCGTAGATGGACATGCATGATTTTTTGGACATGAAGCTATAAGCCATGATTAACTTGATGGATGCATGAATGATGCATGATGGTTTGCATCAGAATATTTCGAGTGATCTTTCTGTTATATATTTTACGGATGAAAAAATTGTTTTAAGTTTTGAATGCAGATACATTCCAAAAAATTGATAAACACTCCAATAACCATACTTGCATGTGCAAACCATCGAAAGCTGAATAGTATTATATTTCTTTTAAATGCTGGTTATGACAAACAAATGTTTTGATGACATGTAGAAACTAGAGGTATTGTAAGCAATAAGCTCACTAAATAATAATCCTTCCTTGCCTCCTATATGAATATAATGAAAAATCTATGTTTTGCTCTGGGAAACCCAAATGTGGCATATCAAAGTGTCATGTCAAAAAGTAAAATATGGGGTGGACTGTGACATTATGTATGAAGAATCTTTGAATATATCAAAAAATTTTATTCATTGGTTTATGAGGAGTTGCGGCTAAGAGATGTATACCATTCAATATTGTAGAAAGAATGGCAGTGTCGATGTTTTGCTATTGGAAACCAGAAATATGTATCCGATTAAAAAGTAACATAGGTGCACAATGTCACTGTGTAACGAAGATTCTGAGAAAGCCACATTCACACTTCATTGAGTGGTTATGATTTAGTGAGCTCGGTGCACACAGCACCTCTAGTTGGATTTGTCATGTGCTTTTTCTGCAAAACTTGCTTTGGATGCTACAACTGACTTCCATTTACCGTGTTTTTACATAGTGTAAATATTTTAAGTAAATTTAATCCCACTATGCTATATTGTTACCAAATGAAGGAATGCACACGACATAAATAAACATTTATTAGAAGTAGGTTAAAATCTTAAAGACAACATTTGTCCAGGTGAGCTGTTTAATCTTTGATTGGTTATTGAGATATCACGTGCACATTCCCGAAGTACAATATACCTGTCAGTTGTTTCAACTAAATTGCGCTTTGCACTTTTGAACCCAAATCACTGGTATTGTAATCATATTGATCGTTATAATTTATTGAGTTCACAGAATATCATCGGGTAGACTATTAGTCAAGGTCATCTGTAAGATACAACAAAGTATGAGGCATTTTGCATTGATTTCATCTGCAACACCCTCACATGTAAAGGTCAAGAGGTTTTCAAGGGGGATTGCCATAAATATTGTTTGATTTTAGGTAGAATAGCAAAATCAGGGGGAAAATTTAGGTTTTTCAAATAATACTTAATTTTCCTAAAAAGGGAAAAAAAAGGAAAAGTCTTTTGTGCTACAAGTGAGATGGAGTGAAACAGAAAAATATCTTTATTGTTGAAGCCTTAAAAAATTTGAGCTATCTAATTTTCATTTTAACTTAGAGGTACTGTGAGCAGTGAGCTCTCAAAATGATACTCACGCTTCCCATTTGATTATAATGAGGAAATCGATGTTTTGTTATGGGAGACCCGAAATAGGTGTCAAATCAAAAAGTAAAATAGGAGGTGCACAATGGTTTTATTAAATAAAGAATCTGTGAAAGTATCATTAAATGTTATTCAGTGGTTTAGGTGGAGACGCGGATTGGAGGTTGGTACCCATCAGTATTATAGAAAAAATGGCACTGTCAGTGTTTTGTTTGGGAAACCGAAATATGTTTCCGATCAAAAAGTAAAATAGGAGGTCACAAAGGCACTATGTAATTAAACACTGTAAAAAAATAACTAGTTAAAGTCACGAAGAAAACTAGTAAATTTACTGTCCATACAATCACTACCTTAAAAGTAGTTTTACCAGATATTGGTATATTTACTAGATAAGATTAGTAAATTTGTAGAATTGATAAGTAACTTTCACTAGGTATCTAACTATCTATACGACCCTCGCTCCACAACTCACTATCTTAACCAGTAAAATGAAAGTTTACTAATCACGACCAACGCTTTACGAGGCACACTAGTTAAATTCACTAGGTTTTTCTTTCAGTGAAGAATTTGTGAAAGTTTCGTTAAATTTAATTCAGTGGTATAAGATGAGTTGCGGACAAGAGATGGGTACCCCAAAGCGTAACGGACGGACGGACGTACAGACAGACGACATCCCGAACACTTTATACTCTTCCACTTTTCAAGCGGGTGGTATAATAAATAATATGTATTCAACAAGAGCCTTGTTATTTTCTATGATCTTATTTTGATAAAAATTGGAATATTCAAATTTTAAAAATTGTGAAATATTTGATTTCACTCTTTGACAAAATTAAAGTAACCAGTGTTAATGATCGCAACCACGACAACCTTTAGCGAGATACATGCATGTACCTCGATCGTATGTAAAGTGGGGTCGATGGACGAGTACATTTCATTCATGAAACGTGACAATAAAGTCCCATCCATACGTATGACGCGATCTGACCCTTTGTTAACCTGCTGCATTGTATCGATTTTTACAACAGTCTTTAAGGAAGTAATTTTTTTTAAGGTTGATGACGTCATTGAGTTACAATAATGATATTATTTTTTCATTTGTGATTTTGATCTTTTCTTCAAAAATGTACCACAAAATGGTCACATCATACAATTCAATATGTTTGCTCGCGTTTGTAAGAGCATTTGCTTTATTCTGGCGGAGTAAACAATGGGTCCTAACATCGCGGGTTCCAATCTCATTTATGGGAGTAGAGACCGGTCCTTTGGATGAGACCTACATGTATAAACCGATGTCCCATGTCATGAGTAAAGACCCCTGACTATGCAATGATCCCTAGAGCCGAGTATATAAATGCGTTGCCCCATAATGACAAAAAGAACCTTGAACGCTAACAAATATTTATGCATCAGTTGTTTGTGAATAATTTATCAGTTCATATCTCGCAAATTTGGACAGTCTAACACTAAAGAACGTGGATGTCCACTTGGACTGGTCACTTGTGATTATGTCATGGCTATTACACAAGTCACAGGGAGATACTATTTTGCAAACTAGCATAAATAACTTTCTAACCATTGATATTTCACCAAATTATTTCTGAGTACTTATAAGTAGCTAATCTGAATTCTTTGCATCAGCTTAGAATTGTGCAATTTTTAACTATTCATACTTTTAAATGAATTTTTACAGGATGTTTATTATTGTGTAAGAAATGACTGAAAAGTATAATTGAAAAGTTTTTACAATGGTATTCAAAATATCTATGTATTAGAATAAAAGGTTACCACAAAAAATTTACTTCCAGCAAGTTTATACTTTTCGCTTTTAAAAGATCTGCGAGATGTTCACAGTTCTTTATTGCTGCAAAAATTTATGCAACCTCCTGTTGCAAAATATATTTTGGGGGAGAGCGGGTTAATCTTGAGGTATTGTGAGCATTGAGCTCACAACATTATATTATATCTCCGCTCCACTGCGAGTATATAATGGCCAAGTCCTCTTTTGATATACACATGTAGATACCCCCCCAAAAAATTAGTATTTGTCAGGTGAGAACATAAAATAGGGGGTCACAATGACACTGTCTAATAACCAAAAAAAAAATTATCAAAAGCCGCAATAAGATTAGTTCAGTGGTAGACATATATCTGGGCTCACAAGCGAGGGGTAAAAATATCAAATTGCTACATTTGCAGATTAGTTTTTGTTGTTTTTCCAAGTGTGCAGCCTGGTTAATTGTGCAGTGTCCTTTACTTGTTGTGCATTGGCATCTAGGAACAACATTATCCCGAAACAATATTTGGTGCATAAAACTGCCTTGAAATACAAGTCAATAAAAATGATTTAATTTCCTAAAGAAGGTTTTTTTCTAAACTCAAAAAGTTAGTACTATACCTCACTTTTGATTATTTAACTGGTCAAAGAATACAGCGGTAGAAGGAACAGTGGACTTTGAGTTAGTTATGCATTAACTATTTGATAATGAATTATTCAATGGATCAAATATTTCTCACGTTATTGGTCAGTTTCCCCCTGGCCTGAAGATAGTCGGTGACCACTTGGACTGGTCACTAATGATTATATCATTACAATTATACAATCAAGTTACCTTGAGAAATGATGCTATAAGCTAGCAATCGTTATGAATAAATTTATATATTTTATTTTAATGCATAAATCAGTTATAATTAGATATGAAACTTTTTTTGGTGGAAAATATCGCAAATCTGTTCTATTTTTTGACATGTAAATTTCTAAACAATAACTGCGCACCTTATACAGGGTAAATTATTTCCTGGATAAACAAAACTATCGATTTCAAAGGACAAATACCTCCCGATCACATGTCTTTAAAATATCAAACATTCCTGATTTATTGAAATCGTTCATTGATTTTGTTTCTATCTGATCGACCTCTCTTTTATACACCTATCAAATTAGGTAATTTAAGAAGGTTATAATGCAGTTGCTAGGAAAAGAAAATCACTTGTGTTAAACAAGACAGCAATGTCCATCTTGTATTGAGGTATCTTTATCGTGTAAGTTCAGCAGACTGGTGTTGATTAGGGCTGACTCACAGCATTGTTATCTGCAAGAGGGCAATAATCGCCAATGTCCAGTTATCTTCCAACTCTAGTCACGTTTTCCATGTCGTTGTTCTAATCTTTCCCTTTTCAAATTCTCCTTTGTCATAACTTCTGGAAACGTTTTCTTTAGTTTATTTTACGTATGTTTTCTTTTGATTGGGAAAAAATCTGAATTTATTCATCAACACAGTGCACAGCTGGTTTATTTTGTTAAAAAGACACGCCTAGTTGTCAGGGTCACCCTGTTTAAAATTTACTCAAATATAGAAGTTGACGTCATGATCAGCTGTTCGAACAGGTGATGTAGAGATTTTAAAAGTTCGAAGTAGAATTGTGTTAAAACTTACATTGGATGTGGAGAGAAGACTTTACACCCCTACCCCTTAAGTCTTTTAATGCTACAGCATAACTATTCTTGTCATACAACGAATACGATATGCAAATTAATTCAATATAGGAAAATCTTGAGGTTATCTCAAATGTTCTAAAAAAGAGGGGCCATTTGAATTATTGATCCTTTTTGTTATGTGATTTAATATTTGTGTTGAAATGACCACTTGGTTTAAAATTAATGACAAATAGCAGTGCTGTAGAGAGCGAAGATCTCGCGGATTTTAAAAATGTTCGGGTATGAAAATATTAACCGGGTATGAAAATATTTACCTGTGCAATTGTTGCTCATGGCCTTGGGAAGTGCCTTTTAAAGTTCTAGAATATGAGATTTAACAACACACTCATATACAATTTAAAAAAAAGGTTTAAAGCAAATTTTATAACTTAAATTTATTGCACTTAAAACGCTCTCTTTTTTACATTGTTACATCAAAATCTTTTGCGTATCAAAGAAGGCGATGTCAATGAGATTGCTTTATGAAAATGATGAGATTCCGGCATAAATTACAGGCATGAAATGTATTCTTATTTGGCACATGGACAGGAATGTCTTGTTTTTTTTTCAGCTAGCAGCAACTACAACCAAACTTCGACTCAGTCTTTACCATTAATTTTGACAGATTTGTCGTAGTGAAGGTAGACATTGTGGCTACAGGCTCTCGCGACTGGATTCTCTGAACGACAGTTTTTGCTAAATTGTCGAAAACGTCATTGATTTCACTTTGATTATCAACATTCACTTCGAAGTATGGAAGATCCAAATAGTCTGAAAATTTCTGTGCCCGTTCTGTAGACACAATTCTCTCCCGTCCCTCTCTTTGAATCCCCACTAGTACCACAGAAACATCGCTGCTGTTACAGTAATTCAGCATGTCATTGTACCTAAAACATAAAGAATTTGGTCAGTTATAATGCACATTTTACTCTTAACTAGGATAGACACAGAAATCTGATATTATATATTCATCTTTGTATCATTTGAGAGAACAACTGTTCGTAATTGTATACATACCAATTTTCAAGATTGACAAACGATGTTTCTTGAGAGAGGTCGAAAGCAATGATACACCCATATGCTCCTCTGTAGTACGAGGATGTGACACTTCTGTATCGCTCTTGACCTGCAACAAACCCATAGAATATTAAAAGTTTATTTCTCATATTCATTCATCTTTTTAACGAATTCCTTCAAAATGTGTATATATTCCTGGATGTATGAAATAGATAGCATTTGTAACTATATACTTCATTGTATTTTTGAAAGATGATACATTTCAAGTTTAAAAATGATTGCCTTACCTGCAGTGTCGAATATTTTGAGATTGCAGCTCCAGTCTTTGTCGGTTATTGTGTGATGAAAGTAATGACTATTGTTATTTCTGTTGTTTCCTGTCTCGTGGCAACCACAATATTTCTCCACAAGTGTTGTCTTTCCCACACTGGAATCACCGATCACAATAAATTTCAAATTAAAGTCCTTTCTCTTTTTGCTAGAGATCCTCTCTTTGTTGTTAATAGACGTTGGTTTCGTTGAAAACATTGTGTTTGATTTAAAGTCTCCAATCGTTTACTTATCGTTTCTTCACAAAGATGGCTGATTTTACAAGTAAAACTGGCCAGAATGTCCTATGTCGATAATGACACACATGTAATGTGATCAGATAGCTAAATGCATAGGTATTAGGGCTCCCGATACAGCATTTGCTGCACTGCCTTTAGTTTAGTTCTATTTATACTCTGCACAATAGGTGTTTCGATATCGGGTAGAAAAGGTGGGAGGAGCTTCATGTGTCAATCTTTAAAATCCCGCTTAAACTTTTCGCACTCTCTGGATAATATAAACAAGGTTTATCATCAAATCTACTTATTCCTATGAAGGACAAATAAAAAAAAATAACTACTAGAAAATTATGTTGCAAGTTTTGCATTATTATTTAAAACATTAAAGTGAATCAATAATTAAGAATTAAAATAGCATAAGTAATAGTACATGCAGTGGTCTATAAATGAGACTGATTTTAGCTTCGATGACACTTTTTATTTATAGATTTCCCATCAACTCCGCCCCATGAGAAAAATATTAATTTATTTTAGCATTAGCGAAAATTTGTATTTGCATTACTGGATTGTTTTACTTTCTTTATATCAAATCCCTATATCACTCTAGCCTCTTCCCTTAGCCATACTGCACTTTGGAACCTGCTCACCGCCATGAGGTGAAATAGGGTTCAGATCAAAATTATTGCAATGAATATAATTTAAAATTAGCTCTATTTAAGATACATGTACATTATTAAACTCGATTTAAAACTTGATAAAACAGTTATAAACTTTAAAAAAAAACTTGTATACATTATAAGTTAGTGTGTTTGTACAGCTTATGATTGCAAGGCTATTAGAATTTGGAACAGTTGTTTTCCACTTTGCACAATTCTATTTTAAGCGCAAAGATATGCAATGTAAAAATTTTTGCTTTTGTTTATTCTCACGTACTTGTATATAGTTTTATTTTCACATTTTAGTATTCGTATGATATATGCTTGATTTCGAGAGCATTTTTTTTATTTGGATTGAGTAAACCAAAGTAATCATACAGTTTACAGGCAAGACAGATGAATAAAGCAAAAAAAAATGTCATGGAAACATATGGAGATAACGAACAGTATCTAAGATCAAAAGTCCATAAAACAATACAAAATAGAAGTAGAGCAAACAAGGACCTACAAAACATCAGAGGTGGGATCAGGTGCCATATAGAGGAGTGAGCATCCCTAGCGACCAGTCACAACCGCCATGTGCTCCTTGCCATGGTCGGGAAATAATGGAAAAATCCGTCGTCAATTCAGAGTATAAATAATGGACTAACAATTCGTATGAAAAGCGTCAGTCAGCCTTGACTCAAAGATAAATTGTATTGGCTAACAAGGTCATGGTATCGACCATAAAACTTACGGAGTGATAATTTTAATCGAGACTATTGTCAATAATTTACCTCATTTTAGAAATTGTTCATATGCAGAACATGCTCTTGCGTATCGAATCAACTGAGATAAATGAACTCGTATGCAGGTGATGAAGATACATTGCTTCATAAGTAAGGGAAAATGACGACTGTAAAGTTAAAGGCATCATGTTTATCATAGAGATTGGTTGTTAGATTACCATTAACGTCTTTTCAAGTTAAATAACTTTTAAAACAGCTTGCAGTAACTTTATGATTGTTCAAACATTTGTACTAAGCCTTCATTTAAATCATCTTTCTTCATACATTCTCCCAAAATCATAAAGCAATTACTAGCTGTTTCAAAGTTCTTTCACCCAGGGTGGTTACTAGCGATAATTGTTTGTTTGTTATTTAATGTCCGTCTCGAGATTTTTTCACTTTTCTTATTTTACAAGAGATATTTGTAATGTTCACGACATATATGTCCATTTAAAATTGCAACTTTTATTTAACTATAATTTCTTCATTGGATTTATTTTTGTTATTCATTTACACATTTTGTAGAAAAGTGTTATATTAGGCCATTGATCCCACACAGGATCAAGTACAAACTTGATTAATAAAAAATTGATATTTTTTTCTCATGCTTAACAAAACTTTTTTCTGGAGATATTCTATCATACTAACGACATATATGTCCATCTGAGCAACTTATTACTGCATGTTAAAGCATTTATCATTCATTTGCACATTTATTTTTACGAGGCAAGTATTGATTAATAAATTGATAAGACAAGGATACATTTGAATCAACTGTCTCGTTTAAAGCATTATTTAGCAAATACTGAAGTCGATACGATGACCTAATAAGTCGACTGTTGGGAGACGCTTTTGATACAAAGTGTCAGGCCCTTGTTTTCAAACTGAACTGTCTGTGGTTTTTTTAAACGTTTGCCCTATTATTACAAGAAGCACTGGCGGGTGTGACAGGGAATGCTTAATCTTCCATTGAACCTGATCCCACTTCAGGTGTTTTAGGTCCATATTTGCTCTCTTTCTCACCTGTATTGCTTAAATGAACTTTTATGTTTAATTGGTGTTCATTATGTTCCCCAAACGAAGTTGGGGAACATATTGTTTTTACTCTGTTTCTTATTATTATTAAGGTCTTCCGTCTTCACGGAAGACCTTATAGTGATTCTACTGTTTCTTATTATTATTATTATTATTATTATTTTTCATTTTTATTTTTTTGACCTTTTCAAATCGAAAACTACTCAATGAATTTCAGCCAAATTTTCAGAAATTATGTGTTCTGCCATGCCATTTTGAAATATAAAAAGAATTTGGAAAAATTCACTTCCGGTCAGGAATTATTGCAAATTTTCATTTTTTCCACTAAAAATCTATTCCGCTCTCTAGGATTCTCAAACTTTCAGATATGATAGAGGTTGGTTTGTAGATGTGTGATAAGAACATTTCTGCCACTTCCGGTCGTCACAGGAAGTGATTGAAAAAAGGCAATTTTTTGAACTTTTTTGTTTTTTGATATTTTTCATTGATATTAAAAAGATTAATAGAGCCTTATTTGAGAATGACAAATATGTAATTTGAATTAGAATCGAAAATACCAACCTCAAAATATTCGCATTTAAAACTTTGATGCGGTGGTCAATGGCGTAATGGTTAGCGCATTGGATTTTCACGCTGGCGACCCGGGTTCCATACTTTTTCATTTCGATTTTACATTTTTCTTTCAGAATCAAGACCTCTCGTTGCTCGCATTTCTTTTCTAGTTATTATTATTTTTCTTCTTCTTCTTCTTCTTCCTGGAAATGATTTGTAAACTGTTCGTCCGATGTAGGTAAAACCTTTTTAGGGTTAGTAGACATGTTATGTAGATTTGCGGAATCAAGGTCATTTTGCGCGCACGTGCTTTGTGCAACACGTGAAATGACCAATATAATAGATATAGCCACAACTTTTCTTTTTTTAGATGAAATGCTTTGAAACTCATAATGTGAGGATATATTAGTATATAGACATGACGACATGGTGAAAATATCTCACGTTGCACGTGCACTTCGCTCTGATTGGCTGCAACTAAAGTCTCAATATCTTTCTTGTTTTTTGACGAAATCCTTTGAAATTTTTAACATAGCCATGCATTAGGATATCCTACAACATGAAATAAAGCAATTATCGTGAAAACATGTGCATGCACGTGCGCTGCAATCTGATTGGCTGAAACTTTAAACAGCTATAACTCCTTTGGTTTTCAACCAAACAGGATGGGATTTGGAATATAGATAGATATAACGGACTTCTACAAGTAGGTATGGTCACCATGCACATGCATACACGTGCGTGTGCATGTGCTGCAATCTGATTGGCTGAAACTTTAAACAGCTATAACTCCCTTAGTTTTCACCCAAACGGGGTGGAATTTAGAACATAGAAATGGACTTCTACAAGAAGGTATGGTCACCATGCTCATGTATGCACCACGTGAAATGAAAAATAAAACATACACTTGAATAGATTTTTTAAAATAATTTTGGATTAAATACTTTAATATTCAGTGTATTAAAAATATAGATTGTGTAGACAAGATGATATGGTCATGACGCAAATTTCACATGTGCACGCGTGCAAAGCTTTTTGATTTTTGTACACTTCTTTGTAAATGTTGTTAAAATCTCAGATGCATAGAGTTTGTCTTATTTAATGAAGCTTACAGGGAATATGGAACCAAAAGGGACTTGGGGAGAGTTTGGGGAACATCTGTAACGGTCCCCGTTACAATTAGCACTAGTTACCTTTGTATTTCATTCATAGTAAATCAATTTCAAATTCATTATAGTAAATTAAATATTTTTGTTAACCTGTTTAAATATCTGCTGTCTTTGCTAGTATTTTCTCTTTTGATATTATATTATTTATATTCAGTTTTGCACATTAAAACTCGAAGCTAAAAAATGATTAAATTCCATTCAATACTTAATTCTACTCTACCTTTTTAGTGGATTTTTCATAATAATTTGTGATATTCTGTATTTTCTTTTTTTTAATAGAATAAATGAATATAATTTAATTTAATATTACACTTTTTTGTCAAAACAGAACATATTTCTGTTGAAAGATAGAGCAGGAAGCATAAGTGTTACCATTGAAATATATGTAGATTGTGATAATTGATTTTAGGTCATGAAAATTGTCACTGGGCTTTTATGCTATATATACCAGGGTATGGATGATAACACTGTTCAAGGAACTAAAGATTACCAATATGATTTTTTTATCATTTCTTATCCTGTGAAGGAAGATTTTAAAGTGTTATAATTATGAACTTTTTTTTAATTTAAAGTTGTTTTTTGTTACCTTGGTCTAAGTCTCAATGAAATTTTTTAAATTAAAATTTGCCTCTCTATGAATCTTTTCGTCGTCTTCTATCGAACCGTTTGATAATCGTAATGCATATTCAAATTAAATTTTCAAACGCCCACAGTTCAAAATAATTTTATTTTTCAAAATTGTAGCCCCACGAGGAACTATTCCTCGAACGATATCTTTTAACTGATGATAATTTTTGGAGGGTCTTTATATAATTTTACGAGTAAGCTGTGATTGAATTTAATATGAATAAAAATCTAATATAAACAAAGATCAATACGTGTAAAAAGAACAGACATATTTTATTTTTCACATGTACTACACATCTGAACAACATTAATCCAATACAGGAAAATATATTCTTCACAATTTATTCCAAGCTTTCGATATAAATAAATTATAATTTTATCTTGGTATTTCAGATTTCAATGCACAGAAACAGTAACTGACTAGCGATTTGACTTAGCTTTTAAAGTCTATCTACGTATTTCATTTCAATTTTTTCATTAATATTATCCTCGATGGGGCTATATCGTAGTGAAAACTGCATGATTCATTGTATTTCCAGTACTACATGAACATGCAATATGATAGAGATGCATTTATTTTTTTATGTCTCCCAAATATGGAAATGTTTGTCGTACAACATGTATGAGAACAGACTCTTTGACAAAGTTTGTTTCTTAATGATACTCTTTATCATATTTTATTTCAATACCTTTTAAATAAGATTATTGTCAGATTTCCAGATGCTCATAAGGTAAAATCTATCGCCTTATCTACAGATTGCTATAGAACGGATTACATCATCATTCCAAACATGTGATGTCTCTTTTTGACAGAGAGTTACTTTAGAGAGAGTTGACTTTTTACAAATGCTCAAGTTAATATGTATAAATTGTAATGGAAGGAAAAAAACAAACTTATATAATGTTTATATAAGAAACAAACAAATTTGAACAATTGTATAGTAATATAAATGAAAAACAAATCAAATAACAAAGTAACACATGTACCATTTCTAAAATACAATAAAATATAGGATAAATTTCCTGTTCACATGTGTTTTGCGAAATATTGACTGAATGCAGAGATAAAATAAGATATTAACATCTTTTAATACAATAAAATAGTTATGTTATCAAGTAATCGTAATACACATTGGTCAAATATGTTACATTATTGTGATAAAATATCATTATAATTACAGTAAATAATGTACATGAATAAGTCTTAACTGAAGTATAACGTTAACAGAAATACTGTAACTGAAGTATAACGTTAACAGAAATACTGAACGAATTTGACAAGATAATGGCAATGAGTACTTCCACGTTTAACAAAGACACTCGATCAAACTTAGCATTCACAAATCTTATTCGTAATTTTCTTTGTTAAGCTAGGTCTATGTAGAGATACAGTGTACTTTCCACATGTGTGATGGCACGATGAATTCTCTTTCATTTTCTTCAATAAATTGGCACACAATTCTTCGCTGATGTCCGAAACATTGACATTACATTCTAAATCAACCTCTAAGTAGTCCACTTCTCGAAAACTGGCAAAGTTTTTCAAAGTTTGTTGATCGACTACACGTTCAGAGGAACAACAGTTTGTGCCAATGATTGTGTTTACCGACTTTTGACTGTCTGCGTAGAAGTTGAACTCCTCCATCCTATTTCAACCAAAAAAAAAATACAAATATTTAATGTTAAAAGATTAAAATGAATTTATTCAATCTTAATCTATTAAATATGGATAATATTTTGTTTTATTTGTTTGTTTATTTTCGTTTTATCAAGGACAAGGACATTACTTATGGATCAATCTATATATTGCTCTTTCGAGAAAAAAAAAACTGTGAAATCATACTTACCATGAGTTGATGCTGTCAAAAGAGTTTGGTTTTCTGGTGTCAAACACAAAGAAACAAGCGTGTGTTCCTCTGTAATAAGACTGTGTTAGACTTCTGTATCTTTCTTGTCCTGCAAAATATCGACAGTGTTTTACAAAAAATACATTGAATTTATAAAATCCATACACTGAGAACTCATTTCAAAATATAAAAAGTAAGTCCATTGTTTTCAGTAACTTGAGGTGTATTTTTTTTCTATGTATACAAATACGAAAACTCTCGCAACTAAATTGTTTTTAACTGAGCTTAACGTATGTTTGAAACAGTTTTGGAGAGTTTTAATGTACAATGTATTTTTGCAAATTGTTCAACACCTTGTGTTTTTTCTGTGTGGTTTATTAAGAAAAGGTTCCACAAACCATGTTTCTTTCTACTACCATGTCAATTGCACATCAAATACTAAGTATCTAAAACATGAATTTTTATGCCCAAAATTCGTACCTGCAGTGTCGTGTATTTGCAGTTTCACGACTGAGTCCTCGATTGAGACATTCTTTGTGTATTTCAGTCGTCGATGGTTATAGTTTACGGTATTTGGATAATCATCTAACAGGCGAGCTACCAAAGACGACTTTCCTACTTCTGGGTCACCGATAACAATCAATTTGAAGTGATATTCCTTAATAGCGTTTCTGTTTGCATCCATTTTTCTGCTGTAGTATGTTGGTAAACATTTTCGTGTAAGAAAACTTTCATTGCAGAAGTAGAGCAATCTAGTGCTCAGTGGCCATTTAAAGTTCATATCAGAGACGGTTCAAGGCTGTGGTATTCTTTGATCAGTTTTTGATGTAATCGGATTTGTTCTGGTCATGGAAATTAAATACCGTTCGTTTGAAAATATCGCTCTACATAACTCCCAAACTGTCTTAAACAAAATAATATTGACTTGTTGTCTGAATAGGTTTTGGGTTGTTTTTTGCAACTTGATCTTACTAACGAAGATACAGTTATGCTGCGAAGAGTTTTCAATTAAGGAATCGTTTCCCAATATGCATCAATTCAGACTGAAATACTAAAAAGACAAACAACTTCTTCATGCTACTTGTATTGTCGATGTATTTTTTCTGGTATTTACCGATCGTGACAATGAGTGCAGGGTGGGTGTGACTGGTTGGCAGAGGATGTTTACTCCTCCATGGCAACTGATCCCATCTCTGATGTTTTAGAGGTGAATGTTTCTTTACTCTAAAATGTGTATTGGTCAAAGGACTTTTGAGCTTGAATACTGTTCATTATCTTCATATATTTTTGTATCAAGAATAAAGAAAAGTAAACAAATGCCTACTTTTCATCAAAGTCAAAAATATATTAATTTGTCATTAATTACTATTATATAGGCGCAAAGTAACGTTGTTTTGTGTAATACGAGTAACTACATGTAAACATGTAGATCCATTTTAAACATATCAAAGTTATGAGCAGTATCATGTATTGTCCTGGCTATGATTTCCCATTTCAAGATATGAATTGAATAAGAAATTAAGGGGAAATTCTTTTGCTTTGTAGTTTGTACATTTTAAATTATTATATGTTCGATAAATGCGTATTAACCGTACGATGTGAGAGGTTGGGAAGATGTATTTCAATCTATTTTGAAGTTCCCATATATTAAAAATTATCATATTACCTAGTGGGGAAAATGTTTGGGTTTTTTTTTTTAATATTTTTATCGTAAGAGTAGTAATGGTGCTTAGAACTGAAGGAGCGATCCTTCACCAAAGCATAATTTGCAGTAGAGAATGTTTATATGTGTTCCTCCTTATTGCACTAATATGGCCAAGGGCATTCTCTAAATCTTGATCTGGATCATTAAATCCTTATTTTGAGTCAGTTTATTTAAGTGTCAAGGCACATACCTTTTCTCAGAGAGATATGGAGGGGTAAATGAACGTATGAAAATGCCGTATGCGATGTACAATTTGTATAAAAATTAAACCTTAGCGCAAAAAGGGTAACAAATACTTGAAATCGTGAACACGACGTTTATGTTACTTAGAAAAGGTTTAAGTGCAAAGAGGTCCAGATATTTTTTGACAAGCTATTTAATATCAAAATTCAAATTCTCACATAAGCATGGCTGAATAACGAAATTAAAAATGTAGAGATTGCTTTGCTTACTTCGGGTTTTACTAATCAGAATATAATAACAATGGCAGTTCCTCTTACTTTTTGTGATCATAAGGTTTTGCATTGTCCACCCTTTGTTTATTGAGCATGCCCATGGATAAGATTGATTGTTCTTAGAATACTTTTTTTTGCTTAAGCATCATTTTATAAATATCACAAACAACAATGAAAGGTTTCAAGTAAAAAATGCCCCCGTATTTTTTCCAAGATTTAGAAGTGACATAAGAAACTAAAATTCATCCTTTCTGAAGTATTGAAATTCCATGCAGTAAAAACATATACAAGTCATTTTTCCAATATGACCTCCTAAATGATAATATTGACGTCAGGAACTTGTGCATTTTCCCGTGTTTTCTTTTTAAAGTTGCAGAAGACATACATTTTCAGTGGAATTTTCTATCAGAACATACAGTGCACGCATCGCCCACAAAGATTTTGAGATATGTAAATTTTCAAATCATTTCACACAATACTAGTATATCCGAAAATTGAAATGGGCGACGGCTGCAGACACTATTTTCTAAAGGAAAATAAGATCAGAAATAAGTCATGTTGATGCTTTTCTGCATAAAACTTTGAAATGCAGCAAATATACGTCATATTTCCAGAATGGTCCCCCTTCATGTTTTGTCTTATTCATCTACTCAACAAAATTTTAATTGCTTTTTATAAACCCGACTTAACATATTGATACGAAAGCAAGCTTCAAAAGAGAATTCAAAATACGAAGATATGTATCAAACTACTTTATTCTAAATCTGAATTAAAGTACTCTAATAGAACAATTTATCAACTCATTTGTTGAGTTTCCTACAGTATTTGTAGTTGCTTATTTACATCTTGAACGTATTTTTCCAAATTTTTTGACATATAACTGTTTGTAAGGCTCAAGCTGTTTCTGAAGTGTGGCACCTAATAATAAAATAAATTAATTTAAAATAAACATTAAATTTTTTTATTCTATTTTAAAAAAAAATGATGCATTTAGAGTGATTTCTGTCTACTTCTATTTTCTAGCTTCTATCTTTTTTTTAATCTCGATTCTTCCTTTAAACTGTGAAACAAATTTTGTTTTTCAGATTTCTTTTGGTTTTAAACTACCCAAGGCCTTTACATTTTTTTTTTTTTTAAATCTTGTTGTCTGTTCCCTGCCCGTTTTGTACTTGATATGCTTCTCTGACCAGAGGTAACAAAGAGTGTAGCAGATAAAAGTAGGCAATAATGAAAATCAAGATTAAAAGTATACAATACAATGTTTGAACTTTTGACAAATTAACCTCTGTATTACTTAAGTTCATCTGATAATTTACTACAACAACGCTTACATTATACGAGTATACTCTTCAAAAAAGAAAAGCAAAGTAGAATTTTAGTGACACATTGAACATAAAGATTATTTTGTAAAATGATGTATTGACGTTAACAATAGGGATACAATCAAAATGTCATAATTACTAAAGAATTTTAAAATCATAGACAGTTCAAGGCCATTTAAGATTAATCTGGTATACCCCCAAAGACACAAATGATTGCATAAAACGGCATCTAATATAAGCAAATATGTGAAATAAAAACTGTATAGGAAAACACTGTACTCTACCACACCAAATGTAGAGCTTTGGTCAGCTGTTGCAGAGTCTGGGAAAGCGATTATCGTGACAATCAATTTAATTGTCCAATGCTTGCTCAATTGGATTTAAATCTGTCGATTAAGATGACTATGCCAGAAACAGGTTGCTTTTGCTTTGCAAGAATATGATTGACAAACGAGTCGTATGTGGCTGTGTATTTTCAGACTGAAATATGGCTCCAGGATGCTACAAAATTAAAAAAGGCTTGTGCAGGTAGAACATCGTTGGAGTGCCATTTTCCATCTAAGTCCTTTGAATATGAACCAAATCAGGCTTACTTTATGTAATACCGTTTTCCATATCATTACTCTACCACCACCAAAATTTTCAATCCTAGAAGTAGATTTCTGTCTAAGCTTCATTGCGAAGCTTTTGTGCTCTTAACCTTATAACAAGCCGATTAACATTCTGGACTAGTAGCTAAACCAAAATGTTCATCGGGGTTGCTGTGGCAGTACTCTGACGATCTGAGAGTCAACTGCAAATGGTCTTGTTAGATTTCTGGACAGTTCAAGGATAGCTAATGCTTCAGATGTGAAACATGATGTCATTGTGAAACATTCTTGAAATTTACTTTATCCTCTGGAGTGATCCTGTGCTGCTGATGTCACACATGGTCTGCCATGTTCCTTGTTAATGGTATATATTTTATAGGTTAGAAATGGTGCTGCTTGTCACATTAAAATCTTTTGCAATTGTAGACTGTTCTACACCTGCTTCCAGTCGCCCTTTGTCCTTTGGTGCTATGCAACATTCAGATGCTGCATTTTAATATAGCGTCAATTTTCAGATAAAACTACAGTAAAATTTGTCTAATCCGGACTCTGTGTACTCCGGATTTTTGTCCATTCCGTCTTTAAATGTTAGTCCCATGCACTTCTTTAACAAATTCATTAGAAAAAAATTCTGTGTAGTACGGATACTGTCTATTCTGTATTCCGACTGGTCCCAACTGCTCATAATTAACGGTAATTATTTCCTCTAAACACCTGAGTTGCTTCAAAGCAATTAACACCTTTCGTGGCGGATTTGATAATTTGTTTACATTAGCAGTGCCATGAAACGAACTCAGTGAAACGTGGCTTTGTCAAGCCCAGTTGAAAAAAAAATACTTGTATATGATTGAATTACAATTAAAAAAAAATAATTTTGTTTTAACTCGATCCTTTTACCACATTATAACAAAAAAAAAATATATGTACGCGATTTACAAATCAATATATAAATCGGGATCCCGCATTTCAAAATGGCGCCGTAACACTGTGGGGGAAGACGTGATTTTTTACATAAAAATTAGAAGTTCAATCTAATAATTAGCACATCGTAAATAATTGTGCATCGCTGTTTTTACATTGAATGACAAGCGAAACATAAATCGCCTATATTATGCGTGCCTGTAGATTTTGATTTAGGTTACATTTCACCTGACTTTCAAACTTTTACAGTAAGTCATAAGAGACTATTTTATAATTTCTAGACTCCAAAATATTGATTGATTTCATCCTTTATATTATATTCTATATTAAGTATAATAATGAACTTGTAAATAAACAATGAAATTTTCAAAATTAATATTTTCCTGCGTTTTTTCTGCACTCCGGATTCTGTCTAAACCGGCCAAATTTTATGGAACCGGCGGTAGCCGGTTTGGACAAATTATACTGTAGAATCAAAATATTAAGAATCCAATTTTTTGATAGCCCCATTGTGCCCGAAGGAATTGCATCAGAAACCAATGCTTGAAAATTGAGATTAAAGTTTTTCTGAGCATTTTGCAATTTTTTTTTCTGTGAGATTTGAAAAAATAGCTGTTCAGTTTACAATTCGCTAAAAAGTAATGCATTTTTCTCGAGTGAATTACTTCCATTTATCAGGGTATTGTTCCTTCTATGCGTTTCTTCCTTTCTTTCTTTCTTTTTTTTTTTGGAAGAGTATATATGACTTGCCACTTTGGCTATTATTAGCTCAAATGGCGTTTAAGGTGGAGGGATCCATCTGAGTAAAACAAAAATCGGATATCGCGTCTTTTTTGGATTATATGCTTATATAGTAATTCAACATTTTATTGAATAAAAAATCAGGTTATATCGTATAACATACGTTACAAGGACACGCCAAACTCCGTATCCTTGAACAAATCAATCAAGTGGGCAGAAACACAGACTCTTGTGAAAACCACTGTTTGGATAAAATGTTCAGATTTGTAAGCATGTTAAGCTCTCCGGTTGATTTTATGGGTTTTTTACCTTTTTGTACTTTATCTGTTGGCTTACAGTGTATGAAGTTTAAACGCCCCTTGAGATTCAATTATCTTTAGATATAACCGAGAAAAGGAGGCATTAAGGGTTCCCTACTCTGCAATTATGACCATTAAGCAAAAGTGATTCTTTTTTTCCTGAAAATGTAAGCTACTGTTAGATGAGACTTAAATGTTTACACTCATTTGAAAGACCTGTAAAATTGCATTAGTATTCAATAAAAATTTAAATTCAATGTGCTGTATGGTTTCTGCAAAGAATATTTAATTTGAATAAAAAGTTATCTACATTCCTATGTGCATAAGAGGTTCAAAAGTTTAATTTTTTTTCTAGTTGAACTCCTCGAAGTTTACTTGTAGATTATGGACAATCTATTCCCGAAATATTTATCTGATACATACAGAAAGGCTATCAGCAGGTCAACACTATCAATATGACTTTTTGTCATCCTATTCTCGAGCTGTGACAATTGCGAAAACAAGTAGTTAACATTGCTTTATTCTTGAACTTCTTCTAAAAATATAAAACGTTTGAAGTTTTCTGACGTTTATTTTGATAATTTGTTAACTTCAAATTTTCTTCCCTGATCTGTGTCTTTTCTTCCCTTTGTTATCGGTCGCTGTAGTCTAGTTGTAGAGCGCTTGCTTGGAGGCTACCAGCTGCAGGTTTGATTCTAGTTTCACGCATCGCGTCTGAGCTTGGACCTAAGTATAGGTAGTGATTGTTCCTTCGCAAAACCCATTAAAATTGAGGTGTTTTAGATCAGAACGTGAAAATCGAAGGCCCGAGTGCCGAGTAAAGGACTAAACTTGAAGCCCGGTGCATCTTAAATAAGTGATACATGTACATTTTCGACGTAGTTGTTGAATCTTTAAGAGAGCTCAAATGTCCTATAGATGTGTAATAAGGTTTTGGATTTCGGTTTCATACTGGGTGCAACTGGGATTCAAATAATAAACACAGTCAGAATATTAAAGACAACGAATAAAAATCAATCCCATATATCCAATAGAAAACAAATCATGGAAAGGGCGAATACATAGGCCACTGGAAACAAAATTTGTAGAATAAAGTGGCCTTGAGGAATTTGCGTAAACAACCACACTTTGCTCAATGCATTGAAGAGCAATTTAAAATGTAGCTATTCAAACATGTAGAAACATATAGCGATACTATATATCCCGGTGAGCTTGAGATAAAAACATTGGATGTTTTACATGAAAAAGACGTTAATGTTAATCTAACTACCAAGCTGTATGATAAACGTGATGACTTTAATTTTTTCTACGGTTAACTTGCCTTGCTTATGCAGCAGAATACCTTCATTACCTGCATACATGGTTTATATCTCTCGGTTGATTCGATACGCAAGAGCATCCTCTGCATATGTACATGTATAATTTCTAAAACGGGGTAAATTATTAAAAAACAAGTTGATGAAGAATATCAGCAGTTTCGTTTAAAGTCATCATTTCGTAAGTGAAAAGAAAACACTTGCTGTGGCCTTCAACTCAACATTTAGATATATCGACGATGTATTGTCAATTTACAATGGTAATATCCATTCCGATGTCGATACCATATATTCTGGTGAGCTTGAGATAAAAGATACCTCAGAGTCTGAAAAATTTGTTTCATACATGGATATTTTACTTGAAAAAGACGTTCATAGTTATCTAACAACCAAGCTCTATGATAAAATGATGATTTTTACTTTTCTATCGTCAACTTTCCTTACTTATGAAGCAATATACCTTCATCACCTGCATACGGCGTTTATATATCTCAGCTGATTCGATACGCGGTAAATTATTGACAAACAAGTTAATGAAACAAGAATATCAGCAGTCTCGTTTAAAGTCATCATTTCATAATGATCGATACAATGACCTTGTCAGCAAATACAATTTATTATTGAGTCAAATGCTAACTGACGTTTTTCATACTAATTGTTAGTCCATTATTTATACACTGAATTGACGACGGATTTTTCCGTTATTTACCGATCATGACAAAGAGCACAGGGCGGGTGTGACCGGTCGGCAGGGGATGCTCACTCCTCCATAGCACCTGATCCCATCTCTGATGTTTTAGAAGCCCATGTTTGTTCTGCTCCTATTTTGTATTGTTTTATGGATTTTGATATTGAATACTGTTCGTTATCTCCATACATGTATCCTTCATTCTATGGTCGATAAAATGACGTTGTCAGCAAATACAATGTATCTTTGAGTCAAATGCTAACTGACGATTTCGATACTAATTGTAAGGCCATTATTTACACACTGAATTGTCAACGATTTTCCCCTTATTCCCTTATCTTGACAAGGAGAACAAGGCGGATGTGACCTTACGGCAGGAGATGCTTTTCCTCCATGACAGTTGATCCCACTTCTGATGATTTGGAAGTCTGTGTTTGCTCCACTCCTATTTTGTATTGTTAAATGGACTTTTGAGCTTGAATACTGTTCGTTATGTAGTGAATACATATGAAAGATTAAGATTAAAACTTATTTATTTAAAGATTTGAAATTAGGAGGATTTCTGGCCAAATTCCTCAAAGGTGCATTAGAAAGTAGAAATTTGGATGATAAAAAATATATTTAACATGAAGAATTAAAGACTACGGAGGCTCAATATTGGTCCAAGTTTCATGTTTACAAAGGATTTTATGATATTAAATCATCAAATAATTAACATGAGATAAGATTTTAAGTTGGAAACAGTTTTATAAGCAGCTTTTGGAAGGGGCCATGCTAAACTGCGAGAATACTAGTAATTTTTATGTTGTTTTACAAATACTAGTACGCTTAGAATTATGAAATATTAATGATTTTATTTATCAATAATGGAAAAAAATGCATGTATTTCTAAAAAATAGTGAAATTTTTATCGTTTTCACAAATAAAGAAAGCGCAAAGCTTTTCAGATACAATTTCAACTATTGCTATAGTAAGTTATCTGAAATCACAATCTGAATTATATTCTCATTATATTTCAGGTTGGTGTTTAACACATTTTATTAACAACACTTAAGATATAACATGAAATGTATCAGGAATTCATACGATTTTTTTTCACATCTATGAAGTGTAATAACCTAGGTACAATTTTAAGCATTAAAATGACCTAGATACAAAGGAGACTTGACCTACAGCAGAAAAATGACTTTGAAAATTTCAAATATGGAATGAAATGACCTAGGAACCCAGTAGAATGACCTCAAAAAAGGAAGATGACATCAATGCAGATAGGACTTCGATAGAGAAATGACCTTTAAGATAGTATAACAAGTAAAGATATGACGTAGGTTTAATGCAATTATACATAATGAATAGAAATGGATGATATAGTCTAATCGGCTTAAAAAGAAGGTGTAGTCCTTACGCTACATCTGAAAAGAATAATGTAAAATATGTGTATAATGGGAAAAAATCCTACTTTTTAACAGTTTGTTAAATATAAAAAATATTACAGTTAAAAAGCAGAAAATTTGGATTTTTCTTAATATAAACATTAAGTACACTGTGAGTTTTTAATAAATTGTTTAATTCTTTAATTATGAGCTTCAACGCGTTGAGTGTTGTAAAGATTATCTGATAATTTTTTAAGTAAATATTGCAATTTTTTGTCTTTTTATGGAGACCGTAGAGCCTTCGCTCCAAAATCTGAGGTTGTGTTTTTATACAGCGAAAGACCACAGTCATTCATTGACATATAACATGCAACTAAACATTCCCTTTGTATTTTCAAATGAAAGTTGGAGAACTTTTAAATAAGACTTCAAAAGCCGGATGCCCCAATTCACGGGAAGTGCTGGCACTATAAAGACACCTCTATGTTCCTAAGTGTTTAAAGATGTATATCTTAGCAGCATTTGGTGACGTCTCTGTATTGTTGAAAAAAATTGAATTTGGCTTAAAACAATATGCAATTCCCTTACTTTTAGTATTTTTGAAAAAGTTTTAACTTAAAGCAAGAAAACTCAATTTGGATCGAGGTATCAAGTTGAGGTATCTTTAAAGAAAACATGTCGATAAATCAGTCAGCTAAAAAAAATATAGAAAAAAGGCTTAGTGAAACTTATTGATATTGCCGGGAAAAGCGCCAAGATTGCTACTATCTGTATTTTGAATATTGTTAAAAATATGCTATTTTTACAATTTGTCCCCACCAAATAACAAATATAGAAAATAACAGCTTATAACTATTAACACTATTAAATTTACTAAATAAATAAAATTGTAGAAATACAAAATCTAGTACTTCATAAAATGATCAAAAGTTTTTATCAAAGAATCGTAGTGTTTAGCATAGCAAATCGGTATGAATAAGATGAAACCGAAAATTAAATTAGTTTTTACATTAGTTCAATCAACAATTTACGAATTACTCCTATTTTCAACTGAAATTAACGAAGATATATAAATCAAAATGAGATCGACATAATTTTAATTTAATCTAGATAAAAGTTTAAGATTGAGGAATTAGGATAAGCCAGATGATTATAAATAGGTTATAATATGTAGGGTAATGAGAAGGAAAAAAATATTATTTAAATTTTCAAAATTAAAAATACATTTTCGTAAGGAAATGTAATTCATGTATCCCTTAAGGTCAAGATCCAGTAAATGAAAGGTGCCTACAGATTGATCAAACTTGAGAAATAAATTCTTTTATGGATGCTTTACAACTTTAGCTTGGTCAAATAAGGTGTTTCGGGGCATAATTTGTAGGTAAACAAGATAAAAAACTGTATTTTAAACTGTCATTTTCAATGAAAAATTAAAAAAAACAGTCATGAATATGGGAGTTTTTTTTTTCGTATTCGGCAAAGGAAATGTATCCAGATTGCCTACAGTCTCTCAGAAAACGGTAATTAATGTGTTCATGGCCTCTTCTTTCAATCAATATCAAATTTAATATAGGTATCCGGTTTACTTTTCATATGATTTCAAATTGAATGACATGAAAATACCCTATTTTCTACATAATTCTGCTAAAGCCGTAAAGTACGGGAAAAAGAAAGTTGAAATTGATTATGACGTCATAATGGATCTAGCACCAAAAAATTAGTGTCAAGTTATTTACTAGATCTTGACCTTAATTAAGAAGTTTCATCACAGAAATTTGGGTCATTTAAAAAGACAAATAGATATTAGCCTGGCATCTGTGCAAGAGTCAGAAACGTGGTATGTGTTCTATATAATTATACAAAAAATCAGTTGAATGGCTTATATAATTTAAACAAAAAAAATTCTATATCAACTGATACACAAGAAACATCCATTTGTTTTGAAAATGGATTTACCTTTAAAATCTATTTAATTTAAGACTTTCGGTTATTGATTTTTAACAAACAGACATCATTAGTCATCATGCTGGTTTTCAAACATATTTTACGAATATAAGTTAACCATTCATCAATTCATTTTTTTTTTAAATTATGGAGTAAAATGACCCGAGTAAAAGTATTATTGACCTATACGAGAGATAAATGACCTAAAATTATTCTTAAGTTATATTTTTTACATGTAATGTGAAATGATAATGTGGCCAGCGAAATGACATCGGTAAAAGAGAGAAATGACCTACAAAAAAGCAAGGAAAAAAGGAATGAGATTTACCTGGCTGGAAGTGACGTAGATAGAACATAAAGAAATTGTAGGGAAATGACCTGCTACTTAGATTGATCAACTTCCAAAGAAAACGGAGATTTAATCGTCACACCTGAATAAAAATGATAAAAGATGATAACTTTAACAAATTCTTATTATGATATATATTCAGAAAAGGATTATGAAGTAATCATCTCTTTTTTGATATATTTTTGATATATATGGTTCACTGTGACTCAATAATTCATTGCCCGAATTATGAGCAAAAACTAATCTCGATTATGACATAATAATAAATTATTAATGCAACAATAAAATTACTATTCATGTGCGAATCATAGAGGTGGGGGGTTTAAAGGAAAAACCCCGAGTATTTCACTCTTTCATATAAATCATCATTAATGTTAATCTTAATTAAAGTGTTTAACTCAAATAATGATGAAAACTGCTTTAATTTCCAAGTATCTTTGAAAAGGTATTGAATAGAAAATCAAACTTCATGTTCCCGTTTTAATATGCATTTGATATCAGATATGCATAACGTAAATGTATATGACTTTATTTTGATTTACTATATTTTAAGAAGAATATAAACATAGCTGCAATGATGCATGTTTTGTCTTTTCTGAATTAAAGTCAGAGAATTAGTATTTCTGTTTTTAAAAATTACCCGTTTTATCAATGAACCTTTCTAAAAAAAATGCATGTAAAGAGGTTACCTTAATTATCTTTTTCACTTTACCGTATACGGCATTAGCAGCGCGGACTCTTTGCTGTGCCAATGCCTACCGCGGCAAGGGATCTTGGTTTCTTCTGAGAGTCCCGTAACTATTTCTTCTTATGCAGGGCGTTTGGTGATTCAAAAGTTGCTACATGCATGTGTTTATCGTAATTGACTTGGAACGAGAATCTCCCTAGAGCTTCATATCACAAATGAGTAACGATTAATCCTTTTACAGAAAGTTATATCTGTGTTACGCTCAAACCCCACACCCTTTTACCGGCAACTGTGACAACCGATGCAACTGTGACAACAGACGGCGAAGTTATCAATCGCTATGATTGAGACCTCATTGATATCATAATTTTGACTATTTATAACATTCATTTACTTTCTTTTTGTGGTTTACCGTTTTGATCTAACCTTAAACTATTTTTCTGTTAAATATAAAACTTTGATTCCTTATTGAAACAAAATAAGAACAAAATAAAGCTAAATTTCAATCGCTGTGCAGGAAAAATTGGTCAAATTGAGCTTATATGATAAAAACTGCTATTCTTTGGTCACATTTCTTGTTGGATATAATAAATTTAGACTTTTTGAGGCATAACTTCAAAATATGGATAATTTTTGTTGCTTAATAAAAGCGCCACAAGCGTTTAATTTTGTTTGGTGAAATCATTTTGGCTATCGTGTACAACAGACGAGGCAAACAATGACAGCAGATTTAAAACGAAATACGTCAATCAGAAACAGTGGATACAAAGTTGAATAAAGTATAAATTAGCTGTATCCTGGTTAGCATCAAATTTCCTCAAGACATATTTTGGCTGTTAATATTGGTCATATGTATGGTACTTGCTATCACAGGTATTTATGGACATGTATCCCTCCCCTACGAGATTTAAAAAAAAAACTCATCGTAAAGATCTATTTTTTTTTATTTTCCTATTATACACATGATGAATAAGTGTAATAAATATAATTTGTGGGAAAAATGTCCATTAAGCCCTGGGGTTTTCTATCGGAGGGGGTGGGGTGTTCCTGTCCACAAGTACCTATGGTTGTATACGACAGCAACTGAATCAAACTATTATTCGATAATCAACATGTTTAAATAAGACGGTCTATTGGTGAATGATCGTAATTTTGCTTTCCTACGATAGGGAACGAAGAATGGATATTTGGAACTGTGAAATATCAAGGACCACACTAAAGTACCTACAAGTAAAGTATTCAAAAATAATAAAAATATTAATCATTATGTAAAAGTTTTATGTAGTTATAAACTTGGTTTTTTAAATAAAATTGCTAAAAGGGGCATTCTTTACGAAGCTGTTACGTTTGATGCAGACTTCAGCATAAAATTGTACACAGTAAGAGTGTTCTTGCAGATTATTGTCGCTAGCTGCGATGTTGCGATCAAAATAGCTGCAGATCTGTAGTGTTATGGTTTTATATATTTGTCTTTGACCATAACGCTACAGATCCCGTAATGCAAAAAAAGGTACAATTTATGGCGCAATATTTTTTGCGCACTTTTGGGCAAAATTTCTCCACTTTCAAGCATTGGTCAATCAACTACCTTTCACTACCCAATACTTGAAATATTCGTAGCCAAAATGTATATTTTATTCACCTCCCAACCATTTATAGTTGTCTCTTCAGGCAATAAACTTGCTTGAAGTGAATTTTCAACAACCTAACAAATAATTTTAATCAAGCGAGTTTATCACTTAAAGAGACGAGTTTGGGAGATGGATAAAACATACAAATTAGTTAAATAATGTGCCTAGAATAAGGGAGTGAAAGATAAATTATTGACCAATGCTAGAAAGTGGAGAAATTCTCCCCAAAGGTGCGCAAAATATATTGTGTTGATTATCGAATAATAGTTTGATTCAGTTGCTGTCGTATACAACCACATGTACTTGTGGACAGGAACACCCCACCCCCACCGTTATAAAACCCCAGGGCTTAATGGACATTTTTTTTTTTTACAAATTATATTTATTACACTTTTTCATCATGTGTATAATAGGAAAATAAAAAAAAATAGATCTTTACGATGATTTTTTTTTTAAATCTCGTGGGGGGGGGGGGGGGGGGGGGGGGGGGGATACATGTCCATAAATACCTGTGATAGCAAGTACCATACATATGACCAATATTAACAGCCAAAATAAATTTCTTGAGGAAATTTGATGCTTACCAGGATACAGCTAATTTATACTTTATTCAACTTTGTATCCACTGTTTCTGATTGACGTATTTCGTTTTAAACTGCTGTCATTGTTTGCCTCGTTTGTTGTACACGATAGCCAAAATGATTTCACCAAACAAAATTAAACGCTTGTGGCGCTTTTATTAAGCAACAAAAATTATCCATATTTTGAAGTTATGCCTCAAAAAGTCTAAATTTATTATATCCAACAAGAAATGTGACCAAAGAATAGCAGTTTTTATCATATAAGCTCAATTTGACCAATTTTTCCTGCACAGCGATTGAGATTTAGCTTAATTTTGTTCTTATTTTGTTTCAATAAGGAATCAAAGTTTTATATTTAACAGAAAAATAGTTTAAGGTTAGATCAAAACGGTTAACCACAAAAAGAAAGTAAATGAATGTTATAAATAGTCAAAATTATGATATCAATGAGGTCTCAATCATAGCGATTGATAACTTTGCCGTCTGTTGTCACAGTTGCATCGGTTGTCACAGTTGCCGGTAATAGGGTGTGAAACCCTATAGTGTCCATACTACTAGTAAATAGATGGAGGTTGAGCCGAGTGAGTCTTAGCTTTGAATTTATTTATTTATTTCATTGGAAAGATTAAATGAATAAAACAATGACTCTTTTCAGATTTAATGCTATCTACCAATATGTTCATGCTTCTATTTCTTTACTTTTAATTGAGAGATCAACACTATTTTTATGGTAACTGCTTTATTTTGGTTTAATTAAATCCCTAAGGTAATTTCATAAATACAAAAAAACATATCTCTGTTTTCGAGCTCTTCTTGTACTAAATATACCTCTCTGACCGAAGTTAATATGGATAAAAATATTGCAGTTAACATTTATTTACCTGTAAAAGAGATTACTAAACTTTCAGCTACGTACATGTACGTTCAAAATATTTTTAATGTGTAGCTGATAGGTTTTTACAGCTTTACCAAAATTAGTAACATTACAATATTTATCTTTTAATGACTCTTGTTGTATATCAGGGATACTTGGAACCGAAATTAGGTAATAAGGAGGGAGCCTTTTAAAATTATTAAGACTTGGAAGGTTTCGATATTACAATCTAAGTTTTTGTATATAACATACTATTTTATTTTCACGACTTTGTGTTCCTGGGTAAACACCAGGCTGTTTTATGAGAAAATATCAAAAGAATGCAGTAAAATTTTACAAAAAAAAATACTACTAAACATATGTAAAGTGTATTAAAAAAATCGAACAGTGATCGATCTCAAAAAATCTTGAAGCAGTACAAATATACGAAGAGGGCAAAACACGGACCCCTGGACATTGAAGAGATGGAATCAGGTGCCTTGGAAAAGTAGACTTTCCCTGCTGACTGATAACACCTTGGTTCAATTCACATTCAAAATGATTCACATTTTTAAGTATATATGTAAATAAAAAAAAAAAAAAAAAAAAAAATTCAAAAACTCTTTGAAATGTTTTGACCGTGCTACCGGCCTTCATCAGCCGTGTTTATTTTCATGAGTACAGAGAAAATCTTTTGAAGAACAAGTTAAATATCTATGCACCAATTTTCAACAACTTGCTCATAACGTATACGAGGGGTTATCAAAAAGTTCGTGGACTGAGGCTATAAAATTAGTACTATGTAATATGTGCTTTCAAAATGTTTATAGAACATAAAACAACAAAAAATAAAGAAATGTTGAAAAATTTAGCCTTATACGTTCATTATTTGCCAAATTATTATAAAATGAAAACGACATTATATGATCACCCGGCGCTGTCATCGTTTATTTTCATGACGTCCGATAACGTCATTGTTTTTTCAATGTGCGCTTCTTCTGCCTCATACACTCTTTTAATTGAGATTCCCTGAAGCTGAGTAAGGATTTAAACCCGCCTTGTTTATATGACTTTACAATGTCATGAACAGTGGCCTTCAATGAATATCATTTTCCAAATGGATTAATATATTGGGAGAGATCCGCGCTGGATTTTGCCGGCATCTTTTGCTTTTAGGAGTTCAATATCTGCAACACATGATCAACGTCATTTTTTGACGTGATTAATTTTTAACACCTTGATTAGCAAATCGGCTTTAACTGTGTATCCCTTTTGTCTCCGAATCTATTTTGACATTAAAAGACAACTACTTTGGATGCATATTATTTCTCTCTAGCAGTTTCAACATATCTTAGGTCTATATCAGTTTTTTTCAAATCAGAACTTTATAGAATGTTGGAAACGGAAACCCCTCCCCCTTTTGACGTTATTTTCAAGGCCTCATTTATTTGGACATTCCATGTAAAATTTACGATAAAATTTCATAGAACTTACAGAATGAAGTCAAATTTTCATATTTTATGGAACAATTTTGTCCCAATACATATCTGAATTAACGGGAATTTCGGATGTCAAATGATCATATCAGAAGAGTTTTTCTCAGTTACACATAGGTCGCAAAAACGTCGTTTTCGAGGTTGCGCCGCCTGGACATACCTTTGCTTACAAAAACATTACTAATTTATTAAAAAATAAAATTCAAGATTTATGGTTTATTCTTTAGATAGAAAAGATGATGATAACTAGATATTTTGCAATTCATTGATGTACCTAAAGCAGTTTTAATTTTATGACGCTAGTCCACGAACTTTTTGATAACCCCTCGTATATCACCATTTTTCTTACCTTTTTTGTTAATGTTTAATTTTCTTCCATTAAATATGGTTTTTCCCGATATATGTATCTTATTTCAATTTTTTTATATCATTTTTCTGAATGTACAAATGTATATTGCATGTGTCTGCTATTATTTGATGGTTATATTATTTGAAAGTCATTGTAATTTAAAAAAAAAGGTTTAGTCCCTTACAGTAAGTGTTGCTCTGCTCTGCTCTTCATGTGCCGTGTCAAAAAGGAGGGGCTAAAACTTCCCCTACAATTAATGACACCATACATCATATACTTTAAACGTATAACATCTGACTACAATTCTTTTTAGCGCTTTTGGCGGTAAGAAACTTCCGCCAATTCAAGTGCAAAGCCAACTGAATGTTTAAGTACATTCTATATAAACAAGAACATTTACATTATTAAGAAATGCGCTAAATCAAGTTTACACTAACATTTTACTCAGATCTCAGGTTATGAGCTGTTTTTGCATCTAAACGTTTCATTTTCTTCTTTTAGTTGTAGTTAGATTAAAAAAGTACCGGCAGCGTTGTTGTTTAAAATCCCACAAGGTCATTGTAAAATTATATGTCTGTGCCCTTGTTGAACTAGAGTTGTATTTTTGACCGGAACTAACTCAAAATTAAAGCATTGGAAAAACATTTCAGCTGCTAAAAAAGAAAGATTAAAATTTCACGAGAAAGAAACCTTTTTTTAATATTATTTGAAGAAGATACCCAGATTCTCCTTTCAAGGCTACTTGCTACGATCAATTTATTTTTAGAAATTTGAATTAAATGCAATCATCGTTTTTATCCGTAAAATACACATAATACTTTAGCGCACAAAAAGGGGTTAAAAAGTGATGTTTGAAAATATGCATATTTTAAAGGGAAGGCCAAAAGTGGGATTTTTAAACATCAGACATCAGAGAAAAATTGCAATTTATTAAAATTTTAGGAATATGATATGTTATAATAAAATTTGATAATTTGATAATTTACAATCAAAATAAGTCAAAATGTCTATTCAAAATGATGCATCTTGGAAGTCTATAAAACACAAATTTCATGATTATATTCCGTGTTACAATGTATATACCTTAAATATTTAAGTCTAAGCTGACAACAAGATTTTCGTTTTCAAAGGTTTGTTTCATCAAATTGCAAAGTTGTCATGTACATGTAGGTCTAACGGATTTTAAATTATCATCAGGATGGGGCATTATACATTTTTACACTGGTTCAAAAATTTGTCAAGGTCTAGACAGCCTTAGTTCTACTTCAATAATCTTCATTCCTCCTTGGACTCAGACCAGCAGATTTATTAGCCTGTCTACGCGTACAATAAGGGCTAAATGAGCACTGCTCGCATCTGGCCATGGATAGTCTAAAAAATGTAGATTACATTTGGGTACAGATAGGTAAAATATTCGTCAACCTTAAAGTATCATTATCGCCGAGGTTTTGACCTTACCTCAGATAAGTTTCATTTAAGCGGGTTCAAACTGTGAAATCCCATGAAAAATAAATTTATATTTTTGTATTTATTCCTTAATTTTTAGCTCACCTAAACGAAGTCGGGGGAGGGGATTTTAAGTGATGCCCTCGGCGTCGGTGTCGGAATCGGCGTCGGCGTCCAATGTGAAAGTTATTGGTACAGTTTTTCAGTTCTTCTTTGCCCTACATGAGTGGGAGATGAACGGGGGATGCTTTTAGTGCAGATGCTGTAATCACAGCTATGGAATGACCAGATTAATGTTTTCGTAGGATGCACACTACCAAGTGTGACTAATATTCTCTTTTGACTTTGATAATAATCTGAGATTTTTATGTGGTTTTCTGAGTTTTGACATTTTCACCCAAATTTTTTTTTAATAAAAATTACCTTTTATACCCCGTCTTGAAAAAAAAAACAGGAAGATATATCGGATTGTCCGTCTGTACGTCCGTCGGATACGCTTTTGGGTACCCATCTCTTATCCGCAACTCCTCCTTTACCACTTAATAAAATGAAAGGATACTTTGAGATTCTTTATTACATAATGCCATTGTTCACCTCCTATTTTAATTTTCAATCTGACATGTATTTCGGCCGGGTCTCCCAGTCCAAAACACGGAATTTGCCTTTATAACCATATGGGAAGCGGGGGTATCATTTAGTGAGCTTATAACTTACAGTTCCTTTAGTTTATGTCTCTACCTTCAAATATCAAAAGTATATCGGTCCAAATGTGTTTTCTATAAATAACACTATTAAACAGTGTTGACCTTACATTAAACTTTCACTTGGCCTTCAAATATCTAAATAATGTGAAGCGATGCAAAAAGCTTTTATTTACGTTGAAAACAAAGTGCAGAAATGTTAAGTTGCTTTAATCTTTAAACATGAAAATATACCAAGCTGAAGGTCTCGGTTATATAGTGTAAATAATAAATAAATAGATAATTCGTTGGTCACTTGTTATACTGATATTAAATACTCGTTGTTTTATGTCTAGAGCAATCATTGTACTGATAATTATCCTCAAAAAGTTCGATGACATAGTGTTTTATTTATGCTTTATTATACAATTATGGACTCTTTTGGTGTTGAATATGGTTTGTTATTCACCAGAAAAATATCCATATTGACCGAGGCGAAGCCGAGGTCAATATGGATATTTTTCTGGTATGAATAATTGTTTTATTATATAGTATTTTTGAATAGATAAGACATTGAAGGCTGTATGACGACACCATTTTCATTTGCGATCTTCCGTTGTTGAAAATAAAAATATTTCTAGATTACTGTTTGTAACCTCCGTGTTTTCCTTTCCGAGTTTCGCTATGTGTAAGACGTCCAAATATTAAAAAAATAATCCTGAAACAGGTTTGAATTATTGTTTTCCTGCTCAGATACGTAGCTCGCTGCAGCCGTTACAAACATTGTTTATAACGTTATTCGATGTTTTGATTGTGACGTCACAATGCCGTTGCACGCGCATTGACCCTCCGGTGAATACGGCCTAAAATCCGGTGAATATGTAGTGTTATGAACTGTTTGCGTTTGTATAGATTATATAGGGACTATAAATAGACTATATAATAAATTTGGTTATTCAGTTTTAAACATATGAAAATCTTTTAAGTATGCATATGTATGCGGGATGATCAAAAGGTTCGCGAACTATTTCTTTATTTACAAAACCACAATTCAGATCAAAATGAATTAAGTCAACTTCCCTTATTTATGAACCTTCATCACCTGCAAACGGGATTATATCTCCAAGTCGATTATACACGCAGGAGCACAAACTATTCGAACCTAAAACGAGTAACGTTATTGACAAACAAGTTGATTAAACACAAATATCGGCATTTCGATGAAAGTCATCATATCATAGTTCTATGATCGATACAATGACCTTGTCAGCAAAAGAAATATATCTTTAAGTATAATGCTGACATTTTTCATACTAATTTGCACACATATATATCGGCAGATTTCCCCGTTATTTCCTGATCATGACAAGGTGCACATGGCCGTTGTGACCAGTCAGCTAGGTGTGCTCAATCATCCATGGCGCCTGATCCCACTCCTGATGCTTTAGAGGTCCGTGTTTTCTCTGCTCCTGATTTGCATTGTTTAATGGACTTTTGAGTTTGAATACTGTTTGTCTCCATATACCAGTAGTATTTCTCCCTTGTAATGTTTCATTTGTCACACTTATAGTCATTTACATGTTTTATATATAGCAGATGTTAGTTAATTTTTGCTCCATGTTTGTGACGTCAAATTGCAAAACATGATGTCAATATGATCACTGAAACCTAATTTTATTCATTTATAGAAGTAATTCAGTTTGTTCTCGACTTTTTTGATTACCCCTCGTATAAATCCAATTTTATACATTAATACATATTTACTTAAGAAAATATAAATAGCCCGAATGTTACAAGAAAATTAAGTTAATCATGCTCATCATAGAATGTACAAAATGCCAAAGTTGATCGAGGTTATTTTAATCAACTTACCAATGAGTAGCTTTATAAGGTGATGTCGATATCGAGAAATGCACATTTTAAGGGGAAGGCAAAACATTAATGTAATAAGAATAAGACAACAAAGAAAAATTGCAATTTTTAAAATTTTGATTTACATAATTTACAATCAAATAATTCTAAAATGTTTATTCAAATTAATGCAACTTGGAAATCTAAAAAATACAAATCTCATAATATTTTCCGTGATCTATACAGGTATTTCAAACAATTAAAGTTTAAACCTAAAGGTTTTTATGTTTGCAAAAGTTTTGCATCCTATATGGTCATGTAGGTTTAAAATAACTTAATATTTTAAAATCTCATCAGGTTGAATAATTTAACATTTTTATATTGGTTCAAATAATTGTCAAGGTCTAGACAGCTCTTGTTTTACTTCAGTAGTTAGCTATCCTCTTTGGCCTCAGACCTGTAGATTTATAAGCTTGTTTACTTTAACCAAAGAACGGCAAAATGATCGTTGCTTGGATCGGCATTGTCTAGAAAGTAGGTTATTCCAGGACAAATCCTATGAGTACAGATAGTTCAAATATTCGTCTAATATTAGTGTTTTTTTTAACTCCAAGGTTCTGACCTTACCGTATATAAATACATACCGGTGTTTTGTTTGAGAGGGATGTAAACTATGAATCTGTGTGTTCACCAAAGACTTTGCATGGCTTAAACAAATGTGATATTTACATAATTTTACAATTTATTTTTTTTTAGACTGGTTTCTTCTTTTTAATTTTTTTTTTTTTTTTGGTTTGTAGGATGTGTAATTTGTATTATTCCTGGGAAAAATATTAATCAATTAATTAATTTCATATTCTCGAAAAACCCTGTCGCCTGATGATGATAGTAATTAATAGAATGAGTGGCCTTCATTTTAAGATTTTTGATACCACAGTGAGAGCTGACTTTTATCATACCCTCGCAATGGATTTGGAGGGGGTGTAGTAACGCGATCGTGTGTGTGTGCTTGTGGGTGACTGAGATAGTCCTACTTAAAATAGAAATGGCTTAATTTGCTTCGGGATTGATGCCAAATGCTGTCTTGATTTGTTAATATGCTCTTTCTGAGGGGATGCTCCATTTGCGATGCCTTGTTTTACATTTGAGTTTGCAAATAAGTATGTGAACGATAGAAAAGAGATGCGGTTATGGACTTGTCTGTTATGTTTATTTAATGCAATAGAACGAAATTAGATTTACACTGTATGAAAATGTACCTCTTAATGATTGTTTAATATATCAATTAATAATCAAGTATCAATCTACAATTCAGCTCTTTGAGGAGAGATTGTAAAACCCTTTAAGACGTGATAAGAGTCTGAGGTATTCATTGCTACGATGGCCGATATCAGCCTGTACATATTTCGACTGCTATTGAAATTTGTACATCTAAAATGTACATTGACATGTACATTTAGCAATGACAGTGCACACTTCGTGTTCTTAACTTTTTTCTGTACATGTACATTTTGCAATGACAGTGCACACTTTATGCTCTTAACTTTTGTCTGTACATGTACAAAATGACAAAAAGGCAAATGTCAAAACGTGAACGGTTGAAACACATTTGCTTCTGATTACAATTCCTGGTCGGCGAAAAACGATTAAATATGAATTAAATTAGACAAGGCACTGAGAAGATTAATTTTGCGATAAAAAGGATGAGAAATATTAAAAGAAAATGTAAACATTCTTGTGAACATTAAAACTAATGATAAAATTTGTCTCCTTTTACTGAAAAGAATCAAATTCCCATAGATTAAAATCACCTTCCACAAACAGTTCTTGTACAATGAATTGCCCTCATCCAACCCAGAAAATGATGACTATATAGTTTACACTCCTTTTTTATCAAAAGTAAAGGGAAGTTGCAAAGGACATTTTATAATCGAATAAGAGTCTAACCATAATATAACGTAAGATTAATTTGTGACCTCAACTGTAACCTTTGACCATCATTTGAAAAACTGTAACATTGCGCTTCATAAAGTATTCAGTAATTAACCATAACACAATACTTTCTTGAAAAAAACAAAAGATCTTGAGTGTTTTCGACTTTGCTACCCTTAAAACATCTTACAGGTGTATACTACGTCTACGTCCCACCCCCGAATTGTGTTATCATTGCTGGCATAGTGTTTTACAAAACAAATCTTGTTTTGATATTAATTGTTCTACTTTTCCCCGTTGTACACTTTTATTCATATTTAGTGGTTTTTCGCCGACCAGGAATTGTAATTAAGAACATATGCGTTTCAACCGCTCACGTTTTGACATTTGCCTTTTTGCCATTTTGTACATGTACAGACAAAAATTAAGAGCACAAAGTGTGCACTGTCATTGCAAAATGTACATGTACAGAAAAAAGTTAAGAACACGAAGTGTGCACTGTCATTGCAAAATGTACATGTCAATGTGCATTTTAGATGTACAAATTTTAAAAGCAGTCGGAATTTGCACAGGCTGATATCGGCCATCGTACATTGCTGAGTTTTCACATTTTTACACCACTTTAAAATAGTGCTGAACTCATATTAACCTTTTGGCCTTCAAAAATGTGAAGCGATGCAGCTCGGGGCAAAGAAGAAATGCCTTTGTTTGCGACGAAACCTCAGTACAAAAAGTTTAAGCTGTTGTACCGGTAATCTGTAAATATAAAAGCGTACCAAGGTCTCTATTGCTGTGTATAAAGTAAATATACAGGTAACGTGTTGGTCACTTGTCAGACTGATATTAAATGCCCACTGTTTTGCTGTCCAGAGACTGAATAATCAATATATGGATACTTATTTTTAAAATAATTGATAACAAAGCGTTTAATTCTATATTTTTGAGGATTTATTCACATTTAGATAATAATTATTATAATCCATAGTCATTTTTTATTCAATTATATATATTCACAATAGATGATACACTTTGATGAATATAATATTAATGTTGTAGGAAAATAATTGAATTAAGGAATAACTGTCTTATTTTTCGATTTCATGATGTGATCAATCGATTGGGTTGCGTGATAATTTGCGTAAACGCCATCGGCGTTTATGCATAAAATTATCACGTAAGGCAATTGATTGATCATCTTCATGAAATTGAAAAATCTGACAATTATTCCTTATATCTACATGCTTTGATTCCGCCAATCCACGTGCTCCAAACCCTGCTTCTGTCTACCTGTTTGTTCCGCCCTGCACGTGGTTTTTTTTGGAGCCGCGCCAATACATTGATGGGAAAATAAAGTACATTTACAATTTGTAATTTTATTTCGGACAAAGACATTGGAAATGTAAATATTCATGCATCTCTGAAGATTTGCATGATATACTCAGTATTTAAGCTTTGCAATATTTCACACGTACTGTCTTTATTAACAAGCTCTCTCTCTCTCTCTCTCTCTCTCTCTCTCTCTCTCTCTCTCTCTCTCTCTGAGATATATACATGTATAAAAGATATATAATCAATTCATCATTAAAACTGTCATGTATTATCATTTATATATATTGTGTATATAAATGCATGTCATCTATAATCATTAGGAAGACTTTGTTAATTAATCACACTCAAATTCACGCCACTTTTCAATCTGATGGTATTCTTGATCCGTACATCTATTTTTTTTTATTCTCATTTAGTGAAAACAATTGTGATAATAATAAAGGAGGGGGTTGGTGGTCGAAGATCTAGTTTTAACAAATGTAACAGCTCTCATCAAAGTTCTCACAGTAGTATCCATTGGACTTGAATATTATGATCAATTGAAACAAACATCAATATCAAGTTGTAATTAAAGAGGTTATAATGGTCATTCTGTATCAATCAAAAAAGTTTCTCCTATACCAATAGAAAATTTAACAGTGCCTTAACTAGATAAACGTGGCATGAACAGTTCAGAAAAATTTCGTTAAAGATGTATGCTTTTTAAGAAAAGGAATGCACCCAAAAAAGTTTTAACGTATTTTATACTGAGAAGGCTCTGGCTGATTTGCATGATTTAGATTCACCAATTGTGATCAAATAAAGCCTCTTAAAGACAAGGTTTTTTCCCTTAATTTTTAATAAGCAGTTTCTCCCTCCCCTTTTTAGCTCACCTCAACGAAGTTGGGGGGAGCTTATGTGATACCCTCGGCGTCGGCGTCGGTGTCGGCGTCGGCGTCGGTGTCGGCGTCGGCGTCCCAGGTTAAGGTTAAGTTTTTTGGAGCAGTTTTCTTTTTAATTACTTCTGTGTCCTATACTGATGAGACATGCATGGAAGATGCTTCAAATGTGTTTTATTGTACCAGTCAAAGTTTCAGATGCTGCAATTTCAGCAAAGGAATTACCAGGTTAATGTTTTTGGAGCAGGTTAACATTTTTGGTGCAGTTTTTGGTGTGGGTTTCATTTCCAAGTAACTATAAGCCCTATGTTGACCAAACTTGCATGGATGATACATCTAAGGATGCATACTACCGGGCTTGCTTCGGATACTGAATCTGACCTACATTTTCCAGTTGAGTGAACAGGTTAAAGTTTTTGGTGTGGGTTTCATTTCCAAGTAACTATAAGCCCTATGTTGACCAAACTTGCATGGATGATACATCTAAGGATGCATACTACCGGGCTTGCTTCGGATACTGAATCTGACCTACATTTTCCAGTTGAGTGAACAGGTTAAAGTTTTTGGTGTGGGTTTCATTTCCAAGTAACTATAAGCCCTATGTTGACCAAACTTGCATGGATGATACATCTAAGGATGCATACTACCGGGCTTGCTTCGGATGCTGAATCTGACCTACATTTTCCGGTTGAGTGAACAGGTTAAAGTTTTTGGTGTGGGTTTCATTTCCAAGTAACTATAAGCCCTATGTTGACCAAACTTGCATGGATGATACATCTAAGGATGCATACTACCGGGCTTGCTTCGGATGCTGAATCTGACCTACATTTTCCAGTTGAGTGAACAGGTTAAAGTTTTTGGTGCAGGTTTCATTTCCAAGTAACTATAAGCCCTATGTTGACCAAACTTGCATAGATGATACATCTAAGGATGCATACTACCGGGCTTGCTTCGGATGCTGAATCTGACCTACATTTTCCGGTTGAGTGAACAGGTTAAAGTTTTTGGTGTGGGTTTCATTTCCAAGTAACTATAAGCCCTATGTTGACCAAACTTGCATGGATGATACATCTAAGGATGCATACTACCGGGCTTGCTTCGGATGCTGAATCTGACCTACATTTTCCGGTTGAGTGAACAGGTTAAAGTTTTTGGTGCAGGTTTCATTTCCAAGTAACTATAAGCCCTATGTTGACCAAACTTGCATAGATGATACATCTAAGGATGCATACTACCGGCTTGCTTCGGATGCTGAATCTGACCTACATTTTCCGCTTGAGTGAACAGGTTAAAGTTTTTGGTGTAGGTTTCATTTCCAAGTAAATATAAGCCCTATGTTGACCAAACTTGCATGGATGATACATCTAAGGATGCATACTACCGGGCTTGCTTCGGATGCTGAATCTTACCTACATTTTCCGGTTGAGTGAACAGGTTAAAGTTTTTGGTGCAGGTTTCGTTTCCAAGTAACTATAAGCCCTATGTTGACCAAACTTGCATGGATGATACATCTAAGGATGCATACTACCGGGCTTGCTTCGGATGCTGAATCTGACCTACATTTTCCAGTTGAGTGAACAGGTTAATGTTTTTGGTGCAGGTTTCATTTCCAAGTAACTATAAGCCCTATGTTGACCAAACTTGCATGGATGATACATCTAAGGATGCATACTACCGGGCTTGCTTCGGATGCTGAATCTGACCTACATTATCCAGTTGAGCGAACAGGATAATGTTTTTGGTGCAGGTTTCATTTGCAAGTAACTTTAAGCCCTATGTTGACCAAACTTGCATGGATGATACATCTAAGGATGCACACTACCAGGCTTGCTTCGGATGCTGAATCTTACCTACATTTTCCGGTTGAGTGAATAGTTAAAAGTTTTTGGTGCAGGTTTCATTTCCAAGGAACTATGTGTTCTTTAATGACCAATCTTGCATAGATGATACATCTAAGGATGCATACTTCCAGGCTTGCTTCTGATGCTGAATCTGACCTACTTTTTGTGGATGAGTGAAAATGTTAGTTTTGATGCATGTTTCATTTCCAATAAACTATGAGCCCTATAATGAGCAAACTTGCATGGATGATACATCTAAGGATGCACACTAATGGACTTGCTTCGGATGCTGAATTGGACATACATTTTTCAGATAATAGACAAGGTAAAAGTTATGGTTGCAGGTCTATTACCAAAAACTATAAGGCTTATATAACATTGTATAAACCAAACTTGCATAAATGCTGCATCAAGAGATGAAAACTCTCAAATTTGCTTCAGATGCTGGATTTTCATTACATTTTCATGAAGAAGAAGTAGTTTAAATTTTTTATGTAGGTCTATTTCAAAGTATCAGATCAAAATTGCTTTTAAAAATATTTTCATTTTTGGAATGTATACTTCTTGTTGGTTAATTGTGTGACTTTGCCTTACTTAAAGACAACATTCGTTGAGGTGAGCTCTGTAATCTCTGATTACCTATGTTTCTCTCTCTTTCCCATCTATCCACTCAATCAGCAATCATAAGATTTTTGTTTACTTACACTGTATATGGTTTTATGAAGTACTGAGGAATTGCTGATTTGTTATTGCACTTTATTGTACATGTATTTGTGAAATAATAGTAATAATAAAATGATAATAATAAAAAATGTAATAATATCAATTGCAGTTAAAATGACATGGCAATATTTCTAGTCTTACCATAATATTACAGGGGTTTTTTTTTCTCAAAAATGAATTGAACATGTCATAAAACCAGCTCATGTTTTAAACCTAACATGCCTTTAAAAAAAAATTCTGCTTAACAAAAATACCCCCAGGAACAAAAGATATGACAAATTTACAAAGTAATTATTATTGCTATATTTATGATAGATAATTTTACTTTGTTTATAGAACAGTGTTTATTCGACAAGTCACAATATAAATTAAGACTTCAGACATTAACATTTTCTAAAATGATGTAAAATATAAGGGTTTTATACTAAAAGCGAATATATGGACGGTAATATTTAACGCAATATGAGCTGCAACTTTAATGTATGATTTTTTTATTGCAAAATTATAAATTAACTATTTCAAAGACAAAAAAATTGTGTTAAGTAACTTCTGATGTTCATATTTGTAATGGAAGAACTATTTATAATCTTAGATTGAATCAAAATTACATCTTCCTGTATAATAATGATTTCTTATATAAAACTGTATATTGGATTGTATATAGAAGTTTTTTCTGCTTTATTTTAGTCTTATTGATCATAAAGGTTTAGGTTACATACAAATTTATCATAATAACACATTTTAACAGCAAAATAAAATTTTCAAAAATGCAGCTCATATTGCTTTAAGGAGATCAAAATACCGGAGATGAAAACTCTTTTTCATGTCATGCGCAATTCGACATTATCAACATGAGCATAAAGAGGTCTTTTGGCGTTTTTTCGGGAGCAATATCACTGGAACGTTCGACTGGAACTTATTTTCTCTATACACTACCAATGTTAAATCCGCTAGCGTTTCAAACAAGTCCTTGACGTTGTTTTGACTCTCAAAGTCGATTTCCTGGTATGATAGACCTAAGTGTTCAGCAAGCCTCTCAGCCTTTTCTGGGCTTACCGCCCTGTGATTCTGCTTTCGAATAGTCCCGACAAGCATTTTAATTATCTCGTTAGGGTGCTCTGCATACTCTTCGATGTTGTCATACCTTCACAAAACGGTAAAATGAATTAAAATTCACAGTAATATTTTTGTCTGTACAACTATAAACTTTAATACATTTTTGTAGATATAAAATAATAATAAGGTTTTCAACTAATGCAGTATCTGCAGTAAGTAATATATTAGCATACACATCAACTATAAGGCTGTTGATCATGCAAATCTTATAGCAGCAAAATTCAAATTTCACTGAAATGTGCAAAAACGGAGATTCAAAAGATTCAAAAACTTTATATAGTATAAAGTGTAAGATTTAAAATTAACCATATTGTAAAAACATTCATTTTCATTGGGAATGGCCTTTGTTTTACTGGAAGTTGACGTACCATTCTCGTACATTCTGGAACGAAGTTAAAGAGTTCACGTCAAACACAATCATACAGCAGTGGGCTCCCCTATAGTATGATCCTGTCAGACTTCGATACCTTTCTTGACCTAATTCAGAGAAGAGCTAACAATGAAGTTAACGATAATTTTTTGCTGATGTTTGAGCATCTAAATGCAGCAGATTTTATCATAATGTCAATTATGTTTTTTTTATGCCTAATAAGTTTGTGACATCATAATTCATAGACTTCTTTTATAAATACAATAAGTGCAGCTTTGTCCGACCAGCAATGAGTAGTATGACGCCAGAGGGACGGCCTTTAATTAGCTGATGAAAGAAATAATAAATGGATATGGAGAATTCAAACTTTGAACTGTTGAGACATCAAACGTACATGAATTTATTTTTATTGCAGAAATTTAAATGAATAATCTGAATAATGTGCATTGTTGTGAATTGAAAAAGAGATATTGAGACATGAAAACATGTCTTTAAAAGAGAAATTCTCTTTGATGTTCATGTTTTAATCTCGCCATATTTAAAATCTAACTTTTGTATAAGAAGCAAGTAATAAAAATCATACGATGTGCTCTAAAATTTCAGAAATTAAAAAAATAAAATTAAGCGTTTTGTGTATAAGAATTTTAAAAAAATATCTAAAATTTGTTTGAAAATTAACTATTTTATACATAGAATATGCAGATAACAAACAGTATTTCATTTGAAAGTTTTTGAATTGTGACATATCTTCTAAAAATATAATTATTGTAAATAAAGTTATGAACAGTTCATGTTTAAATTATGCCGAATGTGACTTTAAAAAAAGAGAATACCTCTAAAGAAGAGTTACCATGTTTAAGATTGTTACATGTACTGCTTGATATATATATATTTAGAAAATAAAACCCAATACTTTTTGCGTATATTCTTTTTTGATATATTATTTGCAATGATGAGAAGTACGTATTTGCAAAGGAAGTTTGAATCAAAGATTAAATTTAAAATACAAATCAGACAGCCTTGAGATTGTTGATACTTTATCAGTATGGGTCATATTGACACAGTGCATACTTTATATACAAAAAATGATGAAATGTTATGATTGGATACAATAAATAGATACAGTGTCAGAAAATTTTGCTTCTTCCCCGAGCTTATCTTATTCTATATCTATCTGATTACTTCTTGGGACTCGCGACGGATTTGACTGGTCTTCAAGGAATGCTTACTCCTCTTGGGCACCTGATCTTACTTCTGGAATTTCAAGGAGTCCGAGGTTTATAGACTAGACTACTCACAGATTTGTACATGTTTATTGTTTTGGTTTTTGGGATGATCGATCATTATTAGTTAGTTTCTCCTTTCTAACTAAGATTTTAACAGAAACCTATCCATTCTTGAGCTGTGCAATAATTGTTTAAATTTAAATTTTATCTGAGATTCTAGGAAGGGATTGATTCACAACGATATCCTACAAAAAGTGATTTAGAATACTCGTCCTTCATCATTAGGGATATGATTGGCCGTATTCAAACAATTTTTTCACTTAGTTGGCAAATAATAGACAAAAAGTCTAAAATGGCTGTTTTAATTAAAAAAAACATTTTATTTTAATAAAACCTAATTTTGCTTCATTAGTTCTTTAAATATCGGATACACTGTTGTTATAAAATTTAATACATGAAAACTAACTTGAGACCCATATATGGTTTCTTTGCTAGTTTTGAAGGTACAGACAAGAGTATACTTTTTTGTACAGTCTGTTCCATCTGAGTTGAATTAAGCGGTGTCTTATGCCAGCATCTTGTTATGTAATAAATAGATAGTGTATCACATAAATCGCTATTTAGGAATAATAACTAGAAACCAGCAATTTTTTTTTCTTTTTATAAAACGGATTTCATAAAATCTGTTGGGTTTTTTTGTACTTTTTTTGAATTCTTGCTAGAATTTAAATTATCTTACAGTGACTAGCAAAGAGGCAAATGTCTATCTATTAGCATTTGATATCTTAGAAACACCTGTGAAAGACACTTTAGATGTAGTTCATCAGCAGTCAACTTCAACATTTTTTTTATAAATGATTTGAGAAATACCTCAGTACCTGCAGTGTCCCAAATAGAGAGATAGACGGCACACGAGTCCATGATTATTTCCTTTTTCCACATGCCTCTATGATGAATTTTCTCTCCTTTGATCTGACCTTCTTCTGCAAAAGATCTAACTAGGGTAGTTTTCCCTACTCCTAAATCTCCAACAACGACACATTTCAGTTTGTACATGGGCTTCACTTTGCTTTTTCGCTGAATACCAGCCATCGTTGATTTCATTCATTCTTCGAGAAATGATTATTTGGAATCACTAACAGTACATGGTATAGTTGTTTTGAGTGGCAAGTTGTTAAAGTAGTGGTGTGTCATAGGGCATACAATATGGTCAGGATGATCTTCTTATCGCATCACACAATCGATATGTTATCAGTACTATAACACAAGTGAAGCTAGATATTGTAGGTAAATGCGAAGTTACCTACATACAGGACTGTAAGCGTTTTATGGCGGGACAAAGTACTCTTCGAAGCCCACAGAGTAAAAACCAGTACTATTTTTCACTATTTAGCAAAACACAGAGGACGATGTTATTTGTATATCATCAAGCAAACAACGTTATTTGTTTGTTTAAAATTGATGATGGGACACTTTTGCGAACTAAATGCTTTCCATTTAAGCTGTTAGGCCATAATTTATCACCATGAACAGTCTAGGGATTTTTTTTCTCTTTGTCTGAACAAGACAAGGAGCAAGCGATGGGTGTAAGTGACCGGACATTAGTTGGGATGCTTACTCTTTATATGGCACTTGATCCCACATTCAATGTTTTGAGGGGTCCTTCCATGCTATGCCCCAAATGTGTAGTGTTCCAGTGGACTACACTGGACCATTGTAGCTATTTGTAATTTTCGTTATTCTTTGCCATTTTTGGGGTGGGGTGGGGTGGGGGCAAAATAATGAGTTTTAGCTATCAAAACGGTAATGACTATAATACTAGTCTTATTTATTGTCTTTTTTAATGTGGAGTCTTAACGTTTTACATAGTATATGGAAATAAAATGAGTTTTTTTACGAAATTGATGCTGCGTTCTTATTTTCTCTGGAGAGTCGTATGAATGCTATCCGCTAAAAACAAGGCAAATACTAACCTCATTGTCATACATTTTTATTTCTGTATTTGTTTTTTTTATTACATTATCTATTCCCATATTATTATTTCAGGGAAATTAAAAAGGAAGAAATAATATAAAAAAATTTAATTTTTGAGACGTTGGGAATTTTTTATTATTATTATTGTGTGAAGCCTGGAAAGAAGGAACCATTTAAATTGGTCGAATACATATGAAAATATGCCTAAGTGCAAAAAAAATCCAAGTCAGAATTGCATTATCTGTAGGTTTAAATTAAACTCTGAATGACCAAGCTTTTGCGCATTTTAGGACAAATATCCTCTGGATAGTATTAGAGACATGTCTGTTTCAGTGTTAAATATATCTCCAGGGTCACGACTTATTTCGTCCCAATAAAATACAGTTTTATGATTATTTGGATTGTCTTTGTATTTTTTCAATGAGGAACTTTGTAATCGAAGCTTAAAATTTACAAATAAATACGTTAATTCTTTGTAACGTAAGATTTTTGTTTTAGTATGTAGATTTAAAATAATATTTAAAATATAAACATTGTCTTCGTTTCTCTTTCATCTGCATGTTTAAATTTTTTTTCTCTTGTTTTTATACAACTAGTTTGATTCAAAGGAATCGATTTTATCAAGAAAACGTTTTTGATGATATTTGTTTCACACTTGATAAATTCCCATACATATAATGATAATTAGGAGAATGATGATGATGTTTTGTATATTACAGGCAAGCCCACAGCTGCGATATGTCATGGTGCTTGGATGTTCTGTTCGGCAAAGATTCTAAAAGGGAGGAAGCTGACTTGTTTCGTCGCCATCAAAGACGACGTTGAAAATGCTGGGTGAGCAACACCGCCTTTACGGGATTGTCTTTTCTGCCAATGCTTCCAAGTTCTAATGAAATACTATCAACGCTTATTATACGGATATTGTAGCAAATTTATAATGTAAAAATATATTAAAAGTTTTTTTAATGAATTATCTTATCAGTTAAAGTGATATATTTTCAAATTACCGATCCCTTTAAGGATATCTTTCCAACTTTTCTTTTTTGCTCGAAGAGAGTACAAATTGTAGATTTAAAGTAAGTGATAAATTATTATTATCCATAAATATTATATTATAATTATTTTTATTCAAAATTGAAATGATCAAGAATCTTGTTTAATGAGCGTTGACAGAGGTGTCGAAACGGTAATAAAAGAGAAAATATTAGACATGTTGGAAAAACGAAAATCACAGTTTGAAATGCACTGTTTAGTTTATTTTTGTGTTGATTTAAGAAATTCATTGTTACTATTTCAAGTATCTGATTTCATCGATCAATTGCTTTTGAAAGAAGTGCAGTAGTGCAAACGTCTTTTTTTATACTTCTTTGTAATATTTTTGAATTACAATATATGCATTGCAGGGGATTATACGAGGATGCACCGGTGGTTGTTGATGGCAATATGATAACGTCACGCCTACCAAAAGATTTACCAGATTTCTGCAAAGCTATCATCGCTCAACTGAAGAAGTAAATATAGAAGCTCTAACTTCTAAAACAAAAGGAAGCTTGTAAATGTGGAATTGAGATTTTGGTAGTTGATAACACATATCATGGAGAGAAAAACTGCAATATGAAAAATGTAATTGAATGAGATATGGGTCAGATTTTTTAATAAACTTTTATATTCCTTTCAATCGGTCTTTCTTTTTCTTCTCTCTCTAGACGTCTCTATATAAGTGAAAAATTCTTGAATGGGACGTTAAACAATATACAATCAATCAATCATACAATCTTTTTCTTCTCTTTGTTCACAAAAAGTTCTAAATAATACTGAGAAATTATATCATATTTTATTTTATTTTGTTGGCCAGTTATTTAAAAGAGAACAATAAATGCTTAATCTTTTACCAAAATTGAAAATTTTTGTCCTTTTTCCTAGCTTTTACTCTCAAGTGTGAAGTTATGTTGCTCTTACTTCATTATGCATTACGCTTTTGAAAATCTCAATATCAACTCACATTCCATCAATATTCCCATTTTTAATGATTGAAAATGAAAGCGTCAAGTCCCCACGAGCCTTGAATGGGCTTTGAATAGCCAATAATTTGGTCTATTTTTTGAAAATCCCATAATCAAATTAACAATATCATATAACAACTCGCGTTTGATTTTTAATTCATTTTGTAATATAAACCAGCATCAACAATTTCGTAAATAATTTTTAACATGGAAAATCAGGGTTTCTTAAAATATAAATGTTTAAAGCGCTTTAGCTTTAGAAGTAGACAAAGCACGTTTTTCTCCTGATAAAAGTGAACTCATCTTCTAAAAATATTTGCTGACACGATGCTGTTGTTCAGTCAAGCTTTAAAGAAAATATTTAAACAGATGAAACACTGAGCTGTTACCTAAAACAGAAAAGCAAATAATTTGATACTTATATATTTATAATGAATTTTTATTTTAAATCCTAATCTAAAAGTGCACTTTTCAATGTTTTGTAATTCTTTTTTCTTTCTTTTAATGTTATCGTGTATTTTTTGCATACACTGTATTATTTTGCATTTTTTTTAAATATTTTTACAAAGTCAAAAAAACTGCTCAGCATTAAGTTCACAAAATGATACCCACGCTTTGATACGAATTTATAGTGGTAAGGCAAATTTTCTGTAAGAGGAAACCACACATGTCAATCGAAATGTAAAATAGAAGGTAACAATGGATTTGTAAAATTGATTCTGTAAAATATCACTAAATTTTTTTAAATTGTTCATCAGAACTTGTAGATAAGAGTTGAGTACCCATATTATTATTACAGAATAATTAATGGATTTGCTATCGGAGACCCCAAATACTCGTTCGATGGAAAAGTTAACACAGGAGCTGCAGAATGTAAAAAAAAAAATCTGTAAGAGCCTCATTAATATCTTTCATTAGTAGTGGAGTAGTTGAGAATAAGAGATGGATACCACCAATGCTGTATATATGGAATGGCAGTGGCCTTGTGAAAAAGTGAACTCATCTTCTAAAAATATTTGCTTACACGATGCTATAACTGTTCGAAATGCAGCTTTAAAGAAAACATAAATTCTCTAAAATATATTGATTATTTTAAACTGTATCATTTTAAACTTAAATATATACTTAAATATCATTTTATATCATTTTATACTTTTTCTTTCTTTCTTTTAATGTCATCGATCTTTTTTCGAATTTCATACCTTTTTTACACAAGTGAATGAACAATGAACAGTTTCATTTTCCTAATATTATTTTAAATTAGAGATACTGTGAGCACCGAGCTCACAAAATGATACCCCGCAACTAATATGATAATAATGACAAAGTCAATGTTTTGCTCTGGGCGACCCGAAGTAAGAGTCAATTTAAAAAGTAAAATAGAAGGTGCAAAAGAATCATTAAATTTTGTCAGTGTTATATGAGGAATTGCGGATAGAAGATGGGCACCCTTAAACATTTTAGAAAGAATAGCATTTTTTATGCTTTCCTATGGAAAACCCAAAATATGTGTCTGATCAACAAGTAAAATAAGAAGTGCACAATGGCACTACACTATAGAGATTGTGTGAAAATCTCATTATACCCCCCGCTTGAAAAGTGGGAGGGTATATAGTAATCGGTATGTCCGTCGTCAGGTCTGTTACGCTTTGGGGTATCCATCTCTTATCCGCAACTCCTCTCATACCACTGAAGGAAATTTAATGAAAATTTCACAAAATCTTTATTACATATTGCCATTGTGCACCTCTTATTTTACTTTTTGATCTGACATATATTTTGGATTTTCCAGAGCAAATCATGGATAATGCCATCATATTCATATGGGAGGCGGGGGGTATTATATTTAGTGAGCTCATTGCTCACAGTACCTCTAGTTAAATTTCATTCCATTTTATAAGAGGAGTTGCGGATAAGAGATGGGTACCCCAACGAGTAACAGACGGACTGAGGGATGGAGTACACAATTAATTCAAATATACTCCCTTGCTTTTCACGCGGGTGTATAACTAGTGAGCATATACCTCGTAAAAGGATATCACCGCTTCCATATAAATAAAATGGCAGAATCAATTTTTGCCATTGGAAAATACAAATATATATATCAAAATGTCAAATAGGACAAAGCAATGGAACTAAGTTTGATTAATTCTGTAAAAGTATCACTTAATTTCATTCATTAGCATAGGAGCAGTTGTGAATAAGAGTTGAGTGCCGCCTCCGTCCTCACAAATGGTTTTGCTTGGATGCGTTCAATACTCGTTCGATGGAAGGAAAAGCAGGAGGTCCACAATGGTCCTATGCGAAAAATTTCTATGAAGGTGTCATTATTTTATTTTTCAGTAGTAGTGGAGGAGTTGCAGTAAAAAGATGGATACTACAGTGCATTATAGTGCCAAGGTGATGCTTTGATTTGAGAAACAAAGATATATATACCATCGCAATGTAAATTAGGAGGTACATAATTGCATTATTTAAAACATTTTTTTAAAAATAATTTTTCAAGGGCGGGGGAGTTCGATAACATTGTTTTTATAAACGATACACATTCCTCTTTTTGTCGCATACAGTGTATATAATGATACTTTTTATAAAGTTGAGTCTTTTACATTAAAATCTTCCAAACGCCTAGCAAAGAATATAATTTCGATTTGTAAAAGTTTTCATCGTCAGTAGAATTTGAAAAAAAAATTATGCTTCTTTTTATTCCACCACTTTACAAATTGGATGGATGTTTGTCCGTCTGTATGTCCGTCCGCCCTACTACATGTAGCTTTACGTCCGTCCGTTTGTTACGCTTTTGGATACTCATCTCTTATCCACAACTCCTCTTATACCACTGAGCAAAATTTTATGAGACTTTCACACAATCTTTGCTACATAGTGCCAGTGTGCAACTTCTATTATACTTTTTGATCCAATACTTATTTTGGGTTTTCCGTAGCAAAACATGGACACTGCAATTCTTGCTATATGAAGGGTATCCATCTCTTACCTGCAACTCCTCCTTTACCACTGAAATAAATCTAAGGACTTTTTACATACCTCCTATTTTACGTTTTGATTTCTTACTTATTTCCGGTCTCATAGAGCAAAACATGAACTTTGCCATTATAATTATATGGTAGGCGGTGGTATCATTTAGTGAGCTCATTGCTTACAGTACCTCTAGTTTTTATTTTGGAAAATCATGAATTATATATTTCGTAGAAAAATATTGAAAATGTTAGATTTATTCGGCATATAGGAAAGTAACAAACAATATCAACATTTGTCAGAGAGTTAGCGAGTAGAATTTTTTTTCTCTCTAACGAGTTGTGTCGTACAAAGTGGGATAACTCAAAGTTTGTGTAGATTTTTCTGATATTTTTGCCGTAAACTTAATGTAGAAATGTCTTTAACCAAATAAATTTGATTAGATTATCAAACAATGATTATATATTGCGCGATGAATTATCAGGTAAGGAACTCTTCAACAAAAAAATCATTTTTATTTTTTATCACTCTGACGCACAATTAACAAAAGGGTCTATAATTTTTTCATGATTGTGACTTTTGATGAAGGTAAAAGACGGTGGCCAATCTCATCTATCTTAACTGAACCTTAACTAATCAAATAATTTTAAACATACTAACAGAAACAATTGCAGTCTTCAATATATAATAGACATCATTTGATTCTGTGAAACAAAAATGTTTGTTTTCTATTTTAACTGAAATTCTGAGACAGCTTCATTTTTTTTTCGTGTTATAAAACTATAACAATGTGGAACCGTAGTTTTCGATCGGGAGTGTTTGATAATGAATTCTGGCATGCCGCTTTGAAGGTCTTAATGCAATGCAGTGCATTTCAGGCGTCTGTAATCACTTTCTCTGAATAGACAGAGGCATCGATCGGGATAGTCCTTAGGGTAATTAGTCTACTTATAAGGTCGAAGTCTGCATTCCCTCACATCTAAACGCATGTTCATCTTTTAAGTTCTGATGCAATTTATCAATTAAGAGGTACTTATTTAATTATTAACGACGTTGTCTTGATTGGAGGTTATTTTTTTCACATATTCATGCATGCTTGTCTTTTCGGTCTTAGTTTTATTCATTAAATCAAAAGTATTTATCATTCACACAGTGATACTGAAGAAAGATATAAATTAATTTCTTGTGGGAGTATGTAGTGATAATTAAAACACTGTACTGGTTGGTGAAAAATGTTAATGGGAGAAAATATCGTCATTAATGTCTCTCTCAGAAACGCTTAAATACCATAGCTTGTATTGAGTTTTATTTGTTCAATCATTATCACAGACTTATCAGATTCTTTAATCCATTATGTTCCACTGGACACCTTTGTTAACATAGGAACCCATCCACAGAGAGTTCACTGGTTCTCTCAATGCTGCTTGAATTTGAAGCTGAATGCATCTAGCCACCCGAAATGGATCGATACATAGATTTTCCTAGCATTCCTGATTATACTCCCAGGTTTATTAATTTTTGTTTGCAAGATCACAATAGAAGCATAACTAACACATCCACCGTACGAGCTAACGTGTGACTGAGCATTATAAGTCAATGAATCACATATTTGCATGCGGAAGTTATGCATCTTGAAATAGCAGCATTTTATTCAAAACTTCACAATGGGAAGACTCAATGAACTGTTAACAACTGACCTCTCCTGGCCCTAGAATTTCTGTGGAGGTAAGTTCATTAATCTTCATTTTTGTAAAAGTTTCATGGAGAAAGTGTATTGTAATCATGAGGTGATCTAGAGGGACGCTGTGTTAGTCACATTATGTTGGCAACGCATAGATATATATTATTTATAGATATGAATACATAATGTGCAGTTAATATGCAGCGGTATTTATGAATATCCAGTGTTGTACAATAATGGCGTCTAAATTAGCAGGACCAAAATAAAATTATTGTTTGTTTGGAATTGCCTCCCACCTCATTGAAATGCCCCCTCCTGAAAAAATTTATTGACCAAAAGTAGGAAGATTTTTTTTATTTAATTTTTTTGCCCGTTATCACATACACAAAACAAAACACTGAAATGCAGTACCAGATCTATGCAAAATTAGGTTTCTTTGTTGATGGTAGATACTTTTTTTAAAAGTCAGAATATGTATTTACTGTTTACTGAGCTTTTTACCAAAAATTTAATATTTATCTTCAATTTTGAGGAAAAAAAAAAAACACTAACACGCTTTTCCTCCCAACAGTCAACATTGCTCCCTCTCATGCGCGCACGGTCTAAAACCCTTCATTGAAAATTTTCACCCCTCGAAAACCATTGTCAACCTCGGCTGCGCAATTCCAGAAACATTTTTTAATATATATATTAATATTTAAAAAATAATTTTCCTTCCTCCCTCCCTCCCAAGGGTGGCCCAGGCATTTTTAAATGGATAAAAACTTCAGGCTGTATACAAGGTATTTAGTAATGTTGCCAATTTATAGGATATTGATTGAATCTCTCAGGTAAATCTAAAGGATGGGAGAGTGAACATTTGGTACCTGTAAAAAATAATAAGAAAATAAAAACCATACGTACTTGAAGTGTGCTTAAAATGGTAAGCATTTAGTATCGATTGTGTTCATTAAGACCATCGTTCATTTTGTATATGAACTTGAGGAAGTTTAAAGATACCGCCATAATGTACATATAAAGGGTTTTCTGATAAAATATTCTATGAATAGTAAAAGCACCTCAATGTTAAATACACCGTGTCTCCTAGAGACCATAATTAATTTCTTTTTATCACAGGTTAACTCTACCATTAACGAAATTATACCGTATTAGGACTTTTTTACAAGAATTTAAACAACGTGTGTAGACATGTTGGAGGGGAGTATAAAGGTGAATGAGGGATTTTTGTGTGCAAGAATTGAAAACCATACAGTATGTACCAAAAAAATTGAATCGATTTAAAACAGATGAGAGATGTCAAATGCCGGACTTTTGAGATGCATTTCGTGTCTTTACAAGTTTTTTCTAGTCTCTTCTGACCCCCTTACTATGTGTATTGTTTGCAAAGTATTTGCTTATTTGACAGAAGTTATTTGACAACTATTTATACCATACGTTTATGATTGCATTGGTACAACTGGAATATTTTTTATACCTGTTTACAGACAACGTGGAAAATAGTTTGCCCTAATGTCATTATATACTACTTTTCGTTAATTGCTCTCATTTGAGTACAATGCCATTTTCCTACTTTCGTTTTTGACGGTAAATTTTCTATATACGAACGATGGTACATGTAAGTAAGTTATGCAAAAAAAGGCAACACAAGCTTCTAATGATTTCATTATGAATAAAATTTCATGTTTATGTTGATGAAAGGTTGTGTAATTGTTGGTAAAATTGTTCTTAAGAAGAATATTTCAATTTGTTTGTGCTGTTTTATAAATATTTTTGTCAATATAGAGGTTTAAGTTATTGAACTGCAATGGGGGTAGAAATGATTACGAGAATATTGATATTCCTGATTCATCAACTAGTTTGATAATAGCTGCCTCGTATTGAAATTGTTTTACGTATAGACTATAGAGCATGTTCTTGCCTTTCAACTGCAACTGCGAGACATATGCCCCATACGGCAGGTGATAAGGTTATATTGTAACAAACTTCAGGCTGTTTTGGTGCAAGATAAAAATAGCTGGCATCTTTTTTTAATTCTTGTAGTTAATATTCAAAAAAAGTATGCGCCTTAAATTACCTTTTACATCATATTTATTTTTTAATTAAAGCAATTTTTGTTTAATTACAGTTTTCAATTTGCATATATATTTGGATACCTATATTGTGTCAATATCAATCATTGGGTTATATTGCATGTTTTAAAAATTCCCCACAGGCAATCACTACCCCCCGTCAAATGCTGATTAAACATTTATTTATGAATATTCATATTTAAAAGCATTTGATTATCGTTTTTATGTCAGAAAAACATGAACTCAAAAGCCTAGATCTTAGGATTGGCAGATTTCATCTGCTTCCTTCAGAATCTGTGTCAGAGTCCATTATCCTGCTAGAGAGCCTTACCAAAACTAAGTTCAAGTTGTACCAATCAACAATGACAGCGCATATTCTCCCAAAGGAATCCGATTCATTAACGTTTTACATTGAATCAATAAATCATTCTTTCTTGCTGTACTCATTCCTTTTTCAATCCAATACCCAAAATGATGAATCCACACTTTGGGATATTATCATTGTAGATAGCCTACAGGAAAAAATGAAGCACACTTTGAGATCATGAAAATTTGATTAAGGCCTGTTTTGGCCTCAAGTGTGTAGGTTTTTATGACTGCGTAATTTGGTTTATTTCCCTTTTATTCTTGTTATCACAGTTTTGTATCTGCATCTTTCTCTTATTGAAACTTTTTGTTTTCAAAATGCTATAGATATTTTTTTAATTTGACATGAAATTGATAGAAGAAAGAAATAACTTTACCAAAATTATAAATTTAGTTTACTTTACTCTGGACAGAGAAAACAAAAAATTCTGACTTGCAACAGAACCCATTCCAATTTTTTTTAATGGTAACTATTTTTAAAAAGTCGTTCGAAACGCTACAATACATGCAACGATGCTCGGTCGATAGGATTTTCATTGTTAAAAATGGCTGCCATACATCTATCAGTTTCAAAAGCATAAAGTTGCGGCGCGTTATTGATTTCTACTTCAGACACAGAAAATTTTCCTGTATTGATAGACCAAAAATATGCCAGCAGACGTGTCAGATGTAATCTTACGATGCTTCTGATTTATAATTATTGTTGCAGTGCTTGATATGATTTCCAGTATGAAGATGGAGGAATTGCTATTTAAAATTCAATTTCTATTGTAGAATTAAATATCAATAGTTAAAGATGATGTCGAGGGAAAGCGAGGATGATGATCAAATTGCCGACTTGGAAGTTTCTCATGCCGAAATGAGAGCCATGCTATGGGGCCGGCAACGAGAGAAGAGTGTTAGTGATAATTCAGTGTCGTCCAAATCAGACGATCAGGTGACGTCACATCGAGCTGAGAGAGCTGCAAGTCTCAGTGAAGAATGGAAGGAATTAAAGCGACTTCGTAGTGCAGATGGACAATCAGAAAATTTAAACATGGGGCAACACAAAACACAAAGTAAACTTTCGGTTTGGAAAAACTTTATCGCCTTATGTACTGGATTGATGTTTGCTTTTATGTCCTTCTTACCACTTCGAAATATTCAAACAAGTATATTTCCAGATTATTATTTAGGCACAATATCACTTGGTCTGATTTATTGTAGTTTTGTGATTGGTTGTGTTATCTCCCCTTGGCTTGTCCAAAATGCGCGCCCAAAAGGATTGATATTATTTTCCTTGATCTCTCACGTATTTTATGTGACATCAAACTTGTTTCCATCAGTATGGACACTTCTTCCCATGTCTGTCATTTTTGGATTTCTTCAGGCTCCTTTATGGTCTGTACAAGAACTTTTAATTGGAAGCTACGGAACAAGTTATTCTTCCATTACTGGAATAAGAATAGAACGTTCCATTCATCAGTTTCAGAGCGTTTTTGTCGTATTTTGCCATTCTGCTCAGATTTTTGGTAATTTAATACAGAGTGTTACGTTGAGATTTGATGAAAATTACACCCATGCCAAAGTCTCTGCTTACGAAGCAGATATATCTACTTGCAATTCTTCTCTTTGTGGGGAGGATATCCATAAGACATTCGATGAGACATTTGGAGAAAAGATTCTACGTTATTTTGTGGAAGATTTCAACAAACCGGACTACTTGCAAATTTTGAAGCTTTTGTACTTGTGGTTAGCTTGTTGTTCAGTGATTCTTATAGGATGTTGTTTAAGAAAGCCAGACATCATCATAAATAAGAGAAAAACACCATTCTGGGATAAAATCTGCGATGTTCTAAGCTTCTTCAGAACAAAGACATTTCTTATGCTTGGATTGTTGATGGTATTCACCGGTATGCAACAAGCAATCGTTATCAGTGACGTCACAAAGGTAAGAAATATTATATTTCTCTTTTTTTTCATGACTGTAAAATCAAATAAAACTCTTTCTGTGAAAAAAAATTGAATAAAGCAGTTGACAACTGTAAATTGTGCTTTCAAGTTCCACAAACAAAAATTTCCTATCCAAAAAATTATTTTTACAAATAAATCCCTAATTTTTTTTTTATGTCAACTAAAGCGAAGATCAAAAGTTTAATCAAGGATGTATTATTTATCAAAAGCATAAAAGGCTGGTATCATCTCAATGACTTCCATGCTTAATTATAGTAAATGAAAAGTGTTATATGAAGGTAAATTGCGGAAATCACCTACTCATATTTCATGGAAATATCAACTGCTATAGAAGAAAATAATTGGTGACAATGTCTGCTCTACTGATCAAATGAAAGTCAAAACAGAAGGGCTAATTATATTATTTTACTTTCTAAGGATTGTTATTCTCTCTCTCTCTCTCTCTCTCTCTCTCTCTCTCTCTCTCTCTCTCTCTCTCTCTCTCTCTCTCTCTCTCTCTCCATTGCAGCCATCTGCACTAGCTAAGGACTAAGGATAACCTGCTTTACTTAATTTGAGAAAAATTAAAGACATTAAATTTCAAAAATTTTGTCAAAATATTATTGCATATTATATCTGTGCCAATAATTTTTAAAGTAAATGTCAAGAATTAAATGATATATTTTAAACTTGTGTAAATTATAATGTTTTTTTCACACTCTGAGGCCAAAGTAATACATAACTTATGAAATTCACAATGTTTGTTTTCTTCTATCGATAGGTATGCCATATACCAAAATTGGTTTAAAAGGGTTCATCCGCTACAAAAATATTGAAAATTATAAAACGTTTACTTATTTGTTCGACGTAAGACGAACAAGGCACAAAGATTGAATTTTTTTTTTTAAATCCTGCATCGAAAGAAATTAATCTGGAAATGTAAGAAAAAATTATAATTATAAATTCAATCGGGAACAGGTTTGATGGGTCTTATCAGTTAGTCAAACACAATGTGTTTTTTTTTAAAAAAAAAACATTTTTATGGCATTTCCTAATGAATGTTTTATGCATTTTAGATGTATGGCACAGACACACTAGGTTTGGGAATGATAGGGTACCTCATGATGTGTTATGGCACCTCACAGTTGGCCATGTTACTGGTTATCGAAAAGCTACAGAAACGACTCAAGGCTGTATTTTTTATTCTTCTAGGTAAGGAGCACATTTAGGATTGAAGGATATTTCAAACTTGTTCAAGCAAGTAGAGATATGGTATATCTTTTTATCTAACGATATTGTTAATTTTCTTTTTGTACATAGAAATTTACATTTAGACGAGCCTTTGTGACTCGGGAAATTACAGGTCGAAAGTAAGATAACAACAATTAAATTTCACTTAATATTAAACTCAATATTCTATTAATATTATCTTAAATTTCAAGGGGACTTCTTCCCTCTTACTTTCCATAAAACTTTCCTCGGTGACCATAATTAATTTCTGACCAATATTTCATAATGAAATAACACATCCTAGCCAAACGACTTATTGAGATTTTCTCTAGCGATAATTCTTCCTTAGAGAAATTGAGATCTCTATTGAGGAAACAAGAACACATTTAGAAAAAGATCCACAAGAAACGGAAAAGTATTCCGTGATAAAACAGCCGTATATTGATCAACTTAATTAATCTAGTATCGATTTAAGGGCTATGTGTTAGATAGTCTGCCAACTATAATAAAATTTTAAAACATTTATCCATTGACTTAATTGAGTTTTTACCCACCCATATTTTCGTTATTAAGAACGTAAGTAAAAATTAACCTATTTCTACGGAAGCCCTGGAGGGACATTGACTTACTTGTTATGACTTATTTGTTTTAACTTTTTTGTTTTGACTTATTTGTTGTGAATGTTTTGTAGCTTGTTATAACTAAGTGTAAGAAAGCTATTGAAAATCTGCTGCTTGGCTTACTTTATAATAAAAATGATATTTAGTCCTATTTTAACTGTGATTAACAAATTGTTGTTTAACGTCCAGTACAGTTGTGATTTCTAAAGTAAACATTATTTTTGTTGTTATAACTTAATTCTTATTTTCTAAAAGGTATTACGAAATTCTTAAAAGTAACTTCCAGTTTGCATAATAACATTTACTATTTTATCTTGTCGTTAATTTCAAGGACATTTTTTTTTCTTTTTTCTCTTCTTTCACGCCACTTTTTGTAAACTAAACTTGCCATAACAAATTCAAAATAACAAGAATTCAAAGTAAAGTCATAAGAACTAAGTCAAAACACATAAGAAATAATCAAAACACATAAGAAATAAGTCAAAACACATAAGAAATCAGTCAAAACACATAAGAAATATCCCTCAAGGGCGTCCGTAATTAACAGATAAAAATTTAGTAATCACATCAGTTCTGTACGTTTAACTACAAAACTACAATTAATTGTTCTCTATAGCTTACCTACACTTAGTTAGAACTAACGGAAAAAAAATCTCAAAACAAATAAGTCAAAACAAAAAAGTTATAACAAATAAGTCATAACAAGTAAGTCAATGTCCCTCCAGGGCTTCCGTATATTTCAGATCTTTTAGTTTGATAAAAACACGCATTTTTTGTTATTTTGGATTCTCTTCTCTTTTTAACTTTTTAAAAGGAAGGAAATAAGACAACAATTATAGACTTTAAAATTTCATCGGTTAAAATTTTAAAGGATTGATCCAAAAGCTTTGTCACTAATGATTTTAAACTGAAACAGTTGGAAGTTATCAACACACTTTTACAATTTTATAATTGTCTATTTTGATTGTTACCTATTTCATTTTGCTATATTAAATACTTTTCAATAAAGTATAACATATTATATTTTGTGACATTGCTATATATATATGAAGATAACGAAAAGCATTCCATCTCAAAAGTCCATCTACACAAAAAAAATCAGGAGCAGAGCAAACACAGACCTCTTAAACATCAGAGGTTGATTCAGTTGCCATGGAGTAAGCATTCCCTGTCGACCAGTCACACCTACTGTGTGCTCCTTGTCATGTTCGTTCGGAAATAACGGAAAATTCGTCGCCAATTTAGCGTGTAAATAATGGCCTAAAAATTAGTATGGAAAACGTCTGTCCCCCTTTGACTCAATGATGGAATGTATTTGCTGAGGAGATCATTGTATTAACAATGGAACTTACGAAATGATTACTTCAAATAAGCTGTTCATTTTTTGATTTATCAACTTGTTTAATTGTCAATAACATCTTTTTAAAAACGTACATTTAGAGCATGCTCTTTCGTATCGAATCAACTGAGAGATAAATCCCATTATACAGGTAATACGTGTAAATTGCTGCTTAAGTAAGGGAAGTTAACGATTCAAAAGTTAAAATTGACACGTTAATCGTGAAGTATTGTTGTTACTAAATAACCATTTTCGTCTTTTTCTTGCAAAACATTCTAATATTTTAGAACTTTTAGATATACCGACGATATATTGTCAATTAACAATGGTAATTTCAATTCTTATGTCGATACGATATATCCTACTGAGCTTGAAATAAAAGATACCACGGAGTCTGACACATCTGTTTTATATTTGGATATTTTACTTGAAAAAGATGTTAATGGTAATTTAACAATCAAGATCTATGATAAAAATGATGACTTTAATTTTTCTATTGTGAGCTTTCCTTTCTTATGCAGCAATATACCTTCATCACCTGCATACGGAGTTTATATACATCTCATTTGATTCGATACGCAAGAGCATGCTCTACGTATGCACAATTACTAAAAACGAGGTAAATTATTGACAAAACAAGTTGATGAAACAAGAATTTCAACAGTATCGTTTTAAGTCAAAATTTGGTAAGTTCTATAGTCGTTTTAATGACCTTTACAGCAAATACAATTTATCATTGAGACAAATGCTGACTGGCGTTTTTCATACACTGAATAGGCAACAGATTTTTCCGTTAATTTCCGATCATGACAAGGAGTGTGACCGGTCGGCAGGGAATGCTCACTCTTGCATGGCACCTAATCCCACCTCTGATATTTTGAAGGTCCGTGTTTGCTCTGCTTCTATTTTGTATTGTTTTTTTTGACTTTTGATGTTGAATACAGTTCGTTATCTCCATATGCTTTATGAAGCACGTGTGAGGAAGGAGAAAGAGTTTGGAAAACATTAGCTACGCTGTAGATTCACTTTTCTCCTAGAAAACGTCGTTACAAGAAAAAATTGAACAGAGAAACAAATGTCAAAGAATTTTGATAATTTTAAAATTAAAACAATTCAAAACAGTTGCAAGAGTGGATAGAATAAAATGAGTGTGATAAAAATGAAATAAATTTGTACATATTGAGGAACAGAACAAAATTAACGAAAAGTAAAAGCTTGAAAAAAAAAGTTGGTAATAAAAAGGAGCAACTTATTTTTATTTTAAAATTGTAAAAAAAAAAACATACATTCGAAATAAAGTTAGATATATTCCAGTAATTTGAGACAGTAAAGTTACAGGTAAATGATTCAAATATATTAAAATACAACTACAGTCCATAGAAATTGAAACAATATGTATAGGCAAAAATTAGTCACATTGCTGAAAATATTATCATGTGATTAATCAATTATATTGAAACAAAACTGGAGTAACAAATATAATGGTGAAAAAATATCATAATGGTCTTTGAAATGATTCAAATGTCCACAGAAATTGAAACAAAAAGGGTCACATCTCCGTCAATCCATCCAAGTTTTGTCCTTAAATTGTTACAGTAAAATTGCTTATTTTTCAAAATACATGTATCTTGATCTGATTTTATTGTTTTTGAATTATTTAAGTATTGAAAAAAAATAATCACTTAAATAATATAAATGTAAAATGAATGTTTGAATTTTTATTTCGCATTTCTTTCGTCATTTTTTGAAAATGTGTTAGCTTAAAACTTGAATACACAGTCTAAAAAGTAGGGAAAATATCTTTAGAGTATATTTATGTCTCCAAAAAAATTTAATTCAGTATTTCAATACTGAATGCATTGTAAAATAATTTTATGAAAACATAAAAAAAAATAAAAACAAATTTTGACCAATTTTGTAATAATTTACTCAACAAAAATTAAATTCTACAATATATAAAAAATGTAGCGCACGTTCTAAAATTGACTGAAGAGGATAGAGCTGTAATAAACGTTTAGTTGTGTTAAAAGATGTTTAAAAATATTTATTCCATTCTATAGTGTTTATTTTAATTTCTTTAAATTTTGTCGACTATCTTAATGCTGCACTCAAAGATATACATGTATACATTAAAATCTGAAACAACTTTAAATTTGACATTCACACAATGATATTGCAGTATAATTTGTTACAATTCAACAATGCAGTCTTTGATAATTCATTCTTTCTTTTTGATTTGAAGGATTCCTGGTCACACAAGGTCTGCTCCTCGTACTGTATATATGGGAGCCCCATTCTGACTCTGTTTACAGTATTCTAGGATTCATGAGCCTTTGGGGAGCTCTCGACGCCGTTTGGCAGTCTCAAGTCCAAGGTGAGATCATGTACAATTGTTCCCAGGGTGACCTTCATTCATGGTATTACAAAACTAATCACTTGTATGGGCATCTATCCTCTATTTACATTAGCAATTAACTATATACCATGACTCAAACGTCTGAATGCGTAAATAATTTGTATTACTGGGGTTGTTGTCTCCATTCTGTGTCTACTTAGCTTGTTGCCTTGATATCGAGGCTTGTAATTCTAGTTTATGTTTGAATAAGATGCCTTGATTATCTGAATAAATTCACAATTTAGCCATAGTTTCGATCTGTGACTTGATTAATTGAACTTTCCGTATTAGTACCAGTAACTTGTCGGTTCACACAGTAATTTTGTAGTCGATATTAGGAATATTTGGAGATTTTCTTGAAAATGATTGCATTGTTGCATGATGTTAGAATTATGGCATTTATCCAAGAAAACGGGAAAAATTGTCTAACAAAAAAATTTCCCTTTCCAGCAATTGATCGTGTCATTCTAAGTGAGTTGTGGGAAAATAAATGAGTTCCATTTAGAATAAAGTTTCCATCAAATCGGACTTTACAGGATAACGGGATCGCTGGAGATCGATAAACGAATTACGGAAATAAAAATTTATTCCAGAACATGATCTTGTGGGATGTAAGTTCTTTTGAGGTCAAAAAACAAGTCAGCGAATCTAATCCTGTACCCAAAAAATCTAGGAAATGGTTTTAATCTTTAAATTTCTTATTGCAATGATTGTTATGTATATATGATTATAATAGTAGCTAGATCTGAAAACCCGTTTCCCGTCAAATTGAAATGTGCTGGCGAGGTTCATTAGATCAAACAAGACGCGAAGCTTCGTCTTTGATGACCTGCGCATATGAACGAGATACGGCTTTTCGAATAAAGTTGCTGTTATAATATTAATGATAAATTAATTAAGTACCCCTCTATAATTAGCAAATATGATAAACCAAACTTTTGAGTTATATAATATACTTTGAATCCATTAAACTTAACGTTTTGGTACGCAAGAAAAATGATCATGTATTCAAACGTTCAGAGATATGGATTCAGATAACACAATGTGATGATCCGGAATGTCGGATCACACCATCACATGATTGGTTGAAATTAACAGTAAAACAGTGATACACATCGGGGCATAATATAAAATTTTTTTTTAAAAAATCTATGTCACATTTTGCAGTTGTTTATATAGTCTCATGACATGGAATCCAGATTATTCAAGAGTTATCAATCTTCTACCTAATAACTTGTCTCCAGAACTCAATGTCATCTTTGCTAGATAAAGGTAGAGTAGATATCGGATCGGAAATACTTGTCTTACAAAGATGTTAAACGCTTACATAAGACAAACTATATTAATGGCAGTTAGGGTTTCTGTAAGTTCGTTTTATATGTGTTTGTTTTTTACATTGATAAAAAAAATTTTCTTCCCCCAATTTTTTTTTTTTTTTTTTTTTTTTGGTTGAAAAAAAATGGAAAACTTGGTGTTATGTCTAAAATTGTCATTTTCATAAAAATAATGGAAATACTTATGTATAATTTTACTTTTCCGCCAATCTATGATTCCCTGAACTTAATAACAAAAGATAATACTTCTGTTATACTAGTATATGAGTGGCGGGAGCAAAGTCAAAACACTTTGGGTTTTTTTATATATCATTGACTGCAAAGGTTTTGCTGGTGCATACTTATAGCGCAAATATTATATGAACATTCTTAAATAAAATATCTTAAAAGACAATTTCAGTACATGCTCATTAATTGATTCTCACATTTTTTTTCTCTCTCGAAAGCATCGGTATTCCTTATAAATTTCTATCAATGCAATACAAGTAAAAAAAGTTAAAATACATGGAAAAATGAATAACATGTATTTATAAAAAGGTAGTTATGGTGACATCTTGGAAGAAATATTTAAACCCAAAAATTCTTGATTGTTTATATTAAATAATCGTTAAAGGGACCTAAGCATTCTTTATGTACATCTTGAAGGTGAGATTTAGAAAATTTTATTATACAGTTCAAATCAAAAGAAAAAAATAGCATTACTTCCAGTTATCTATTATCTTAATGTGGTGTATTTTAAATATTTAACTATTTAGATCAGGTACAATGTAAGAAAATTTTAAAATAGACTAGGTGAATTTCGACCTGTGTGTATGTGTGTGTGTGTGTGTGTGTGTGTGTGTGTGTGTGTGTGTGTGTGTGTGTGTTTTTCTGTCTTCTTCTCTTCAATTGTTCTCACGCTCCTCTACAAAGTGTGTTTAATAGGATCCACCCTTGTGTTAGGTGTCATTGGATATCTCATAATGGAGGTCTCCAATAATCCTGTAACTCCTATAGAAAATAGACCATTTAGTGTTTAGTTTTCGATGTCTTTATTGTGCATACATGTTCATATTCTAAAAGTGTATACGTTCATTTGTTATTTTGCGTTCAAAACGATGTCAAAGGCAATATTAGATGTGTCCACAAGTTTCACACTTTACAACAAAACTATTTTCACCAAGGGAATTATTTTCAGTTAATTCATGACCCATGTTCTATTCAAAGTCAGCGTTTTCTCTAACAAAAATCAATATATTAATGCGTTGCACAAAAAGTGTATTAAATTTATACATATGCGCTGTTTACTACTGTAGTATTAAGTATTACCGTGTTTAAGCTGTCAGTAAGCTTTTTTTATGAGAACACTTCAGTTGTCTTTCATTACAATCCAATGCTTCGATTTTTCTGCGTATTTGTCAGTTATTTGTTATGAGGAATTTTTCTACCAAAGCAATTTATTAAATTTTCTCTGTACTGCTTTATAAAATGTAATGATTTTATTTTGCTAAGAATCGTACACAGCGAGATGGTCCATGAAAAAATTGAAATGTTTGTAAAATGTCCCAAAAAAAGTCATCTGTATGACATGAATGATAAAGTTGTACTTTTGTGCGTTATATGTCAGCCTAAATTTATATGAAAATTTTGTTAAATAAAAGCTGCAACTGTTTGTTATACTAGGAAGCGATATACGAGTATATTTATTTCAAATGCATTTTTGGCGTAGTGTAATATTATCATTATGTAAATTTTAAATGTTCTAGATGAGATTTGTGCAAAAGAAAATGAATTTTGCATTTAGGAGTGTCAGTTATATCATCATTTTATATCTGGGTATTACAGTGTAATTTTAAACAATTATTTTTTATTTGAACTTGCCCTCTTTTTATAATATTGAAAAATATGTCGTTTGAAATTGATACAGTCTATGGTTTTCGGAGCTTTTATTGATTTACGATATAATTTTAACTTGCAACGAATTAATACACTATTAGCTTATTTTATGCAACTTTATTTAATCAATAAAGACTTTACGTGTCATTACCATTGGGCTGTTTTTTTAGCAGAGCAAACCAAAAAGTCAGTTACTGACGTACAGAAGGACGGACGGACATCCCGATCACTATATGCCCTCCCGCTTTTCAAGCTGGGGGTATAGCAAAGAACACTTAAATTTAATTTTATTTCATTATAACAGTTTTGTTGTAGTACATTGTTAAAACGTGATGAATATGATTTATTGATTGTATATTGTTTAACGTCCCTCTCGAGAATTTTTCACTCATATGGAGAGCGAAGATGTACTAGTATTTGAAAATTGATAATTTTTCACTTTGAAAGGCATGTACGACAAAGACACTTCATTGTAAGATTTTATATGTGCTGGATATCTATTTTAGCTTTTGATTTCGAAAAATATCCATCTTAGCAATTGCTCTGCTGGCATTTTCCATGATGCGCGCTAGCGCATCATGGAAATATTCCATGTGAGTATAAAGGTAGCCATTGCTTTGCTCATAATGCCATGTTCACTGAATAATCGTTGTTTATTACTTATATATTTGCATTCTTTGATATTGTCAAGAATATCAGAGGAAATCCTGGCTTACATAAGGTTGCGACTTGTCTTCAGTAAATAAAAACTCACAGCTATGAAATCAGTATACCTGATCATTGTACCTTTTTTCTTATAAATCACAAAATTTATAAAGTATTTGCCTTTTAACACAGTTATCTGGATACAAGCTGCGCCGTCGTCACATTCTCTTAATTTTTTTTATGCAGTTGTGACGTCATCGGTCAACGTTATTGAAACCCTATGACAAAAATCAATAATTTAACACTATGATAAAAAAAAAAGCAGAGCTTTAATACAGATTACATGTATAACTCCAGAATCCTTTTTATGATTTTTTATAGTGCTTATATTTATTTTTAGAGCGGAAATCCTTCTTGAAATAGATATACTATTAAAGAGATGTTGCTTTTTAATAATGTTAAAACGCCCAAGTGTGAAGAGTTATTGTTCTTTGTAGAAATATGCGAAAATATGATAAGAAAAAATAAAAATATGACAGTTCTCTTCATTTTTTATGACCAAAATGAAATTTTTAAAGAGGTAAATCAGCAATTTTAAATTATTCTGAATTTCTTTTTCCAAAGAATATTATTAAAAACTTATATTTATTCCTTTTGCAAAACATTCCATATATGTACTTCTCAACACACTATATAATTGTAGTAGAGCTTGTGCTACACGAGTGTGAATAGCAATTGCATTCATAGCAGAAGCATAGTCCTATGAATGCAATTGATGACTGCATGTTCATAGTGGGAGAAAGCAGTGGATATGCAAATATTTAGAAATAATTGCAGTGTCTATGTTTTGCTATGGGAAACCCAAAATATGTATCAGATCAAAAAGTAAAATAGGAGATGCATAATTTAATGACATTATGTAACAAAGATTCTGTAAAAGTCTCATTGAAGAACAAGGCAGGGTTTCAATACAAATATTGCCCTGTGATTTTTTTTTTTTAAATATGAAACTGATGTAAAAAATGAAAACTAATTGCTTTCTGAATCGTAGAAATTCCATGCAGAAAAATCATACAAATTAATTTTCTCACATGCATTTCTAAATGCTAATTGTGACGTCAAAAACATGTGCATTTTCCCGTATTTTCTTAAAATGTTGCAGAAGACACCTGGCATCGCCTACAAGGATTTTGAAATATGTGATTTTTTATTGAATTTTGCACAACATATCCAAAAATTAAAGTGGGAGACGGCTGTGGACACTGTTTTCTGAAGGAAAATTACCCTTGAAATAGTTCATTTGAGGCACTTCTGTTTTAAATAGAGAAATGCATTAAATTAATGACGTCATATTCCCGGTATGGCGCTCCCTTAATATGTCATATTCTTTCCTGATTTATCACAGTCATTAACTCAACTAATATTTGAGCCAGTTTCAAAACTTTTTGAAAACATTAACTTTTTGGGCGCAATAAAGCTTAAACTGTACCTTCTTCTTTCATTCAGTAGTACAGTATAAGACTATCTCGGTTATTCTTTTAATATATATCTAAATATATAATAATAATTTAAGAACAAGTTGACTGGCTTTTTAATCAAAACCCAAAGTAGCCCTTTTGTCTTTATAAGAGGGAGTGTTTATGCTGACTTAACGGTTTTTACAGGAGTTTTCTGTCATTGACAGATTTACAATAACATGTACAAATACATACATGTACATTGTACCCACATAGAAAACTGGTGAAACGTCAAATGTTTGATATAAATTAGATGTCAGATACTAAACACAGATCAGATTTTTTTTATCTATTTAAAGTACAACGTATTATAAATTACTTTAAAAATTCAATATCAAAATTGATCAAAATACCTATCTGAAGAATAAGTCAAATTCGTAGATATTCAGAAACCTGTTGAATCATATCGGTACATATTACTCCGTGAAATTGATCAATAAAGGTTTAAAAGATCACAGATGTACGTCATAAAAATTCTTGTGCAATAAATTATGTAACAAATCAATTTCACGTATACTTGACATATATACGATTAAGTATAGGAACAGTGAGTGCCAAATGTTATCAGAAAACCTGAAAAGCAAAAGTCTAATTAGCCAGATTTTCAACTCCATGGAGGCACTTAATAAACTGCTATTTTTTTCAGTAAAAGTTAAATGAATAGAATCTCTGTGGAATTATTCCATAGTGATTCGAAAGATATATCCATTAGAGAGAAAAGAAATATATTGACGAGGTTTTTATTTTACTATGCAATAAGTGAATATACTGTAACAAACATTCTGATTCAGCTTATGAACAATTACAATTTGAAAACAGTAATAAAAAAACGTGGACCCCGAAAATCTAATAGGATCAGGAAAGCTAACAAGAGTTTCCATACCCTATCAACTACACATCCGAAAAGTGGAATATTATACACTGTAAGTGATTAATTTGAGTTCAAAAACAGGCCTATCTATGAAAAAGTTTGAAATCGACATGTACCCAGCGATATTTTGGTCTACAAAAGAATTTGTGTTATGCAGACTAATACGAACTAGTGCAAGCTCTGTTTCATCCAGCTGAAGGTAGGAAACCTAAATTGCTTCAAAAATTGAAGGTACACGTAATATGTTTTCCGTATTGAATCGGTTTGGAGACAAGGTCACATATGTAACAATGAAATATTGCCATATAAATTTTAGTAAATACAAGTATTGTAAAATCACATATTTTCATGGGGTCAAATTTTCGAGGCTTGAGGAGAAAATATTGGTTTGTGGGAGATTTGAATAAGTGGTAAACTTTGAAGATGTTAATTAGTAGTGCACATTAAATTTTACTTCATGATGGTCTCTCCATACCTCGAGAACAACGAAAGTTAAACCCCATGAGAATTAGCAATTTCACAGTATTTGACGTCCTACCAGTTAAAGTTAGGATTTTATTTATTTATTTTGTTAGATGAAATAACAATTGGTAGAGACTCTTTTCATTGTGTCACAGGTATTCCTGTATTGATTTAACCAACTGAGCTATTCTATTGACTGACTTTCACGCACCTGTGAACCCGGTGACAATTAAATAAGACAAACACGATGCATTTTAGACTTTAACATTATTTCCCAGAAGTATATCAAGTTTATTCAAATTTCAGCATTGCACGCATGCGCATTTGAATGCATTGCTTTTTTGACCATATCATCTTGTCTAAACTATTCGTATATTTTAATATACTAAATATTACAACATTTATTCCATACGTATTTAAAAATATGAACTTAAATATTATTCGATATTTAAATCTAAATTAATGTGATAACACCACCCTTGAGCATTTGATCACGTTTTAAATCATGTTTTCTATCAAAGAATTTCTTGCAAAATTCATTTTATCTCAAAGATTTAGTGTATTTGCATTTAACGTGACAATCAAATCTTACAATCTACCAAAGGCCTAATAAAAGTATATAACTTTTCCCATTGTGACCTTCTGAAGATTTCAGAATTGCGAAACAATGAAAAGAGTCATACGTCTTTCTTACATCATTTGAAATTTAAATGGTATTATACCCTATATGATACGGGACACTGACGGATGAACAGAAACCTTTATAATTCAATTGGGACTATTTTTCGATTTAGTTGTATGAAAAAATGTTGGGTTTTTTGTTTGTTCTGTATCCATGCGTTTTGCCAAAGATTTAAGAATCGAACTTTTCTTAACTTATGCGCACTGAATGTACATAAATTCAAAATATGAATAAATAAATAATACATTGAACATGCAAATGACTAGCTCTTTGCCAGAGATTAATATAGTATTTTCGTTGAGAAGAAATTTACTGCGAGCATGAGATTACATACTTAAAGTATCTAATACTCAAGAAAGAAAATGTGAGTGATTAATATGTTTGTCTCATTAAGTCGATTATGCTATATTTTTCACATGATATAACTAGATTATTTATTTGAGCACACCATTACAAAAAAATTTACGAGTTCCAAAAATTGGTAATAATTGTTAATTAATAGCAAGAAGAGCATTGCCATAAGCTACAGCAGTTGAACAAAATAATCATAATCCGGTTTTTTCCTAAAGGGATTGGCATAAATAAATAGTTCTAAATGTAACAGTAAAATTACAACAACAAAAACATAGGAGAGCTTCTTTTAATACCAGTACTTGATATATGAGGTACGCCTCTGTTCAACTCTGTTGAAAAGTATCTTGCTGTAAAATAGATGGAAAAATTCTCAAGAATGTTTTCATATTCCAAAATTTCTTTTTTACTCGGTTTATTTGTTGTGCCTCCCCCCCCCCCCAAAAAAAAAAACAAAAACAAAAACAAAAACATTTCAATCTTTTTATCTCTGTGCATGTAATTATTTTATTCCTTAATAATTCGAACATAATGCTCTAACTTGCAATTTGCATTAAATTCACGGTAAGATACTAAGTCCTTCTTTCAAATAAAACCATTCTTTCATTTTGATTTTGTAAGGATCAACACACCGGACTCAAATCTTAGCGAAATAAACATGATCATATTTATTTCAAACAGTTAATAATCAAAAGATACCGAAAAGCATGTGGTAATTCCTAAGTCAATTCAACTTCAGACAAAGCAAGGTTGGTTAGTGCTCTTGGATTATTTATGAATGTGGATTATTGAAATTTCAAAATCTTTAAAGTCGAGGTCAAAAAGATAAAGAATTGTGAGATATAAACATTACTGTACAATGCAGTTTCTGTATCGTCATGTTCATATTGAACAATACACATTTGATGACCAAAAGTTTGAAAATACCTTGTCAGCAAATACATGTACAATGTTTCATTAAGTCAAATCCCAAGCAACATCCGTCTTTCAAATTCTTCGATTTCAAGTGAAAGGAAATGAGATGACTGGTGTACTAATATTTTATTAAGAAATAGCGCTAAGCAATACATGTACACAATTGGTCAAAATATTATATCCCTGACATGCATATTCGATTATAAGACTGGGCAGTGACAGATACACGTACAATGAACAGCTGCCACCGGTGAAAATGATGATTATTTTGAGACGCCATCTTTTGCAAAAACTCTGTAGGCCTTGTCCTACACATGTATCTTGAATCATTGATAAATGACAGGATGACCTCAAAAATAGTACTGTGAAAATATAAATGTCTGAAGAATGAAGTTGTATAAAACCTAATGTTAAATGGAATAGGAATGTTGTGTGGAGAAAAATTCCTGATTATATAGGTGCATTGTGCCAAGCATTATTTTAATGTTTCTTCTCCTCCACATAGGTTGTAACAATGACAAAAAAATAAATAAAATTTACTACTATTTTTCAAAGAACAGTTGTAACAATGAGTCAGTGATATATTTCTTAATCAGGTAGAAATGTATTTTTTCGGATCATTAGGATAAAATTGTCTACAAATAATTTAATGACCATTTGACTATAAGAAAAAAAACTCCGTTTTAATATTCACTTGCACTTATTTGATCTGCAACCTTTTGTGATTTGCAAAATCTAACTGCATTGCCCGGGTGACAAGATAGGGACAAATGTATTATGCCTACTGCCTAACTTTCATACAAAAAATACTCTTTTATTACAAAAAGATTAGGTTTTCCTTTTCTGTCTTCAATATAAAGGGCCATTGTGGTTTAGATATGTTTTTCTTGGATGAATCCCTTAAACCAACATAATCTTTAGAACCTTGAAAAAGAGGGAAATGTTTTGATAAAAAAAAAACACACACAGTATGGCAATACACTGGCGATAACGCGTGAGATGAAAAAATCCTCTCATTTCATATAAATGATAGTTAATTTAAGTAATATTTTATTCGAAATTTATATGGGGTTTTATTGTTTGACAGTTTATTTTTTTCTTGAAAATCTATATGATTCACAAATGCTGCTTATCATGATTTAACCGTATAGGGGAAAGAAAATAATTTTTGAAGAATTATCTATTTTTGTTGTATGCGAGATTTTAATACCTATTCCAATGTAAAAGAGTAAACTGTGTGTATAATATACAGTTCGAGTAACTTACATTTTATTTCTGAGGAATTCCAATCTATAATCTTTCTTTTTATGTTTAGCTACCGTATCCAATTTTATCTTTTTTTCTATGATGTAGATCGCATAATTTGAAATCAAATACAACCACACTTTTCATTTTTTATTTATGTATCTTGCTAGCTTATCGAGATCTTATGGAATAAAGACATTTATTTTACAAAATAAAATCAAACATGATATACAGAAGCCTATGTAAATATTGGGTAAATAAAAACGCCAGGTCGAGTCGGGTTCAGGTGGGGCACATATGTGATAAATAGTGGGAAATAAATGACTTTGGACATATGAATATTTCCAGAATATATCCAAGGTTAGCAAGAAGTATGAATTATTATTCATAGTTGTTTCGGTACATTGGTTGTCTTTACTGACATTTAAAATCTTTATGTTAAAATGGAGATAACGAACAGCATTGATCGGTGCTACAAAGTCGAATAAAACAAAGCAAGTTGTAAAGAGGCATAGAATATTGAAAGTATCAGAAGTGGGATCGGGTGTCATGGAGGTGTAAATATCCCTACCGATCTGTCATACGAATTGCATGCGGATATCGAGGAGCAAAGCAAATACGGACCTCCAAAACATTAGAGATGGGATCAGCTGCTATGGAGGAATGAGCATCCCCTGTCGATCGGTCAGACCCGCCTTGTGCTCTTTGTCCTGATCGGGAAATAAGGGAAAAATCTGTCGTCAATTCAGAGTATAATAATGGACTAACAATTAGTATGAAAAACGTGAGTCAGCATTTGACTCAATGATAAATTGGTTTGCTTACAAGGTAACTGTATCGGCCATAAAACATACGAAATTATGACTTTAAACGAGACTGCTGAAATTCTTATTTCATCAACTTGTTTGTCAATAATATACATTGTTTTAGAAATAGTTCATACGTAGAGCATGCTCTTGCGTATCGAATCAAACGAGATATATAAACTCCGTATGCAGGTAATGAAGATATATTGCTGCATAAATAAGGGAAGTTGACGATACAAAAGTTAAAGTTATCACGTTTATCACAGAGCTTGGTTGTTAGATTACAATTAACGTCATTTTCAAGTAAATTATTAAAATATGAAACAGACGTATCAGACTCTGTGGTATCTTTTGTCTCAAGCTCACCATCGACATAAGAATGAAAATTACCATTGTTAATTGACAATACGGAGTCGATATATCTAAATTTGTATGGAAAAATCTTTGATCAATATTCGACCTTCAATTTTTTTTATTCCAGTCTGTTACAATTCAAACCTAGGGGTACATTAACTATGAGCAGTGATCTCACTAAGTTATACCTCCCATTTTATCATGTGATTATAATGGCCAAATCCATGTTCTGCTCTGGGAGACTCGAAATAACTGTCAGATCAAAAAGCTACATAGAAGGTGCACAGTGATATTTTGTAATAAAGAATCCGTGAAAGTATCATTAGATTTTATTCAGTGGTATAGGATGAGTTGCGGATAAGAGATGGGTACCCTTCAATATCATAAAAAAATAACATTGTCAGTGTTTTCCAATGGGAAACCCGAAATATGTCTCCGATCAAAAAGTGAAATAGGAGGAGCATAATGGCACTAAGGACACTATGTAACAAAGAATCCGTAAAAGTCTCATTAAATTTCATTCATTAGTAGGAGAGGAGTTGCGGATAAGAGATTGGTACCCCAAAGGGTAACAGACGGACGGACGGACATTCCGATCACTATATACACGTGTACACTCCCACTTTTCAAGAGGGGGTATATCGAAACAGAAAAATATATATTCTTTAATTTTAAATAGCTTAAAGGAACCTAACTTGTTTTTAAAAAAAATAAAAATATCACTTTCAGATTGCTTAAAACAAATAGATGATAAAGGATAGGATAGTCAGAATTTCTGATGAGAACATGGTAAATAAATATTTGATCAGTTTAATTAAAGCATTTCTACATTTATTCTTTGATGATAATTTTTTTGCTAAACATTGATTTTTTACTGCAATTCATTTCAGAATTTTTCACACGTTGAGCGTATATTATCAACCCTTGTTAATTCTTCAATCCATGGGGCCGATTTGCCTCATTGTTTCACGTGTAAGGATTTTCCAAAATAATCTGTCTAATCTTCAAACTCTTTGAGGGTATAAAAAAGCTTTTTCAGATAATATACCTGTATAGGGGCCTACAGATATTGATTTGAATAAAAGGGCAATAAATCTTATAAATCTAGAAACTAGACTTTTTAAGTTCAATCGAAAACAAATTCTAGACTAGGACTTCACTTCCATTAAAAATATCTGCATAAAAATCATAATGATTCTTCATTTATTCCTCAAAAGGTTCATAGATATGCATGTCAAAATTTCGGTAAGCTTTAATGAAAAGCCGGTGATATGAACATTATTATATCTACCAACAAAATTTTATTGATATTTCTAGTGAATTAACTTACATGTAACTAAGCAAATGAAGCGAACTTCTATTTTTGTCAATTTTTTTCTTACTCCAAATAAAATAATTAAGAAGATGTTCAATGTTCAAAGGAACCGTCGTTGATCATAAGATACGTTTAAATGAATTTAAAATTATGAGGGTTGATCCAAAAGTAATGTCACAGTGTCCATATCTTTCATATTTGGCGTCATATTATCAAATACAATATACCGAAAGATGCACAAATACAAATCTAATTAAGATTGAACCTTTCATTCAATGATGTTTATTTTAATTTATTTTATACTAGTAGATGTTTAAAGCATAGAGCATAAGGGATGTCGCCGCGTCACAACTGAACGTCACGTTTAAAAGTTTATTTTTTTCTTAGAATGAAAAAGACAAACACATTAAACAGATTCTAAAAGAGCACCTAATCTCCCAATTTTTTGAAATACACAATTCATGTTATTTTTTAGTATTTAACTGAAAATTAAATGATGGCATTGGTATTTGTGATCATAAACATTGTTGTTTTACTATGTTGAATTTTGAACAAAAAGACTGTCGGAATGATACATTACAGCTCGATGAGTTGTAATGCATTTTTGCTTCAAAAATATGGGAATCATCACTAGCGACAATTAAGTTAATTAATCAGACTCACAGAATAAATAATGTAAATAAAAGACTTCTTTATAGATAGTTTCAGTGATTTTGGGTAGGTGATGGGTCATTGAACGATCAGCAGAGGACAAAACCGAAAAATAGGAGATTGGAGGGCGACGTTCAATGGTGTCTGACGTTGTCAAGAAACACAGACGGATAAAATGACATATGAATTTTCAAGTTTGTCTTATGCTACTGTTCAAAAAATTTTGACAGAAGGCTAAATTATGAAAAGAGTGAGTGTATAATGGTACCAAGAATTCTTAAAGAAAGTGAAATTGGTGAAAGTTTTTGCGAATCACAAATATTTTTTAATGAAACGAAAGGGAAACGCTTAAAAACATGACGGCGCATATCCGTCATATGACGTTATATTTAGGTGCGGTGACTACCATAAACTCACAATGTTTAAAATCCGATATTTTAGAAAGTAAACATCATATTCCTGTCAATTTTTCAGGCCTGATTTGAAATAAATAAAGCTTCTATCACGTGTAATTTTGTTGTTTTACGTCATTTATAGCAATTCTATCAAAGTTGTGACATTACTTTTGGATCAACCCTCCTATCTTTCTAAATCTCATATAAATCACTAAAAACTATGAGATTTTGCGTGAGTGTTTACTCTAAATTAATTAAAAAGCGTTCATAAACTCGCTGGGCTTAAAAACGAATTTTATATTTCGAAGAAAATGTGTACAGAATTTAAGGACAGATGATACAAACAAACTTTTGTCAAAAATTTAGAAAATAACAACTTGTATCATTTTTTAATGAATAAAATGAATAAGTTTCACCGGGTAGTTTTTAATTTTTTATTCTAAGTTGCACAAAAGTGGAATTTGAAGTGAAAAATATTTGCATAGAATAATTAGGATGGTTTCAGAAGAGTAGAATTTAAAACGTCATAGAAGGTTTACAATTTCTTTATATTCTAGAAATTTATTACATGTATTTGCATCATTTGCAATGAAATTAGGTTAAAAAAAATACCAGTCCAGGCATCCATTTTTGTTTCTATCAACTGTCCTTTATAAAAAGTTATGGATTTCAGGTTAAAGTTGTCTAAACTTCAATATATATCCCCATTCTTAGCGACAGAATAAACACACATTGTTTTAAACATTTTTTTTAAATCTATTGAATCAATGTCTATTGAAACGAAGCTTTGAAACTCCGTGTTGTAAATCCTTAGATATTCAAAATATTCAATTAAAAATCATAATTATCACTCAAAGAGTTTCATTTACGGTTTACTGGTACCAAAAAGCAGCTTCGTAAGATTAAATGAATTTCTAAATGAACAACACAATCATATAGTTATGTTTTAAACAAAATAAAGCTAAAATTTTATATAATAATAGAAAACTCTCTTGAGGTTAAGGTTCAAAATTGGTTCAGAACACATTGGTACGTTCGTGCTAATTCTGGTTCTCTTGTCCAGACCGATTAAACCTGGGTCATATCGGTAGATGACCTTAAGCCTTTGAAAGTTCCTAAATTCAAAAATCGATATTCTTTTACTTACTTCTTCTAAACATGCCAAGATTGTGGCCATGTTGGCTTAAACAGCAATATCCAGATAGGAATAGATGATAAGCTTTTGATATTAGTGTAATATATTATACTTTCTTCAGAACTAAATCACTATTTTAACAATCAAAGGATTTCGAGGACCCTTTAGCAAACAAGAACAGTGCCATTGTTCTCAACATAATGAGGAATTTGTCGCGGAAATTTCAAAGTTTCATATCATTATCATCGTTTTTCGCTCTCTTTTAAACCCAGATTTTAAACTTTGTTTTCACATGAGGAAAATTATTTAAAAACAGCGGAAGTTAAATGTAAGAAAACATATTTTTAAGGTTCCGAAATCCCTTACCATGTCCATTGAGGATTTGAATGCATTTTATTGTCTGTGAAATTTATAACTCGGATTGGACAAATAAGTTCTAAATTTTTAGATTAATATCAATTGAGAAATAATTTTTTTTAAACTAAATTTATCTTGAAGCATTACTCAAAATAACCTTGTAATTTCTCTTACTTTGAAGATAACTACATGTACGTAGATGTGTTTCTGATCATTAAAAAAATCTTAGTTTGATTGTCAATTACAATTTAGTTATTACAATATCTAGTCAAATTGTATAAAATTGTTTTAAAAACCAAGTTAATATTTATTCTATGGACTATATTTATCCTACTTTGTATGAAAGTATCATTTTGGAAAGTGGGGGACCAGGAAAAATTTTTCAACTTTCCTGAAGAACCTTGACAAACAAAAATGGGTCCCAACCTACATAAATTTCGTACAGGCACCTCATAAAGTGAATTCATGATTGTGTATGTTTAAATATTTGGGATATGTTCAATGCTTATGTAATATTAATTTGTATTATTTTGAATTCAGTTTCTTCTTAATATCATCGATCTCATAAAAAACATAATTACGTAACCAAAATTAATCAATTATTCAGCGCATATCTTACAGACTTTTAATGAAATCCAATCACTCCGAAACATCTAAGCTAACAAAGAGTACATAAAATACTTCAATTGTTCTCATTTCTCTCAGGAGAAATGTATATAAGAAAACCTTTCTGTAAGAACCAATACGTATATATATAGCAAACCTAAAGGATCTTCTGGGTATGAAAACTTGGAATGTTTCTTTTTATTTGGGATCCAAAGCGTTTGGTGTCTGTCACTTCTCCCAGCATAGCTCTTAATAACAGCGGCATGTTAATCAAAGGGGGTCCAATGTATTGAAGTCATTTTTGTGTAGTTGTTTAATATGATAAAATCAATCAATTATCGGATGATGCCCGGTGGTAAACAGAAGACTTATTTTTATCTCTTAAAGTGACAGTTCATTCTGAGCACCCCTTTATGACACGATCGGGTTTTAAACGCTGTCATTTGTATCGCGGACTCTGGGGTGTTTCTATGGCCTCCTTTATTATATGACGTCCTTTTTTCGGAAGGTAACGAAAATGTGAACTTTAGTATTCTGCTAAATTTTGTATGATTCAGACAATTTTAATTCATCATTAATTCAATTTATTAAAGTAAAGGTGGTTTTAAAATAACTTGAAATGGCAATTTTATTGTTAATGTTTCTGAGTAAAATTTTACATAGGTCTTAATAAAATAAAATGTAATTTTAACTTTTTTTCAGCCTAAGTTGTAAAAATCAAACATAAGGATGAAGTTTCTTATATCTGTGTACGTTCTTCTTCTGGGATGTGGTAAGTTTATAAATATCAACTTTCTTGGGTTTTTTTTTTTTCTCTTCTTCTTTCTAAATGTTCTATTTATTATTCTAAAAACGCCAAAATAAGAAAAAACAATTTTTTAACACAAGGAACGAAGTCAATTTTGTTAGGCATCAGTAAAGTTGCGATACCGAACGCAATGTCTTTTAGACATTTTTGAAATAGACATTTCAATTTATTTTGTGTTTTTCTCCCCTTTTTTATATTTGAAAAACATTTCTGTATATTTTGAATTAAACCATTTTATCCTAATATTCAGATAAAGGAGAGTCGCCCTCTAGCGGAAAAGATTTATTGAGGTCTTTTACATGTTTTGCCTCAGTTTGTCGGTCCACTTTCATTTGTAATTAGTTGTGCATTTAAAATCAATAATTGATAGAAGAAAAAAAAAAGAAATTAAATGCTATATTTTTTATATTTTTTTTCAGCTCTTGGCACTGTCTTTTCAAAGGACATCGGTGATTTTGGAGAGAGACGTGAAAAGCGAGCACCTGTTTCGCCCACACCAAAAACTATATACAAAACTCTTCCACCCAAAGTAGACGATAGCTGGAAACGAATACACCTAACACCGCTTGAGATCGCAACTATTATTGCATTATGCTTATTAGTTGTTGGGGCATTCTTATATTGCATTTACAAATATTGTGTGTATTGCTGGCGAAATAATAAACCCAAAAATACAACCCGAGTGCGCGAGGCCGACGAAAGAATAGCTAGTCCTCGTTCACTGGAAGAAGTAAAACGCCATCACAGAGGCTGGGACGACCGTCGAGGAAGTTCCACGTCATCCGCTGGATGGAATGACAGACATGACAGGAGAGGAAGTTTACTTCCGGTGGGATTGTGGGACGAGAGGCGCGGGAGCACATCGTCTGTTGGAATCGGAAGTAAAGATAGCAGCCGTTCCGGAAGTACAGTGGGACTGTTTGAAACGGGAGGAAATAACAGATGGGCTTTTGCTTAGTTCTGAATAATTTTTGTTGTTTTTGTTGTGTTTGGTGTTTTGTTAAATTGTAAAAGGAGTTTTCAAAGAAGTTAATGTAGCTAACAATTTTTCAAAAGAGTATTTTTGATCGTATGAATTAATATCCACAACAAAACATGAGTAATCATTTTGTAAGTGCTTATTTGAACGAAAAAGAGATGCATACTTTTAAATGTACACTAAAAGCAGAAATTTTAAAGTGTAATTGAAGTATTTCAGTCAAATATAATTTTAAAAGAATGACTATTTGATTCCTTTACGATATTTAGAATGCACTCACTTTTTTGTACACATTGTTTTGTGTAAATATGGTTTAAACCAAATATATTATTTATTATATACATTGTATATACTTTTGATGATTATTGTAAATATTTTTGATGACTACATAAAGTTAGGACATTTGGATTAAATCTTCCTAATTTTACAATGTTTCACGATAAAACAAAAAATGAGACCTTACTTTTATGTAGAGCTTAACAACATCAGAGTTTTTTTTGTTTTGTTTTTTAACAATGTCCACATGTACGTGCATACTTGGTAAAAAAGAAATGATTAGAGATTCAAACTTCCTTGAAAGTTTTTTTTATTTTTAAAAGGACTCATAATCATTTCATTTTCAGTTTTTAAAAGATTTTTTAATTATTTAAGGAATATGTAGATCTTCTGTTTTGATTTACTGTTAGTTCTGTGTTTAATGTTCTCTAAAATAAAGACATCAAATGTTCTTTTACATGTCTTGTCATGTGTCTGCACAACCAAACAACATTCTTGTATAACATATTAAAACTATTCTTTGGCATATATTACCCATTCTCTACATTTAAGTTATAAAAATGAGGGTGGGGGTTCTTTTGCAATTCTGACGTTAAAGAAATTTTAATACTTCGTAATTTTTTTTCGCTGTAAAAGGAATCCGTATGGATTGCAACGAAATGTAAAATATTGAATAATTCTTTCTTTCTTTTCCTAAATTTATCTGATGGAAGGATCCAAGAATATTTAGAAGATCAAACAGACTACCTGGTAAGTTGTTCTTGTTGACGAAGAACACCTGTATTATTGTTATTTTCTATAAAAAAAAATTATAAATGATTTTCCCCTATAAACCTATAGATTTAGCGCACTTCACATTGAAATCTTCAATATTGATTCTTATGCCAATAGATGTGATAAAGTTCTTAAATTAGTAAAACAGACTTTACCTGAAGGTTTAAATGTTATCTACAAATCAAATATATGCCACTCATTTTTACGAAACATTTTCATACTTTCTATTCCTATATAAAGTAAATAAATCAATAAACATTTATTATTCTAATCCAATTTTATCTTTCCGTATTTATTTTTTATATAATATGTCATGAATCATAATGCTTGTGTTTACCCTTTTATATCTTAAAAAGTTCCCATCTTTTTTTAAAATAATTTTTCAGAATGTATAAATCCTTAGAAAGACATGGATTTGTTAACACAGGGAGCCTAACTGAAATAAAAAGGAAAATTTCTAAAAACCAATTAATGATAACGTCGCTCAGACATTTGATCACAAAGAATACATCTCAATCATTTGAAGAACGAAGAACAAAGATTTTAAATAGAAATATAGTCATTTCTTCTCTCGCGTTTTAAGTTACATGTATAACTTATTTCTGACTTTGAAGTTATATTTCCAATTGACTTACAATTTTAATTTTCACAAAGCGTGGTAAAACTGTTCATTTCTGCATCCATTAAATTTCCGTTCAATGATTAAATACTCACATTTTATACGTTCTCTTTTATATTAAAACAAATCTATTTTTTCATGTACAGCGGTATCGTAACAAATGAAAATGTACAGTAAATACTATTCTTGGGGTATAAGAGTGGGGTTTTTTTTAAAAAAAAAAAAAAATAGAATTGTATATACGAGGGCTGTTCAATAAATAATGTCATCGGTGCTCGGAAAGTAACAATTATCCTTAATGATTCCATTTAAATATTCTCTTTTAATTAAAACTCATGTCCGTAACATTTTTCTCCAATTCCTGATTTTTTTTTTAGAATACAATTATGAGTATGACCCTTCGTATACTGGGATATGGCAGAACCTATGATTTCCTGGACTTGTTTCATCTTTCTGAAAGGTGTTGTTTTTTTTTATCAAGTTTGAAAATGAAACAAGTCAAAGGGTGAAAGATCTGGCGAATATTGTTGGTGTGACAAAACATTAACTTTCCGTTTATCCCCAACACTCTTTAACTCTTCATGGCGTGTTGGTTTGGACGATGTCATGAAGAAATTTAATGTGGTTGATCCCTGGTTCCATCCTCTCATAACCTTTCAATTTTTATTGCAAAAAATTGCTTTCTGGACTTCTCCAGATATTGAAATGGATCCCCGAATAAGAATTTGAACAACAAGATAACTAATATTTAAGGGAAAATGGCATTTAAAACTGTTTTTGTGCTTTTGCAATTTTTTGCTCTTCTCAGACCTTGGCTGTTTTGTCAAGTGCATCTAATTATGTTCCCCAAACGAAGTTGGGGAACATATTGTTTTTACTCTGTTTCTTATTATTATTATTATTATTATTTTTCTTCTTCCTGGGAAAATCTTTTCCGCGAATGATCTTGTAAACTACACGTCCGACTTAGGTGAAACCTTTTTAGGGTCAGTAGGCATGTTATGTAGATTTGCGGAACGAAGGTCATTGCTTGCAAGAGCGCGCACGTGCAACGCGTGAAATGACCAAAATAATAGATACAGCCGTAACTTTTTTATTTTTTGATTATATGCTTTGATACTCGTAATATAAGTATATATTAGTAGTATAGACGTGTTGACATGGTCAAAATAGCAAGATCTCACGCGCATGCACGTGCGCTTCGCTCTGATTGGTTGAAACTAAAGTCTCAATATCTTTCTTGTTTTTCGTCCTAAAAATTTTGAACTTAGTCACACAATTGAAGATCTACAGCATGATATATACACGTGTTTTTGCACGTGCTGTGAAATTACCAAGATAATGGATGAAGCAACTTTTTTTTTCTTGATGGAATTTTTTGAAACTCACAATTGAATATAGTAGTAGTATGGACAAGATGACATTGTAAAATTGTCTTACGTGCATGCACGTGTTTGCTCTGATTGGCTGAAACTTAAGTCTTATCTTTCTTGTTTTACAATCCTTTGAAATTTTCAACTTAGTCACATATTATGAAGATCTAATTATATAAGAATTATCATGAAAGCACATTTGCTGCAATCTGTTTGAAACTTTACATGCCTATATCTTTCTTGTTTCTCAAAAAACAGGATGAAGTTTAGAATATGAATAGGTATTATGGATTTCTACATGATATTGATATCAAAATTGAATGCAAGAACGTGCTTTCACTGCGCACACGCAATGCGTATGATCAATTTTTGAAAAACTTTTTATATTTTTATGACTTTTTATTGAATTCTGGAATATAAAGATATGTTAATGGTTTAGACAACATGTCATGATCACCTTGCATGTGCATGCACGTGCGTTTGCGATAAATGACAAAAAAATTGATATCATTGTAGCTTTTAAAATTCTTTTATGAAATCCTGCGATACTAAGCATATTGAAAAAAGTTTTAAAGGAAATTTGCACAAATAGGGAGTTGGGGAGCGTTTGGGGAACATCTGTAACGGTCCCCGTTACAATTATTTGTTTTGAGGGTTTAAAGCAATGGATTTAAGTTTCACTATCTATTTGAATTTCAGACAAACTTGGATACATACAATTTTTGATTTTTTTTTAAATAATTGTTTAGATATTCTCACACGCTGTCGTTTTCACTTATTTTTTTTAAAAACATAAGGGTGATGAATGAGTACCAAGCTTTTTTACTGTCAAATATTTCTGTAAAACAGTATAAAGTACCCCCAAAATGACGCCTATCAATTTTGCTATGTGTCTTAAAGTCAATAAAACATCATCAGTGATAATCTGTTGAATTGTGGAAAGCAGTAAATTGGTTGTTGTAAGTCTTTGTCCCCAAGGACGGTACCCATTTTTGATGCCCATTATGTTATTTTTTTCATTGAAATCCACCTGCTCATGTGTCTATAAAACAGGCATTGGTTGCTGTAAATTTCAAATATTTCAGTGAATATTTCTTGGGAAGTCGTACCGAGTTTTACAGCACTTTCATGAAGCGTTTAATTCCACTCTAGTTTACCGATTCTTTACCATTTATTTTTAATGCAGTGTCTCGAATAGCCCCAGTTTTCCAACTTCTCACAATGAAACTATGTGATGAAAAGTGGTCACATAAACTGTTATTAATTCATTAAAGAATCAATCATGAACGAAAGTCAAGCTTAATGTCATAATTATGATTTCTATGTTGTATGTCATATACATAGAGCTCATGACATTATTTATTGAACAGTCCTTGTAATGTTTGCGTACTTTTACAATCTGGTTTAAAAAAAAACCGTGAGGGAATTTTTAAAATTGCTTTAAATTGAAAAATGCATTTGTTTGACTTTCAATCATATTCTGACTTTCTTTTACTATATTTCCGATATAATTTATCCGTAGCTTGCATAAAGTTCAGCGATGAAAAAAGATGATTTTGATTTCATCAGAAGTTTGAAAATTCTATTTTTTTAAACTCTAAATCTCTTATCGTGTGGTTCAAAGAAAATCAATTTTATTAAAATGCAGCTTTGGCGACATTGTAGATAGAACCAAGGAAGTTAAACACTGATTAACTGTTAAACATGCGTAACATTTAGGATAAATTAAATCAATATATTGTCTTTGACAGCATGATAAAAAAAAATTCAATTACTAGATGTTGTTGTATACTAGAGTTCCCAGAAATTATTAAAAGTTTCTTGCATACTTTTTCTCTAAAATGTTGGATTAATTAAAAACAGGGTAATTTTACGTAACAATTTTATTATTTGACAATGCCTGGTCTCTTCTTTCTTTTACAATGAGATACGCATGATACAAAAAAAAACCATGCAATTTTCATGGATAGCTTCCTATTGTCTGCTGATATTTAAAATTACTGTTATGAAAATAGAAAGCCTTTTTAATCTAGGTATAATTAAAGGATTGTTATATCTTGTGACTTTTTCTGAAATACTGAGTATTTCATCCTGTCCTTTGAGTTATGTAATTAGAACATAAAAACGAAAAGCTAGGAATTCAGATAAGGGAAAGAAATTGTAGGCCAAGTTAACTAAAATTCACATATCAAAGAAGACAAAGATATCTGCTCAGTAAAAACAACACTTGATGAAGTAAAATGGAATTTTATTTCTAGCGTAAACAGCTCCTTCCATCTGGTGAATTCCTGTCCATTTTCCAATATTTTTTTACCATGTTATTCAATAGAAGGCAGTGAAATACGCAGTATTTTAGAATAATCGCTAGTTTTGCAATTCGTTAATTGATAGCAGATATCTACAAAAGGCTTTATTTTAAAACAAGCACTTATTTTAAACATTGGCAATCGACAGGAAGTACACTAGGAAAGTAACTCATGAAAACTGCAAATAAATTTGGAAAGAAGCATGAAGTGCTGTCATTTTAAAAACAAATTTTGATTTCCACGTATTAATATTTTATTTTAAAATATTTCATAAAAAATTCAATAATTTCTGGGAACACTATATTTACTTGTGAGTAACTGAAAATCGTTAATAAACTAGAGGTAATGTGAGCAATGAACTCACTAAATGATACCCCCGCCTCCCATTTGAATTTAATGGGAGTGTCCATGGAGTTTTTTTGTGGGAAACCCAAAATATGTGTCACATCAAAAGGTAAAATAGGAAGTGAACAATGCATGGCAATGCGTAATAAAGATTCTGTGAAAGTTTCATCAAACATTCATTGGTATGGGAGGAGTTGCGGATAAGAGATGGGTACCCTAAAGCGTAACAGACAGACGGGCGGAGGTACGGACGGACATACCGATTACTATATACCCTCCCACTTTTCAAGCGGTAGGTATAATAAATACATTCATGGAAGAAGAATTCACGTGACATAACAGCGTTATCGTCAGAGGTTTCTACTATTAGTCGAGACGACGCAAATTGTGGATGTCAAATATTTATGAAATCTTACGTAACACTATTATTGCAGCATCGATCAACCAAAATCTACGATTTCTACAAATTAAATTGAATCTACACTACATCATGCATTACAAGTATCTGGCATATCGTGGCTTTGCTGTTTTTGAGAAGTTTCTAAAGAACAGCAAGGTCATAATGGTTCAACTGAGTATAACATCTAACATCCGAAGATGAGGCAAATTCAAAATTTTGCTCAAAGCACAGGAGATATTGTCCTAAAATGAGAGCAAAATTCTACATCGAATATTTTGTAGGGTTTTAGTTATATAATAAATTATTTTCATATGGTTTTAATTATAATAAATAAATAATTGTTTGCTAAGGGTTTAATTATAATAATAAATTGTTTTCATAGAAAATAGTAGCATGTTTATATCCAGGCATCCGTAGGCAACTTGCAAATTCAAGGTCATTTAATGCAGTATCAGATCAGATTTTTTAAAGCACGGCTTAGTGTAACAGTAAAATGGAGAGAAAAAAAACATGCACATGTAGAATCAGATCCAATTATATTATTTTTTTAATTCAATATCTATCTTTTCATTCAATATCTATATTCAATATTATTCCAAATGGCAAGTTTCATATACATGTAACAGCATAAGTCAACAACTATCACGTGAAACGTCTTCAAAGTCATGATTTCTGATGGTGAAGTACGTGTTTAATATTTCCATCGATGGACAACTGATCGCCTGATGATTAAAGTTTTAAACCATTTGTCATGTTACCTTGACATGATAGATATTGAATTTGACGTCAAAGCAAAATAAAGCCTATCTTAAATACAGTGTACACCAAAAGGAGATAAAATTTCCTTTGTTTTCACAGATCTTTTCTGTCGTACACTACGAAAGAAGATCTTGATATTAAATTCACAATGAATAAATTTCCAATGGTCTGATTCTTTTATTTTTATCATAATTAAAAATAGATCTATGATTTGCCGAAGGCTGAATTTGAGATGTCATTTCTTTAATGGTGGTGTAAAACTATTGGCGATTACAAACAGTGGATATCTCATAAATCCAGTTCAAAATATAACACGTAAACAGGGGAAAACATGGACCCATGGAACATCAGAGTGGGATCAGGTGCTCTTAGAAGGCGTGGGCATCCCTATCGAGTGAATTCTGTATGTTGATCATGTGTAGGGGTAGTTTGCAGTCAAATACAAAATGAACTAGAGATACTGTAAGCAATCAGTTCACTAAATGATACCCCCACCTCCCATATGAATATAATGGCAGTGCCCATGTTTTGCTATGGGAAACCCAAATTATGTGTCGGATCAAAAAGTAAAATAAGAGGTGCACAATGGCAATATCTAACAAACATTCTGTGCAAGTCACATCAAATTTCCATTCAGTGGTATGAGAGGAGTTGCCGATAAGAGATGGGACCCCAAAGCGTAACAGACGGACGTACGGACATCCCGATTACTCTCCCCCCCCCCTCCCCCCTCCCCGCTTTTCAAGCGGGGGATATAAAAATACGACCCAACATAAAAGTAGCGTTCATCTGCAAACAAATATATTATAACGACCATAGAAATAACGATATGCAGACCTGAATTAAAACGGGATTATTGAAATCCCTGTAATATCTAGTTACTTATCTATGTCCCGCATTGTTTTTAAAAAAAAAAGTACCCAGAGCATGATTTTATTTTGTTTTTTTTTTCATTGTTGTCTGTAGTAAGTTAAACATAATTTTTCCAAATATTTGTATAAAAGAGATATAGCGGTGAGACTCTGTCGTGTCTTTTATTTCGATTTCATCGGAATATTTCGAATTAACATATGAATGAAAGTAACTAGCGTTAATGTTAATTGATAAACACGTCGTCGTTATGTCTGTATGTCGAGTTGAAGTCCATAACATGATTTTTGCCCTCAAGAACATATTGTTTCGACTGCTTCATAAGAATAATTATATTAATTCAATAAGTCTTTTGACAGCCATAATACCCATCAAATTGTTTACTTCTAAGCATAATCCTCTAACACTAGAAAACCTTATCTGATCCCCTTTCAATGAATAATAAAGTCTTTAAAACAACTTGTCGTGTGTTGTCACTTCTGTGACGTTTAATAATTTCTTTGAAATTCTCAAATGATTATTAACATTGACATATAAAAACTAGAGCACTGTGAGCACTGAGCTTACTTTAATGACTACCCTCCGCCTCCCATATGATTATAATGCCGAAGTCCATGTTTTGCTCTTGGCGACCTGAAATATATAAGTGTCAGATCAAAAAGTAAAATAGGAGGTGCACAATGGCACTATGTAATAAAGAGTCTGCGAAAGAATCGCTAAATTCTATTTACTGCTATAAAAGGAGTTCCGGATAAGAGATGGGTACCCTTCTAAATTAAAGAAAAGATGGCAGTGTCAATGTTTCGCTATGTGCACAATGTCACTATGTAACAACGAATCTGTGAAAGTCTCATTCAATTTCATTAAATGGTAAAAGAGGAGTTGCGGATAAGAGATTGTTACCCCATAGCGTAACAGACCACATAAGTCTGACGTTTTTATCGATAAATAAAAGATAAATTCTGAAAAAAAAATTCCTACCCTCAACTAAAAAAACATCAGGATTGCACTGCTTTTAGTTGAGTGTGGAGATTTTTTTTTTTTACGATAAAAACTTCAGACTTCTGTGAACAGACGGACGGACAGACAGACATCCTGATCACTATATACTCTCCGGATTTTCAAGCAGTATAAAAATAGTTCGGCTACTAAAAGAACACAAATACAAGTGATTGCTTGTGCTTGTGCACCCATCTCCAAATACTACAGATAGTCCAGAGGCTTGTTCTTTCAACAGAGAGAGAGCGCTCGCAAACATTTCCGTTGGAGGTATAAGGAATTTTGGCGAGCGCTCGCAAACGTTCAATTTGTTGAACAGACCTCAGTAGATACTGTCAATGCGTCAGTTTCTCCAGCAATTGTTTATATCAATGGCAGAAAACTTTGTAGTATAAGAGTTGTTTTTAATTACGTAAAATTGTAGATGACCAGTCACAAGATATTAGATTTCACTAGCTTCATTTTTATTGACGAATTTGTCAATGATGTTAAAAAATCTTTACACGAGTTCATTTTTTTTTTTGACAATTTTTTGGCACAGGAAAGTGTGACATCCCTCCCCCTGCCCTTTGCTTTGAAATTTAATATTTGAATCTCCGTACACAGATATTTCATTTTCAAACTTAATTACATGATCTGATGTTCCTTAACGCCATTTTTCTTTTGTATCCTAGTTGTTTCTTAAACAGTTTGAAAATATTCTTTAATTCAGTTTTGAAAACCATGTACAATCTATTTATGAAACTCTAGACCCTTCCCTTTGTCTCAAGGACATTGTACATATCACAAATACAAGGATATATTGCATGTTTTTTAATTCCACTGACATGGAAATGAAAAATTTGTATGGGATAATAACGATTTTCATAATCAATTTCAATAAGTAAAACTCGCCTGGAAGATTTTCAATCTCTGAAGGGCACTTACTTATCATTTTCTCTTATTTCGACAAAATCCACGTGATATACACATGCTCTCATTTTGAAATGCAACAATCTCATTCTATAGTAGTATTTCTTTACTTGTTTCTTTGAAGTAAAAAAAAAATCAATATATATTTATTAACTTTTCATATATCTTCCATCTATATATAAACTCGTTTTCTAAAATAACACTTTGTTTCGTAAGATCTCATTGGCTGTTTGTCAGACGATAACCCAAATATGGCTGATATACTGACGATATCCAAGGTCTATAATGAAAATTTCTTGTCAGTTACAAACGACATTTCAAATTTATTTTTAAAAATTAATTAAGTACCTTTTATCTGTCTTATTGAATTACATTCAATCCCATAATCAAAATTAAAAGTAAGATTTCATACATGTATAATTTTTTTTATATTTTGTCATTGTCATACCATCTAAATTCAGTTGCTGCTGGAAATAACTGCTATAATTTAAACGACGAAATGGGCAATAATTTAAGTATAAAAACGGTCAATTTACTTCAATAAATACATATATAATTGTTACATATGGGAATGATGGAATGTGAAATATACATAACCTGTAATGATGCATTCAAAAATTTTACCATGAACATTTGAATGCTTTGATATTTAAAAGTTTGGTTGTCATTTTTGCAGTGATTTTGTAAATATCAATGTTATCTAAAGAGTAATTTGTTTTTGTGAGATGAATTGTGTTAACAAATCCTTGTTTCAATCAACAAACAAGATATAACAGATAAGATCAAGCATTTCTTAAACATCATTTGCTCTATAATTATACGTTACAAAATGCATTTTAGAATTAACCATTTTAAGGATTTTTTATCAGATCGAATTATTATCAATTCACACTTTTTCACTAAAAACAGGGACAATTTCGTAAACTGAATACAATCCCACAATAAGAAAATCATCTCTGCGTAGAATCATATTAAACAAGAGGTTTTGTGCGCTCACAAAATAACACATCCTATGAAAAATGATAATATCAATGTCCATGTTTCGCTATTGGAAAGCCCAGATGTACGTAACTATGTCCAATCGAAATGTTCAAACAAAGTTAAAAAAAATGGCACCAAGTAACAAACATTCTCTGACAGTCTCAGTAAATTTTACTCAGTGGTAGAGGGAAGAAATGGTAGAGGTAGCGAGCATATAATAGACGGCTACCCCTAATGTTAAATAAAGAAGGACAGTGCCCAGGTTTTGTTATGAGAAACCCCAATATCTGTGCGATCGAAATGTACCATAGAATGTGCACGAAAGCACAAAAAAAAACTAGAGGTACTGTGAGCAATGAGCTCACTTAATGATACCCCCGCCTCCCATATGTTTATAATGGCAAAGTCCATGTTTTGCTCTTGGAGACCCAAAATACGTGTCAGATCAAAAGGTAAAATATGAGGTGCACAATAGCATTAAATATAATAAAGAATTAGTGAAAGTATTATTAAATTTTATCCAGTGGCCAAGGAGGAGATGCGGCTAAGAGATGGATGCCTTTCAGTATTACATTGTATAGAAAAAATGGCCTTGTCATACATTGTAAAGGTAGATTATAAAATGCTTCAGTATACGTAATTTAAGGTGCATTTAGATTGCCAATCGTTCATAAGCCGTATAAAGGAATGTTTACAAGTATCTGATGAGTCAATTCACATTGACCTACTATTATTTCATCTTCAGTTAAATGATTTATAGGTTTATAAGTCAAAATCCACTTATGTATTATCTATCTGTAAGATGTGTGTCAATATCTAGGTCTTTTGTATGATTGATAATTAATTTTAAAAAGATATTATTATCTTCATATGATATATATAACATATACTAAGTATATATGTCATTTGTATGTACTCCATAATGTTTACAAATTTAACTTTATTAAGCATGTTTCAGATGAAAGTGATTTTTGGGAGGGAGAGTCCGTGTTTTGTATTTTCTTTTCAAGGACGAGAAGTAACCATTAGAATATTTCCAAAAAATGTCATTTTCGGTTATAATTCCATTCTTTATCTGAAAAATGAGGTATTTATGATGATTCGTTTGCTCTTCGATTGAAAGTAATATTAAACATATATACATTTTAGGGAATAGTTAATATTTGTACATGTATAAATTCGACTTCGTAAAAATTGAAGGAAATCAATTCTTGATTTCACCTAGAAATTTTGATCATTAGATAAGATCTAATTTAAACTAACATCTATTTTGCCATGTTATTAATATAATAACCTCGCTTGAAAAACAGGGGGTATATTACGAAAGCCCAGAAGGTCCATCCGTCTGTTCAAAATACGAGATCCGTTCTGTTACGCTTTCGGGTACCTATCCAAACTAACCAATCAAAAGCTTCTCTTTGATTACTCCCCTTTATCATGTTTTTACTATAAGAAATCTTTAAAATAATTATAACCAATGGGTCATTTGATTAAATTACAATGCAAAAAGAGTGTTTTATATATATTAGACACATTTAATAATTATTGGATTTTTGCAGGATATACTTCAATTTATATTATAGCTTCTTAAATATTAAATAGATTACATGTATCAGGAGTATATATACTTTTGTTTTATCTTCTACACTTATTTTTTTTGTATTTCCGCTGAATAAAATTTAATGTACTTTCACAGACCCCTCCCCCCCCCCCCCCCCCCGATATTCATACCAGGCCTTATGGACATTTTTTTTTTAACAAATATGTTTATTACACTTATTAATGTGTACAATGAAAACATCACTTGGCGAGAACCCCCAGAATAATCGTTTAACCAAAAAAAAAAAAAAAAAAAAAAACCACTATACATTACCCCACCCCACTATACAAGAGAGGTGTCATTTAAGGAGAAAATGCTGTCATTATTCGAGATGCAGAGTCAATCCGATAGAACTACAGAAATATATGTAGAGATAGTTAATTTTAATCAACATTTTAAGTTAAAATAAATGCATGGTTTTATACCTAGAAATTGCAGAGGGCGTACAACGTAAACAAACTGGAGTGCTTGTGGCATATTTTCTCTCTTATAATTCATAGTGGGGTATTTTTTGTGTTGAGCGATTATTCTGGGTTTTTACGATTTTTTTCGCATTGAACACACGATGAATAAGTGTATTAGATATATGTTGTGAAAAAAAGTTCCAATAAGCCCTAGGGTTGAATCTGCAGGGGGGGGGGGGTGCTTCCGCCACAAGTACATGTGGTTTTCTTATGCGGGGAAATACATAAAAATTAAGTTTAGAAGACAATAAAAATATATATATATACTCATGATATAAGTAATCTTTTTAATATTTAAGAAGCTATAATATAGACAAAGTATATCTTTCTGATCAAAAATCCAAAAATTATTAAAATTTCCTTTTCTAAAATATATTACACACTTTATTGCATTGTAATATAATTAAATGACCCATTTGTTATAATTATTTTAAACGATTTCTTCCATAGTAGAAAACATAATAAAGGGGAGTAAAACATGTTGAACCCACTTTTGATTGGCTAGTTTGGAATTTCGAATCCAACAGCAACGGGTTAGTACTTTGAAACTCGCTTCTGATTGGTTAGTTTGGATCTTGAATCTCGAAACTGAATTTCGAACAAATTTCGATGTACATAAACTCAATCATTAGCCCTATAGGCTTTGTTAACGATTGGGATGTCCATCCGTCTGTACGTCCTTCTGTTACGCTTTCGGGTACCTACTCAGTATCTTATCCGCAACTCTCTCTTATACCACTGAATGAAATTTCATAAGACTTTCATAGAATTTTTGCTACATAATTCCATTGTGCACCTCCTATTTTACTTTTTGATCGGAGTCAAATTTCGGGTTTCCCATGGCAAAATATGGTCACTGTCATCTTTCTATAATATTAAGGGGTACTCATCTCTTATCCGCAACTCCTCCTACACCACGGAATAAAATTTAATGATACTTTCACAGATTCTTGGTTACATAATGCCATTTTGATCTCCTATTTTTACTTTTTGATCAGACACTTTTTTCTGGTCTCCAAGAGCAAAACATGGATTTTGCCACTATGATCACATGGGAGAGGGGGTAATCATTAAGTGAGTTCAGTACTCACAGTACCTCAAGTAATTTAAATGCTGTCAATCTCCTAGATCTCAGAGAACACAAAATCATTTTCCTTTTACCTTGTTCTTCATTAAAAATATGATAAAATTTTCATGAAAATTTATCTTGAAATCGAAAAATATTTATAACTGTAAGTTGAAAATGCATCTTTCGAATATTCGTTTCAGTTTCCTTAATGAAAACATGTATTCTATCAAGTAAATTATCCTCTCAACACCAAAGTTCCTGAGCCAGCTAAATCTGCAGCCTTCCGCCAGCAAGTGGTGGCGTCTAAATATGAGTGAAAAATTATCAAAGGGAAGTTTAACAGACAATCAAACAATTACATTAAACTTATTGGTGACGAACAACCAAAAAGGGTTTACTGCTGACTTTCTGTTTACGTTTTATATCATTTTAGTAGAGCCTCGATCTGCATGCTTGGTGCTTCTCCATGAGAAAACAAAGACCGTAAAATAGGGAACGAAATTTGTCAGAGATCCAACGGCAACGGGTTAGTAGGGACACCTGACGTTGCGAGGATGCTAATGAACATGATTGGACAATTTTATGTACATACGTTATCATTACAATATAGGATTTGTTAACGTGGCCAAATTCATTTTACATGCAATCCAGAGTTGTTTCCTTTTGTATGACTGGTGACATCCGTGTACATATATATTATAAAAGTGGATGATTTTATTGACCGATATTTCGTTTTACCATTGATTTTGGGATCAAGTTGTCTCAAGATTTGTTTTAGAAACAGATAAATTATCATAACAAATGATAAGATTATGAATGTCTCACAAAATTCTTATTAAATAAGCGTTTTAAAGAACATTTTCCTTTGATTGTTTTTTTTTTTTTTTAAATTCCAATATATATTTATCTACACGCAGAGCAATTCGAGAACTGGGGGAATTTTTCTTTTATCTAATATTTATCATTATAAATATGACGATGATACTGTGAGCAATGAGCTCACTAAATGATACCCCTGTCTCCCATATAAATATAATGGCAGTGTCCATGTTTTGCTATGGGAAGCCCAAATATGTTTTGGATCAAAAAGTAAAATGGGAGGTCACAATGGCATTGTTAAAGATTTTTTTCATCAAATTTCATTCAGTGGTATGAGAGGAGTTGCGGATAAGAGATAGATAACCCAAAGCGTGACAGTCGGGGGGACGGACATCCCGATCACTATATACCCTCCCGCTTTTCAAGCGGGGGTATAAAAAGGAGGGGTGGTTAAACATAAATCAGCAAAGTTATGATCATTTCAATGAATTCGCTTCCTGGTTGCATTTGGAAATCTTTTTCATTAGACAAGATCTTGACAAGTTTTATTTATCTCCTTCTATCGTGTATTATCTTGATTTTATTTACTACGAAAACAATTCAGGTTGGGGGTCTCCATAGGAGGAGATTAGAAAGGAACACTTCAAGCATTTACACCTCTCAAATCCCCTAATGTTAAAACCGAGAACGTGTTTGGGATTTGCCTAGAAGTACAGATAATTATATAAATGGGGTTATTCTCTCCAAGATTATTCGCATTGATACCATTTATTTTTTTAATTTTGCGTTCTGTCTAGATCGACAATATCAAATATATATTCGTGAATGTATACATTTTGTATATATTGTCAGAAGCATTGAACACGATGTCTCCTGGTTGATTGGATACACTTTGCCAAGAGCATACTCCGCACGGTCAGTTTTTGAAATTAAAGAGGCACACTATTAAACAACAAGTTGATAAAACACACATTTGAAGTCATCATTGCTAGTTCTATGTAGTCAATAATCATACAATGACACTAGTAATAAGCATTTACATACAATCTATCATTAGCTGAATTCAGAGAAAAATATATGGTCAAATGATGGTCAAATGATGACTGTCGTTTTTCATACCAGTTGTAAGCAGGTCATTCTTTACACACTGAAATTTCTACGAATTTTTCCGCCTACTCGATCATGACAGGAAGACGCGATGGATGTGTCTGGTCAGCAGGGAATGCATACTGGACTTATTAACGCTATAGCCAAGGGCTTCTGAATCCAAATTGAGATATGAAATGTCTGCTGCATGAAATAAGAGAGAAGTACATTAACTAAACGAGAGATTTTTGTAGAGACCCCCCTCCCGTCAAGTTGGTCCCAAGGTGAAAATGGTTTCAAACCCCGAAACGTTATTGCACATCAACAGACTAGACCACTACCATTTCTATTCCAAGCGACTTGTATGGTTCCTCTTCAAAATGTCAAATAAGTTTGAGGAAGAACGTGTAACAATATACCTGAACTGTCTTTAGAAGGTGCTCGGGCGGATATAAAATAAAGTATGTATATCAAAAGTTAATTTAGTTCTTTACTCGAGCTTTAGTTGAAATGCGTTTATTATATAATGGGACAAAGTGATATAGAATACGTTGGGTATTTAATCGTTATTCCACATATGAAGAACATGAAAAGAAAGACAACTTGTAATTCTCTTATATACACATCCAAAGATTTCCCCCAAAGAAAAATAAATTCAAACAATTAAATTGATTTTATTTTTAGCATAAAATCCGGGCCTTTACAAGAGATTACTACAAATAGTATAGTACAGATTGTTAAGATATAATTTTCCTGATAATTTCACTGGAATGTTATCTGTGTAAATAAGCTGAAATGTCAACTATATTCATAACGCATTAATCTTACTATATTTATCTACAATTCATATAAAATACCCCGATGTATTTAAAATGCCAAATACAAAATTAATGTTATTTGGAAATAAAATACTTCGCAATTCGGTGGTCATTGTATCCCCCGGCTTAAAAATTGGGAGGGCATATAGTGATCGGGGTCGGATGTCCGTCTGTTTGCAGGTCCGTCTGCTATGCTTTGGGGTACCCATCTCTTAGCCGCAACTTCTCTTAAATCACCGATTGGATATTATATGAAACTTTCACAGAATCCTCTATATACATGTATATCATTGAGTTTTTAATGAGACTTTTACAGAATTTTTGTTACAAAGCACCATTGTGTAACTATTTTACTTTTTGATCCGACACATTTTGTATTTCCCATAGCAAACCTTGGACATTGCCATTATAACCATATGGGAGGCCGGGGGTATAATTTAGTGAGCTCAATGCTCACAGTATACCTTTTGTTTTATGTGTAATAATGGTTAATAAAAATGTTACCTTGAACCTTGTTACTCAATTTTTCATCAGATAATGGGAATTAATCATGACGTCACAAGTTCTATATAGCGTGTCTTATTATAATTGGTAATACAACATATATTTTAGACAAAATCCCTGAATAAGAAAATTGCTGCCATTTTCATTCAAAATTACTTTCCAAAACAAAGTCAGAATACACCTCTAGTGCTATTCCAAAAGGTCCAACATTCATCCAAATACATTATACATGTATTGTGCTGCACAATAACTCAAATTGACCCTAGCACAATCTGATAAAAATTAAGTCTTTGTAATGGTCGGAAAATCTGATCAGAAACTCAGAACATAACAAAGAAATGTCTCGACTCAGATTGATCTTTGTTTTCTTTTATGTAGGTACACATACATGTAAAGGCAATTTCACAGATTCAGACTCAATTGCAATTTGTGAAAAAAAGTATGCTACTTTAAAATTTTCCTATCAGCATTTCAATTACCAGCAGAACTGTGCTCTCTGCTTGAAAAAAAATCGAACAGATAAAGAAGAGAGCTACAGATCCAAGCTTGTAAAAACCTTTGATTTATGCTGCCGATTTTCTGTCGCTCACTTCAGGTATTGTTTTATGTATATTATGCTCTTCCCCGCTTTAAAAATGGTAGCCTATGATTTATCATATATTTTACTCCTTTTTTGGGGGGGGGGTGTTAAGCACATTTTCTTTGAATATTTTTAGGCGTTCTACCAGATGGAAGTCGGAATAGAATTTTTATAACCCGACATTCCAAAACCACAAAGGGCTGCTTGGTACTGTTAAAAGTAAATCAAGATCAACAAGAATAATTGTGAATACATGGTTATTCATCAGATATCATTCACAAAGCAAGGGAAAGCATAAAATACAAGATAATAATACCCAGGGTGAGCCACAAAAAAAGCTGCATAAATCAGGTTTTAACAACAGTTAGATCTGTAGCTCTTCTGCTACATTACAATATAACAATAGCAAAACAGAAGTATACGAGTACCAGTAATTTTCATGGAGTTTATTATACATAATGTAGACAATGAATCTCAAGACAACTATTGCCTTTTATAAATAACAATGGAAATGCTGTGTTTATAATACATACAATATCAATGTACAAAACACAACTTGTAACTCAGTAACAAGTACCTTTACAAGATACGACTTTTTTCAGGATTTTGCGTTTGTATTGTAGAGATTGTATCACAGCTCTGGATAATGTACACTTGAATTTCACTGAACTGGATATTGTACACTTGAATTTCACTGAACACAATGGACAAGTGTTTAATATCTGTAGATTTCGGGTTTGAATGGGCCTTCCTTGGGTAGATCTAGATACTGGGCTTGGTCATCTGAGAGCTTGGTCAGCTTCACACCAAGATGTTCCAAGTGGGCAGCTGCGACAGCCTCGTCAAGCTAAAGAAAACATTCAGAATCAAAAATATTGAAAACCATAGCTGAAAGCATAAAGTGAACTTAAATGTATTCCTTAAGTATTGAATAAAATTCTGCACAATTTTTCTTTTTATCTTTAATAATTTTTTTCTCAAGATATATTAAGTAAAATGGATTTTTCTCCCTTACATTTGTCAAAACTTACATTTTTTTTCTTTCAAACTTTAACAATTCCATTTCTCAAGACACATTAATAAAATTATAGCAATGTCTTTAATGTATATCCAAATTAAGTTTCACTTAAATAAATTTTGAAATCTAAGTAGCAACAATATACCTTTTTGGGGAGGAGATGTACACCCACTGGGTACTGTCCCTGCTTAGTCCAGAGTTCAATCTGAGCTAGAACTTGATTGGTGAAGGAGTTACTCATCACAAAGCTGGGATGACCATGGGCACAGCCTAAGTTAACCAGGCGACCTTCAGCCAGCAAGATGATGTGACGGCCATTCTTTAGGGTGTACCTATCAACCTGTAATTGATGGGAAAAATAATTATTTCATTAATCTTTCATAATGTGGAAAATGACATAGAGAAGGCATCGAATTCCTGTGTAGATAATCTATTCCTTTTCCTGGTAATAAAAAAAACCATACATTTTATAGATTTCTTTGTAAATGCTTTGAAAAAAAAATTAATGGTCAAAATATAGCAGGAGTGCTAATCAAAATTTTGCAAAATAATATAATCCTTCAATCATATACATCAACAGACTTTGTTACAACTTATGTTCTTTCAGCTTCCTCATAGGAAATATTTTCCTGATTCAATACTGAATTTTTGTTACATTGAAGTCTTTCAAATATTTCAATACAAGTAAATAAAGGTCACTTCAACTTACCTGTGGTTTAATTTGTTCTTTCTTCTGGCAGTTAGCATTCAGCCATGCCACATCTAACTCGCAGTCAAAATGCCCAATGTTACAAACAATAGAATCCTCCATCATCTGTTCAAACATGGTTCCGTGAATGATTGATTTACACCCTGTAGCTGTTACGAAGATTCTGGCTTTCTTCAGACACTCGTCAACTGTGGTTACTTCAAACCCTAAAAAATAACATACATTTTAATTATTTCCTTCACTCAATTTATGAAAAGAAAAGAACATAAACTGAAAAGAGGGATCCTCAAAGCAAAGTTTCTCCTCATGAAAATATGTCTATAAATCAAGAGCTAGCATTTCACATCCATCCAGATGCATATTATGTCCCTTTCATTATCAACACAGAAATAATGCAAACTAACTCATCTAGAGACAAAAGTGCGTTACTATGTCCCCTTGCAAGGGGATAATAAAATGCACCATATCCTTCATAATTAATATTTGACAACCAGCAATTTTTCTAAATTATGTCAATTCACCTTCCATGGCTGCCTGGAGAGCGATAATTGGGTCAATCTCGGTAATCATGACACGGGCTCCGAAGGCTCGCAGGGCATGGGCGCAGCCTTTGCCTACGTCACCGTATCCCGCCACCATGGCAACCTTTCCTGCCAACATGACGTCTGTGGCTCTCTTGATACCATCCACAAGAGACTCCCTGCATCCATACAGGTTATCAAATTTGCTCTGAAGAGAAAAAAATTCTTATTTCAACAACCTCCATTCCTATTCAATTATTTTCAAAAAAGTTTGTAAATTGGTTTAATTCCACGGTGTTAAAATTTCATTTTTTAAAAAGTACGAATCGATGGTTTTAATTTATATTAAGTCAATTTAAATTTCGCTACAGTTCATGTCTATCACGGCATTCAATTTTTAATAACACTTTGTGATATATATTATGAATTAAACCTAAAAGTAAACACTAAAATTAGTTTTTTTTGAGAAATCGTTGAATTTAGAAATGGAAAACTCAATTAAACAGTCAAATTCTCCGCCGACCCTCTAAATTACGGCGAGAAGCGCAGATTACAACTAAATGCAATGAGGAAATCGAAAAGATTGAATGTAGTACTCCAACAAAAAAAGAAAGCGAGGCGAATATGGCAGTTATTCTCCAGAAACTAGAGCCAAAATGGCAAAATTTCAAAATGGGCCTTAGTCATTTCAGAAAACAAGGTCAATGAAAGTGTGTGAGAAGCATTACATGTCCCAGCAAATCGAAGCACCGAAGTTTACCACACTCTCCCCGGGGGCGTCCTTTAAAACTAGGCGCATATGATGAACTTGTAAAAGCATACGTCAAATTACTGTATAAGTCTGGCGCAAGGGGAGTTATTTTATATAAAGATAAAACTTTTTTGGAGGGTCCATTGAAATCACAAAAGACTGGGCCTTATCACTACTTAAACGCATGGGAGTGTTAAACATTTCCCAGATGATTTCGAAGAAATAAAATGTGGATTTAACAAGCGCATTATTGACAATGTCAAGCAATTCAACATTCCAGATGAGTTAATAATTAACTGGGACCAAACGGGTGTTAACCTTGTACCGAGTGGACAATGGACAATGCACGATACTGGTAAGATTTTGTTTTAATTTCTAATTGAATATATTCCCTGTAATTTCATTACTATAAATAACGACCTAAATTAAAAAAAAAAAGCTTTCAAGACAGTATGAACCGTTTTAATGATTTCAATAATAATTAGGTAATCAATTATCTCTATAGGTGCCAAACAAGTCCCCATTAAAGGAGTTGACGACACCTTTTGTTTTCAAAGTCCTTGTCTTATTACCCAATTATTATTATATCAAGGTCATTGACAAGTGTCATAAATTTCTAGGTTTAATATTGTATGAAAACCATTGGAGTAAAAAAATGCAGAGATATGTTGAAAAGATCATTGTTCCCTACATAGAGCGGGTACGTGACGAACTGGATTTGCCTTTGAGGCAAAAAGCTTTGTGTATTTTTAAGTTGTGTTTGTTCCAGCTGCATGTACAGACCGTCTACAACCTTTCCAAATTAACATTTTCCCTTCCGAATTTCAGATGTACTACGCGAATGAAATAAAATCTTCTCTGGAAAAGGGTGTCCATTGAGGATATCGAAGTTGACTTGCGCTTGTCCAAAATAAAACCTATTCATGAAATGAGAACTGATCAGCTTGAAAGGACACAGAATTCCATTCGAAAAATAATTAGATTAATTGCCATAACAGTGTTTACGTACAAATTAAATCATGATGCAATTTATTTGAAATTGAATTTCAAACTGATTAATGTACTACTTTAATACATGTTTCAAAATGAAAATAAAAAGAATGTAAACACATAGTACGTTTTCTCTCTTTATTGCATAGCACAAATCTGAGTTATCTCTCTTTGTCTGTAAACGAATATATAATACGGCGCAATCAACAAGGTTTAATAGGTTTAAACATTGAAACGTTTTTGAAAACTTATGGAGTTTCTGGGTTTAATTTCCCGCTAGTGAAATTAAAACCATCGTGATTATTTGCCAATTTACAGTATTATTAGAAAACTGGGGGGCCCCGCCATGGGGTTTTTTGCAGCTTATGAATGACTCCCAAAGGTATTCAAAAACCTGTAAGGCCATGCAAAATTAATTACATGGTTCTCTTTTTTCCTATGAATTTTTTTTTCTTTTTTACAAAACATGATGAAAGACAAAACCTAAAAAATGATGAGGGAGGTGATTTGGTGTTTTTATTTTATCGATTTGGCAATAAAAAGGGTTGCATTAAAATGGGTTTTATTTTTTTTTTGTGTATAAGGCAGTAAAAAAAACATTGAATGTATATCTACCTGTGTTATATAAAATGTTCAACAAATGCAAACACATATCATGAAGGTTGTCTCTCATTGTATTCAGTTTTATACAATGGTTTTCAGAAGTTATCTCTCTTTGCCAATTCATTCTTATATAAAGTTATCACCACCATCATCAAGGATCAAACTGTCAAAATATGTCTTTTTGCCTAGGGGCTACCATAAAAAAAGTTACCATCAGACACACGGACAAACAGAGTGATTACTATAGGGCACCCGCAAATCCTTGCGGGGCCCTAATGACTATCTTCATGTTAGTGTAACTTCAATATCTTTAACAGTGATATCTCAAAAAACCAATTTAAACCATAGATATGTCAAAGTAATTTGGAATAGCTAGATGTTTAAAACAAAAAATAGAGCAAATTTACCTTTGTGACATTAGTTGACATTAATGGATTTACCCGCCTTTCATCATTTTTTCCAAAACACCAGTCACAGAACTGATTCCTGCAAAAGATTTCCATATGATTATTCAGCTTTTAAATCTGTTATTTCTCCCTGTCTCTTATTTATTAATTAGTGTTTGTACTTAGATGTTAAAGGAAACTCTATACAACTAAAGATCTGTGCTTTCCTTTCTGAAGTATATTTGAAAAAAAAAATTTATATAAATGAAACGGCAATTTTTAATGCAAAAAAGCTTTGAAAGATGGCCTTAACATTTTTTTATTTAGCAAGTTTTTTTCAATTAATATCAATATATTAGAGTTTCATTTGGGTATGACAGGAAAATCTACCTTCAATATACTCTGTTCTCGGTCACATGTCATCAAGGATCATGTTGAGCTTGATAATGCAAATAAATCATGTCATTACAGAAGGAATTAAAAAGCTAGATGTTATCCTGTGACATAAGCAACACAGATTTCTCTCTAAACAATATAAATTTCACACTATTTTTTTTTTGACAAAAGTCATTGCGATCCAATCAATATATAGGTGTGTTTGAATATGGAATTTATTTCACAATCTAGATGTACCTGTATTTTCAATACACACAGATATACTCCTACAAAACATTGAATTTTCGTTTATTACATTTTTAAAAAAAATTCTTTGATTTTTCCTTTGCCCTTCTTTTTTGTGATACATGCGTCATAGTTGACGGTTGGACTCATAGCTAAGTGAGGTGAAAACACTTAGCAATGGCAGCTTTAATTCGCTGTCAAAGTCCTGGTCAAGTGGAGAAAATGTTACAGAGTTTTCCTGCACTTTTGATATTTGTCACACTGTGACCTACAAAAAAAATTACAGAAGAGGTTAAAAACATTTTCCCCCTCCAATTAAATGAAAATTTCTGCACATGTTACCGGTACTTCAAAATATATTGCAAAATTTTGTTACAGCTTTGGACTACAAAAGAAAAAAAAAAAATATATTTATTTTCATTTCTGTGGTGGCTTTTTGTATTCATATATGTGTTATACCAAGAAGAAAAAAAATCCAATCATTCTATCCAAAAATTAATTTAAAACTATGGTTTTTATTTAATTTGATTATTTTTTTTTTCGAATTCTCAAAGTTCAACATTTTTACTTCTCCCTGCAATACATCCATTTAATAATATCTTTCTCCCAAACAAAGGTAACCAATACCAATTTCCTATGCCTTATGGGGCTTTCTGGGGGGAAACAAACATTACCTGAGCCCCGAGGGCTGTGAGGGTTTCAATGAGGACGGCGGTCTGAGTGGTCATATGAAGACACCCTGCGATCCTGGCCCCCTTCAGTGGCTTGGACGCAGAATACATCTGCCTCATCTGCATCAGGCCAGGCATCTCGTTCTCGGCGATCTCGATGCATTTTCTGCCCCAGTCGGCCAAGCTGATGTCAGCTGCAATATTTGATACACAGATGACATGAAATGCATATACAAATATTTCACATTTTCAAATCCAATTATATGTCATACATGCAGTGCAATAATAATACAGTGCAAATTATTTGCTGCAATTTAGCCAATTTGAAATCACTTCTCATTATTCATTATTATATATCATGTTTATCAGGTTTAACTTAAAAAGAGTAGATTTCTGTCCAACCCAATTTCTTAAACCCTGATATTGCTGTTGTTACTATCAAATCATTGCAAATCTTACAAAACTAATATCTTATTAATTTCAATCTGACTACCAATTTTAAGGCTTTAGTCTCATCCAAAGTAATTTTTCAGTTTAAAAAAAAAAACTCTGCTAGTTTTAATAAGTTAACCTTGACCATCTTAGTCGATACAAAGTTCAATGTTTTCTTAAGTAATCTGTTTACATAATTAGATAAAGGGCTATTACTATTTATAGGACCATCCATTGGCAATATCAATTTTTGATGTTCTGCATGACAGATGAATTACAAGCAATCTAGGTGTCAGGGTTTAAACTTAACTGAAATTTCCACGAGCCATGTGGGCTCCGTTTTAAAGGAATTTCAAATTTAGGAGCCCAAAAACTGCTAAATTTGTTAGTGTGCCACAGTCTCTGTGAAAATCTTTTTGAAAAGCATAGATACTGGGACAAAAAGTAGATACAAATGAAATAAATATATAAATTCACCGGTTTAAAATTGTGTGCCAAGTTATATTGAAATTCTTACTTTATAAAAATCAGATGTCATATAAATATTAATCAAAGGAAATAAAATTGTATTCAATAAACATTTTTACTATCTATTATTTTTTACTTGGTATATAAATACGTAGCCCTGGTACATGTCTTCAACTAATAAATTGACAATGACACAATAAGATTTTCTAGGTTAAATATTTTTACTACAACATATCTGAAATAGGTGAAAACACTTACTATTCATATGACTGAGTAGTTGGTGAGTTATTTAAATTGTATATCTCTCACGTATCAACCATTTACAGAGGGTTGAAAAGTGCATAGGTGGCTGTAATTTTGTTTTTACTCGTAAAAAGATTCTTGGTTTGAGACACAGCCAAAAAATTACGATGAAAATAAAGAAAAAAAACCTGACGATCAAAATGTTTTAATAACAACTTCGGGAATTTCACAAATCGTGTAGTACTTTAAATGGAAAAGATGTTTTAAAAGAAATACAGAAGTTAGCAATAAATCAAGATTTTGTTGTAAATTTTTTAATTATAATCTGAATTTACTTATCGATAATACACACATTTGTATTTAATTTTTCTGTTGTTTTAAATAAACCTGCGTAAAATGTCATTTGTTTTTCAAACGTAAGGGGACTGGGAAATTATGAATAGTTTTTAAGATTTTGAAAGGGACCCTGTAGAATTTTTATTCGCCACGTGGGCGAGCAACTTACAAATTTTATGAGCCCACACCAATTTTTACTCGCAATTTGCGAGTGGGCGAGCGTTAAGTTTAAACCCTGGGTGTACGTTTTCAATTCTTTACTCTTGAGATTAAAAAAGAACACTAGCATGAATATTACAAGTAGTTTTTTCATAAGCTCTTTCATGACAACTGTGGTACATAATAATTTAATAATTATGATACTATAATACTCATGCAGGACAAATTCAGTGGCAACTGAAATTAACCAGTTGTAATATCAAGATGTCAAAATCAGAATTTAAAAAATAGCAATTATGTTACAGGCTTAATATTATGCTCATGGTCATTTCAGGAATTTGGGGGGTTGTCTTTACTGGAACCCACGTGAAATGGTATCGTCCTCATTTTCAACACTGCATCTATCTAATCTAGATCGCGAGTTCAAAATTAAAGTTCAAAAGTCAATTAAGAGACTTAAAGAAAATACTTTTAATGAATCAGACACAACAAAAATTATGTATGATAAAGTATTAACATCTTTTTTAAAGATGACACTGATTATTAAAGAAGATATGCGATAATTTTTTTAAAAAAAATCAAGCGAAGGGGTTTTCCACACTGCGTTAAAAATAGCACACCATGCACAAACCGGCGTGTTTCAAAATCAGATGTTACACCTTTTGTGAGCATTATCGATGCATCATTGATATTATTCTGGCTTAATTCAATAAATTCATACATACCGACTTTGTATGGTGGTTTTCCTGACATGTTTGACGATCTTCACAACCCAGTGTTCACTGAATAATAGAGGCAGAATTCATGACGCGATTCACATTTATACCAATCTGAAGTCACGTGGCTAGGGTACCAGATTTAAATACCAGTTTAAGATCTGATTAAAACTTGCGCGACCGCAAACACGAGGATTATAGAAAATGTGTTTCCTAATAAAACAGTCTAAATACAACTTTTCAAAAGAAAATGAAGAGGGTTACACATATTATATTTTCAAAATTAATTTATTTGTCTTGAATAATCATTCATTCATTCATTTCATGATTTCAGGGAGCTCTTAAATTACTAATGAAAATGTTTTTCTTCAAAGGGGGGTATCTTATAAATTAAAGTATTTAATATTGAGTAAATTTTAAATTAGTTCAATTTCAACAATGGATTGAAATCCATCCTCTTAAGCACAAGTATTCGTTTCAGGAAAGGGTATTCAATTCCATATAATAACAACTATTACATGTATACTATTTTAAAAATATTTAAAATAAGCATGAAAATTGATTAAAAGTATTTGTACAAGTACATTAATTTATACAGAATATTAAAAAATAAAGTGTTATTAAAGTGTCTTTAAATATACTGAAAGTTTATGAATTAAGTTATTTTTTACTGCTCATTTTAACTATCTAAAAATAAAATAATTTAATCTTGAAAATGATTAAATTAAAACAAAAACAACGATATACATGAACATGATGAATAATGGAAGATTTTAAATATCGGATTGAGATGTGCGCAAACGTTTGTAACTGGTGTAAACAAATGAGATGTTTATATAGTGGTGACTCAGGCCGGGTGAGCATTAAACGGAAAGCACAGACAGCCACTGAAGAAGTTGAACAAAAGAGAGTAAAGGTAAATTCTCTGAGCACATTGACAGGAAAAAAGCACGGCACAAAACCTGATATTCTAGTACTAAATAACAAAAATAATTAAAGGAATGACCGATGTTCCAATTTTCAATCGTTTAATGTAATTTTAAAAATAACTTCCTGGTTTGCATCAGCCGAGTTATATATGTTTGGTGAAATGTTCTTCTGAGACATCGAAACTGCATGTAATAAGATGATGAGAAAAGTTAAAACAAAAAAATCAAATTCATCTTGTACGGAATTAGTGAGGTCTTATTCCGAGGCATCTAAGTTAACCAGGAGTCTTCCAAATTAAAGTATGATTTACTGACCACAAACAACTGAGGCGTATTTTTTCCGCTGCATTTTTTGGAGGGGGTAGGGTGGTGCGCAGGCATTTTTATGACTTTCAAAACCTCATAAACTGAATTTCTTCACATAATTTTCAATTTTTTCATGACGATTTCATGAATTTACTAGTATCAATGGTAAGTGCATCATATTGCTTATCATTGTAAGAACATTGTAAGATACACATGCATGTCGAAAAAAAACTTTTAAAAAATTATTCTGGAACTTGTCAAAATTGACCTCTATTTAAGTTTTTTTTTTTGTAAAAATTAGAGGTAAAAATGCATGCAATTTATGACTCGCGTATTCACATGCACTCTAGGATCGTATACAGATATATGGGGAAAAGGATATCCGTTAGGATATTTTTCCGAAGGCCACATGACGCGGTTATACTCCAATTACTTGAGCTCCGTTTGATGTCAATGCATGTTTGTATGTATTTACGTATACATGTACAATGTATACATATCCAGTCACAGCTTGGCATGAAGGAGGAGGGGGCATACAATATTAACTATGAACTTAATTCTGACACTGGTTATAAAAAGATATTTTAAAATATTATATATATAAAACTATTCTGGATATCTAATAATATATCAAATCAAGAAGAAAATAATTATAAGAATCAATTCATTTGTCCGAGATCGACGTAGGCCGAATCGGGGTACCTGTAAAGTGCGAAACGAAATAGAAACGAAACGAAACGAAACGAACTGAAACGAAACGAAATCTGCCGAAACGAAATATATGTACCGAAACGAAACGAAACCTACCGAAACGAAACGAAATCAAAAAACGAAACGAAACAAAACTAAACTCGAAACTAAACGAAACAAAACTATCAAAATGTTTTTTTTTTCTTCAAATCAAAGTACTGTATATAACTATATATCATTATGTGTAACTGCATGTGGACTTTTTTTTACTTCAAATAAAATTTATATAGTTCATGCAATTGTTAATACATGTATAAAATTAAATTACCGATAAATTATGCTCCCTTCTCAGTCTAATGATGTATTTACATGTTTGCCAACTGCAAATATGCACGAGCGTACTATGCATGTATAATTTCAATATGTGCAGTATTTTCTAATTTTTATATCTTACTCTTATTTTCAATCCTTATTCATCTAGATACAACATATATCTATCAAAATTAATGCATTACATGTAAATGCTCGTTTATGTACGGGTCGAAATAAAGTCGCTGTACTGTTAATTGTATTGCGAATGTCTTAAAACCTAGGATAAACCAAATACTTTGAGTATTTAATATCCCATTCCGAGGTGTCTGGTTTTATAGTTCAACTATACATGTAACTCCAACCGGAATCTTGTGTATCCTTTCTACAAACATACGGTCATATTTTTGTCGGGTAATTTTCGAGAAAAAAATGAGTGGTTTGCAATAAAGAGGCTCGACCAGAGAAGTCTAAAACGATTTAACAGACAAGAAAAAAGTCACTCGAAGCGAACGATGTCATTTTTAAGTAGGTAAATTAGTCAGTAAGATATTGACAAAATATAACAAAGGCGTCGGAAGCGGGGGGAGGGGGCGTTAGGACTTTTTTTTGCAAAGATGTTTATTATATAGGCATTAAAAATTAGGGTTGACCTTTAAATTTCTGGTAAAGCCCCCCCCCCCCACACACACACTTTCAATTTCCTTCCGACGCCTGTGTATGAGCTTGAAGCGAAACAATTGCCTGTGGTGCTTGAACTATATAAATATATATATATATAATAGACCATATGCAGTTACACATTATATAAACAGCATGTAACTACATGTATATAGCTTGATTTGAAAAAAATTCTGAAAAATTTTGTTTCGTTACAAATTTCGTTTTGATTTTATCATATTATATATATATAAGGTAGGTTTCTTTCGTTATCTAAAAATATATCAAATCAAGATTTCGAAGAAAATAATTATTTCGTTCAATTCATTTGTCCGTTTCGCACTTTACAGGTACCCGGCCGAATCGCGCCTTATCGAAATCAACTAAATACGACAGGGATAAATTCCACATTAGATCCGCGCCCTAAACTGGTGAAAATTTAAATTCACTGCATAGTTCAGTAACCACAGATGGGCCATCGACAAAATATAACACAAGGTGGACAGCTTGCCTTCTGCATTATCGTTACATCTAATCATTATATTGGGTTTTCTCTGTAGGAAGAAGACATATTCACTGGATCTCACAGACGCATCAGAAAATGTCGATAGCATCTCAGAAAGCTTTTGTAACAGGCAAGTAAACCACATTTATAGTTTTAATTGCTTGGACAGGATTTCTTAAGACTTGATTTGTTTATATAATGTGTTCTGTTATACTAGCCCTTTTGTCATGTTCTAATTTTTGATTCTCTACTGGTTTGGTGTACATTGCTATCGGGGAATTAGAACGTCAAAAATATACTAGTATATCACGTACATTCTTACGGCATTTTAGATGCATCTACAACCACAGAGGCCTGTAACATGCTATATTTGATTTTACGTTATTCTTATTGTATATGAAGATTCGTTTTTGTATATATATATATATCTTGTGATTACAATAGTACCCAGTAGGGTAAACGAATTGGACACTTGGCAAGCTAAGATTAGTGATTACGTAAAATCAAATATATCATGTTACCGGTTCCTTTGACTATATACAACATGCCTTCTCTTTTATCTTCGCATTATTTTTAAGTGATATGATTGTAAGAGATCTGTTTGTATGTATAAGTAACTTAAGCCATTTTTGCTGATGCATTGCAGTATGGGGTGTTGCTAACCAACGATCAAATGACAGATTTAACTAAAATAAACCATCGGATTTTCTACATTTTATATAACTTGGAGGGGGTGGGCTGAAAGCCGCCTACCCTTTATAGTCTTGTAATGGAATAGAATTTGTTCCCTCTCAATTATAAAGCCGATTCATTTTCCTAGACTGTTTGGATATCCCCCACCCACCCTCAAATATATGTACTGTAATAAAAATGAATTGCATCTCAAGGGTCTGACTGATGCGAGATATACTAGTATACAGCACATGTAACACTAATATATCGAGCAGTGCAGGCACATATAGTATCGATAGGGAAAGGGGGGGTCACACTTTTTTCCCCAAACAAATCATTTGGAATTGAAAATATACAATGAAAGGCTTACCCCTCTTTCATTTTTTGTAAATATTTTAATCATAGTAATTTGGTAACATTAATAAAATTTGGTTGTTAATGGAAGTTTGAATCTAGCCCCACTTCACCCAGAGAAATAGGATTTTTGAGCGTGGACCCCCCCCCCCCCTAGCTTTTTTCCCCTTGTCAATTTTTTTTTATTTCCAGAAAAGTTGTCTTTTTTGAAATTGTATTTTGTATAAATTCCATCGTAGAAAAGAAAAATCGATATCACCCTTTACATTTTCGGGACAAGGAAAGCGAAAAAGTGAGAAAAAAATATAACCGTACTCTAATATTAAAATACATGATAAAAGGAAATTTTTGAATTAATATGAAGCTATTTCTTAAAGACAGGTTCGGAATTTCCGCCACTAAAGCCTGGGACTCTCCGACTGTACAGCATGCGTCTCTGTCCATACGCCCAAAGAGCCAGACTGGTACTTGCCCACAAGAACATACAGTGAGTCATGAACTACTGGGTGCACAGAAAAAGGTGTAATCATTCACAAGCCTAGTAGCTACCAGGTGTTATGTTCTAAATTTTGAGTCGTATTTCGGGAATACGTGTAATTTACTCCCATTAGTTGAATTCAAAATTTAGAACATGGCAAAGGGACAAACTATTCAAGAAGAATTTTTTTTTTTGGAAAAGTGTTACGGTGCTTAGAAAAATGGCGATATAAAGAGCGAATCAAGTGAATGGGTGTTATGACGCGAAAATAGGTAATAACGGAAAGATTAAAAAGTGCATCGAGGGCCTGAGCAAAAAGATTTATTTTTTTTTACTTTATGAGTTTTTATAACCATGATTTCACTCTCAATTTTAATACACATGTATACTGTCAAACACGCTTTGAGTCTAATAGGCTTTCGCACAATTATTTATATGAATTGTAAACTGTAAAAAAAAAAATCCACGACGATGTCACATTTTGTGGAGGCGGTCATGTTTACTTTGTGGTAGGAAAATGGGATTTCAGCTTGATTTTCTACAAGTAAAATGTATTTTTGCCAAATCTTGTTAATACAAATTGTTGAATTTCCTCTCTCTCTCTCTCTCTCTCTCTCTCTCTCTCTCTCATAAAAAATAATATGCTAAAAATTGGTTTTGCTTATACCGGCATGCAATATTTTCTTCAGACATGAAGTGGTCAATATTAACCTGAGCAAAAAGCCTGAATGGTACTTGGAAAAGGTCAACCCCATGGGAAAGGTTCCCGCGCTGGAGAAGGACGGAAAGATTATTTACGAGTCGGACATTTGTTGTGATTACCTTGACCAGGTGTATCCAAACGACAAGCTGACCCCTGATGACCCGTACCAACAAGCTAGGGATAGAATGTTACTTTCTTATTATGGACAGGTATATAATGGTATATAAAAGTTAAATAAGTGCAGTGAGACGGATATTTATGGACAGGACCAACTCTCTTAGAATTTATTTATTCCCTTGGATCATATTCTTCCTTTTTCCTAAGTTGTTCTTTTATCACAAATTAAAAAATGTGTAATAGCTTGTAAAGAAGAAAAGGTCAAAAAAGATATGGAAAAACGAGGCTTCTGTGCACAAGCTTTTTTTTATTTTTCGTATTTACCATTATTTTTAATGAAGGTGATAATATAAAGAAAATATTTATTGCTAGAGAAAAAGAGTTAATCAGATGATGCGTAAAATCTATCGGACTTTTATTTTTTTTTTTTATATTGATTGTGAAACATATGGAGATAACGATCATTATTCAAGATTAAAAGCCCATAAAATAATACAAAATGGGAACAGAGCAAACACGGAAAAACATTAGAGGTGGGATCAGGTGCCATGGAGGAATGAACATACCCTGCCGACCGGTCACACCCGGCCGTGTGCTACTTTCACGAAATAACGGGAAAAATCCGTCGTCAATTCAGTGTATAAACTAAAGGTACTGTGAGAAATGAGCTCACTAAATGATGCCCCCGCCTCCCATATGCGTAGAAATGGCAGTGTCCATGTTTTGCTATGGGAAACCCAAAATATGTGTCGGATCAAAAAGTAAAATAGAAGGTGCACAATGGCAATACTAGTATGTAATAAAGAATCTGTGAAAGTCTCATCAAATTTAGTGGTATGAGAGGAGTTGTGGATAAGAGATGGGTACTCAAAAGCGTAACAGACATTCGGACGGACAGACGTACAGCTAGACGGACGAACGGACATCCCGATTACTTTATACCCTCCCACTTTTCAAGCGGGGGAAATAATAATGGACTAAATTCAGTATGAAAAACGTCAACATTTGATTAGTAGCCAAAACAACTCTTTAATTTATAATTTAATTCAAGAAGTCTTTAAATGAAGCTTGAAAATTAAATATTTTCATGCAACAATTTTCATTATATACCTCTCAATGTGCTTCAAGATTCTTTGCAAAGCTCCATAAATTACTTCTAATTTCATATCATGTTAGTAAACATTGGTATCTAAAAATGCTTTTTCGGGATAAAAATTTCTACTTTAAATTAGACCTTTCTGAGAAGTTCATTGTATCGACCATAGAACTTACAAATTAATGACTTTTAACAAGACTGCTGATATCCTTGATTCATCAACTTGTTTGTCAATAATTTACATCGTTTTGGAAATTGTACATAAGTAGAACATGCATTTGAATCATTTTTTAAACATTTCTAATTTTAGGTGACTACGCAATATTATAAATTCTACTTCGGAACACCGGACAGCTTTCCAGCGACGGCCGAGGCTCTCGGCAAATTACTGTCGGAATTTGACAAAGAATTGGAAAAGAGGGGGAAATTTTTTGGAGGTAAGGCGATGGAATACCTTAAAGAATGAGAAAATAAAATCATCAGAAAAAATTGATAAATCATCCTTGAAAAGATTACCCAGAACTGCTAAGCTGTTTTGCTACTATACCGGTTGGCATAGAGGTCAATGTGATTGTTTTGCTGGCACCGTACATGTACTTGGCACAGAATCCGGATAGGGCCAATATCGCATCATCACACCGTCGAGCTTTGGGTCGATAATGCGCCATCGCTTCATCGCCACATAGCATTAAATATATATTATCAGCATCGCCCATAGTCGATGCTCAAATGGCACTGGACTTCTGATTTTAAAACTAGCGCATCAACATTTAAAATAAAATTATTTATTTTTGCATTTAGATATAAATATCGTGAAAGAATTAAAATAAAAGCTGCTGAATGTGTTTTATGTTTATCAAAAAATTCAAAATATTGTAATCATTTTTATTACATCTAAGTTATTTTAAAATATAAAAGTTTACCATGAAAGTTTCACAAAGTTTCTCTTTTTTTCAGGGACCTTGCAACAGGAGGGCCACACCCACCCCTATTTTCCAGAGATAACTTTTTACTACTGAAAATGTTCATTGAAAAGCCGATCCCCCCCCCCCACACACACACACTTTCAAAAACGATGCTACATCACTATAAATAATTAGTAAATTACTATTTCATCTTAATTTAGTCCATTTGGAAAAGCTTTGGTCAATCAAGCATTAAATTAATATATATATAATTATATATATATATATATATATATATATATATATATATATATATATATATATATATATATATATATATATATATATATATTATCAGTGGATGTCCTGCACTTGATTTTAAGCAGTTAAAAAATATCCTGAAAGAATTAGGATTGTTATGAAAATATTACAGTTTGAATCATTTTTACAGTTTTCTATTTCATTCGTGTGCTTTAATAAAAAGTGGAAAGGTATGGCCCTGATTACGATATAGGAAAAGCTTGTCAATAATCTGTTTGAATAAAAACCCAATTTGATGGCATATATAAAGAGAATGGTGGACGTCCCAGCAGTTAAAAAATGTCTGACGTCTGAGGAAAACCACCTTAAATTTTACCATAGTATAAAAAGCGGAAAGGGTGATTATGATATAGGACTTGAATAAAGTTAAATTGTTTTGGTCGTTGGGTAGAGAATATGCCAGATTTAGTTAAATAAGTGTCATATAAGTTATTAAACCTTTAAAGGTGCATTTAATTCTCTGGTTACTTTTAGTGATAATTACATGTGTAATATATTATAGTAAAATAAGTATCGATGTCATGAAATGAATTATTGATAAAATAGTAGAACCAGAAGTCCTTGATGAGACTGTAGCTTTACTGCTTTGTACTAAAACATTTTGGAAGAGAACTTGAAATTTCAATAAATAGAAAAAATACCAACATAAGAAATTGTTTTTTGGTCATGTTTTGTCATACAGCTGTGTTTCAGTACAACTTCCAACCGGAGAATGATGACCTTCCATACAAATCACTACGAATTGCACCAGAACCAGGATCTCGGGAGTGTGTTTGAATATAAACGTCATCACCCTGGTTGACATGCGCAATGGCTAAACCCGTCGCCTGCCCATCTTCTCCAGTAAGAGACTTCATGTAAATACTACCGTAGACAGCACTATTAACAACCAGTTCCAAAGCATGGTCTTCTCCTGTGCCCCCATAATGCTTTATCCTACTGGTCCAGCTGAAAGCATAATATCCCGACTCAGGGGCGATGAAAACACCTGAGCTTCTATGGTACGCGTTTCCAGCGTTGGTTTTGACAACATCGAATTTTAGAATTTGTCCCTGCCCGGTGTGTGAGACATCCGAGGAGAAATAAGCATAGAATGCTATCGTCTTGTGTGCTGGAGCTGTAGGAAAAGGTTCCTGAGTTATCGGAATCAAAAGTCGCTCTAAAGAAAAAAAAATCAAACACGTTTTAAAATATGAAAAGAATTAAGAGGCCTCTTGACACAAGATTACCCATTACACTTACATTATTATCAAACATTGGTCAAATTGTGCTCACAGTACTTTTGTTTAATTAAAAAATATATAATAATATGTTGATTTTTTTTTTACTGGTGTAGCATGACTGGATGATCGTATGTTTGACAAAAGTGAAATAAATCATATTTAACAATTTATTAAAACCCAGAAGATCCTCCATTTGAAATGAATTTCCATTTTGAATTGATAAAGGTTGCTTTTCCAATCAATCTAAAACTATTTAAAACTGGAATACATGTAGTTTGCGCTTCTACTTGTAATTTTTTTTTTTATAAAGGATTGCAGTAATTAAGTAACAAATTTGTAAATATGCAGCTAATGACATTGCCGTCCGTTTGATTCAAAAATTTAAAACAGGAAAGGGTGGAAGTGGGGGGGGGGGGACCAAATACTCGAGGACATTCATGAAAAATTTTAGTTGTAATGTAAGAAAAAAAAAATTGTATTTTAATACAGCCAATGCTAAGGGGCCTCAACTCATTGCAGGCAAGTAGGAACTCCCTCTCCCTACTTTTTTCCACAACATTACTTTTACTATTGGAAATGTTCATTGTTTTATGGCCTTTTTTTTTAAAGCCCCCCCCCCCCGAACTTTATACTACAAAATTGATATCAAAAAAAACTGAAAAAAAAAATGGGTACGTGAAATAAGTTGGCATTGAAAATTGAATGGATTTGTATCATTTCCGAAGAAATAGGAATTTTTTTTTTTTTTTTTTTTTTACATGTTAGTTCCTTGTCAACTTTTTCAAAAACGGTACAAGTATAGCCAACACAAAATTCTCTGGAATGCCCCCATTTTAAAAACGATGCTACGTGGCTGCATTGGTATATAAGGAACTGAAAAAGTTCACCATGCTCTCAAAGATTGATGATTGGAGGAAACTTAATGTGTGAGACTCTCGTTCTTAAGTGGGAAGTATATTATACCGGTATATCTCTGTTTTTGTATCTCCAAAAAATAAAGTTCATTTGCAATTAGCAGATTTTTCAAGACTTTTAAACTAAAAGGCAGTTCCTAAAACATTTAGTAAATCATTTACCCTTTCGAATAACAGAAGGACGAGCTGCAACAGGCTGCGCACTTTCAACCATTGGGCGATTTTCTTTGGGCTTGATTCCTTGCACACCATTCACGTTACTAGAAGACGAAATGTTCGCATGCGTTGGAGAGAGATTATTGCTTACAACACTAGAATCAAAAACTTCTGTCTCTTGGGTATAAAGAGTCCTTTGACAATCCAGTCTCTGTTTTCGGAAAGCGTTTTGGAGATAGGTAATTCGATTATTCTGAGCGTGAACAGTTCTGCTCAGCTTGCTTATGAGCTGCCGAAGCTCAAGAACTTCTTCATGCACTTCACTCGCTGTCATTTCACAGTGTCCTCCCTTTGGAATACTGAAGAGGAGAAAAAAGAATAAAACGAAAAATGTCCCCCGTGCAATCATGGCGTATACTATCTCTGTTATCTACATTCTTTGCAATAAGACTTACTTTACTAATATTTTGACCCAATTTATGACTCTCACACATATAATATACGCAGTAAAAAGGTGAAACTGAAATATTTTTGTCCAACCTTTCAGAATTCAGAATTCATCAATTCATTAATATGAAAAAAAGGACATATGGAATATCATGGCAAACACTCCCAAGTCTGTATCTAATTGGTGTATTTAAAATTTGGAAATAGAATTTTTGTAAAATATACCAATATTACAACAAACCTACATTTATAATAGTAAAATACTTGTACTGTCGTTGATTGCTCTGGGCATACACAACAAACAAGAGAGTGATTCCTTTAACCACTTCTGTGCCACAGGACTTATACCCGTAACGCATAAAAAATGTTTAATTGCTTTAACTCATATGATTTTCCAAAATATTAGAAATGTATTACTTATTAAAGTGAAATACAAACAACTTTGGCATAGCTTGCAGGGCAAAATTTGACAAAAAAAACATTTCAAAATGACAATTAAATTCATGAACGAATAAAAGATGTAAATGTCATAAGGAGTTATCTCTCTTACCAATGTATCAACGAACCTTAAAAACAAACCTAACAAGTCCCAATACGTGAAAGTCAGAATAGATAAGAATATAGTATAAAAACAGAAATTAAAAGAGCATATATGGTTAAGGTTCATTGTCCCTCTGATAAGAGAGATAACTCTCACTGAGAAAAATGGCTATTGTTTTTAAACTTTATAAATTTTCCAAGCAAAAATGACCATTTCTGTCAAAGCTGCAGAACTGTAGCAAAAAAAAATTGATGGACCATGGTCATCCATCCCAATTTTTTTTAACGACCAGAGAGGAACAGATATGCAGCAATATCAAATATTGATTTAAAAAGTATTGTAAAATTTCAAGCATTTGATATTAATTAGATTTCTTTTGGAAAATTATAATCATTATTCCTTAGTTTTATACAATAAACAGAGAGACGAACCACTTTTATGTTGAATATTTACATTAAAGAACGTATTAAATATGTTTTGCTTGTTGAGTACAAAGGGTATTCTTCATTTGATACAATTTGATGGAACACGACTTTCCAAAGACTGATTAAAACTAAATCATATTTATAATAATTTTTTTATTGATCGGCTCTACATAACATAATATGTAAAACACAGATCCATAACAACAAAGACTGCATGCAGTCTTTAAGAACATACACATGAGAAATTCAAACAAACAATTGACCTATCAGGCCTAAATCCCTCATTACAGTTTCTGTCTTACAGAAGACAATCTTGGTGCTGTCTGTGATTTCTCACAATGATTCACTACATGTGACAGAAGTTTTTATAAGACATCTATCATAGTCCACACTAGATGTACCAATGACTGCTTGCATAAATTTTAACAAGAAATTGCCAACATGCATTATATCATATTTTTTCATTGGTTCTAGGTTCTCTTGCTGATAGAACACAATTTGACAATTTATTATTGGAACTCCTTTTAAGTTCCAAATTTTTTCTGTTGAAGAGCCATTGGAAGTGATTCCATCAGGGCTAGTTTAGTCCGTTCCACCATCACAACCCAATCGTCTTTGACAAAGTCCATATGAATTAGGTACTGTAAACACATCAGAAATTTTAGAATACCAACAGGAAGTTATTTACAGTCATGAATACAGTATAAGATATTGTCAGCATCAGAAAAAACACTTACACGGAATCTTGTACAAACATGAAAGGCTGTCACTTTTGAAGAATTTGGTCTGGCCACCAGGTCAAAAGGTTTGGCTTTTCTGTCTGGGAATGGCTGCAATAAAAAAACAATTTTGCATTTTTAATTTGTTTTTTAAAAGGATATAATCCATTCTTCACAATTTAGCTATAACTTCATCCTCATATATTAAACAGACAAGAGTAAACAGAAATGTGAAATACATGTACACTGCATGGGTAAAATATTAGAATTGCATTTACCTGAGTTTTATCTAGGATGAAGAACTTGTCCAGGTCACAGAAGAATATCTTATCAGGGTATCGCGGCGACGTAGATATACAGAAGATCTTCTGGTGTCGCCGCATCCAGGCGTTTGGGAAACTGTTACACACTTTCCGACACCAGTCACTGTATTCCCTCTTTTCTATGTCAAATTCATAAATCTGTACAGAAAATGAAGCAAATATTAGAAAGGGTAATAATTCTTGTCCCAGTTTTTAGGTTTTAAGCAATATCACTAATCCCCCAGCAATGATCTTGAGGTTTGAAAAATGACTTGAATCAAGGTGTAGACTACAAAATCAAAGATTTACATGGGAATTTAGAGTAACCAGAAGTCTCTGTCGAGACTGTAGCTCTACTGGTTTATACTTAAAACAAAGGAAGAGAAAAGTAGCAGTTGGGACTTGAGACTTTAAATCAGCAATAAATAGAAATATGATCCTTGCCACTCATCAAAATAAAAACCAATATACAGAATTATGTATCTTAGTATAGTCTACTTGTGTGCCAAGTTATACTGAAATCGGACCAAAACTGCAGGAGTAGCATTTTGAAAGAATTTCACAGAAATTTCTATTTTTAGTAACCATGGCAACACCGTTCATTGCAATAAAAAACCGATGCACAGAATTATGTATCTTAGTGTACTCTACTTGTTTGCCAAGTTATATCAAAATCAGACCAAAACTGTAGGAGGAGTAGCATTTTGAAAGAATTTCACAGAAATTTCTATTTTTAGTAACCACGGCAACACCGTTTATCGAAATCAAAAACCGATGCACAGAATTATGTATCTTAGTGTAGTCTACTTTTGTGCCAAGTTATACTGAAATTTGACCAAAATTGTAGGAGGAGTAGCATTTTGAAAGAATTTCACAGAAATTTCTATTTTTAGTAACCACGGCAACACCGTTCATCGAAATCAAAAACCGATGCACAGAATTATGTATCTTAGTGTAGTCTACTTGTTTGCCAAGTTATATTGAAATCAGACCAAAACTGTAGGAGGAGTAGCATTTTGAAAGAATTTGACAGAAATTTCTATTTTTAGTAACCACGGCAACACTGTTCATCGAAATCAAAAACCGATGCACAGAATTATGTATCTTAGTGTAGTCTACTTGTGTGCCAAGTTATATTGAAATCGGACCAAAACTGTAGGAGGAGTAGCATTTTGAAAAATTGTTTACAGACAGACAGACAGACAGACAGACGGACAGACAGACAGACGGACGGACGACGGACGCATTACTATCGCATAAGCTCTTCTGGTCTCTGACCAGTAGAGCTAAAAATGCGAAAATCTTCTCAGTAAAAAGGCCATGATTATGGTATTCAGTAGTTTATGACAAGTTATTAAAATTTTGAGTTTATACAAGTTGAGAGAATAAGCATTATAGCTAAACACTATTTGGATGCAATAATTGAAGACAGAAGAAAACCACTGCAAGTACAAAGAACACAATAATATAAGAATTATGTACTGTATCCTGGGTTTCTCTACCTTTTGGTCAGCATGTGCTGTGATCAGTTTCCCACTGTCTGATGTAAAGGTCATAGCTGTTACTGTTGACCTGTAACTGGGTAACTGGCATTCAACCTGTTATTTATAAGTAAATTCCTGAATTTATCAAGAATATTGGAATGCATTTTTTTTTATTTCTAGACAATTTTTCTAGAGATGAACTTAATAAACAGTGTAATTTTTACTGATTTTCATGATAGAATAGCCCCAAAGCTGAGCAAATTTTCTTTCAAAAAACTGAATTTTATGATATCTTACCTCCTTGGACTTCAGCCCTATCACTGATACTTTGTAGGACAGATCTGCCACTGCCACTAGCTTACTGTCTGGACTCACACTCAGTAGATGTATAGACTCCTCTGATAATGTAAGTAACACACAGAGGGATCATGCAGAGGTTCTTAGATATTGGTTGTTTAGAGAAACAGATTTAGTCAGAGAGCTCAAACATTCTTTACTCCAAGTCAAAAAAACATTACAAATATAGCACTGTAAATTAATCCTTCAATTAAAATGTGACATGTGCAATGACTAATTTTAATGTTTCATACATAGAATTTTTTTAAAATTCTGACCTGTGAAATCTTCCCAGCTGTGGTACAAGGACACTGAATCTTCTTCGAGGGAAATAACTACAATTTTTTGACATGATGTGGCTATGATTAAAAACTGTTCATTCGATGTGAACATGAGACGATGAGCAGAGTAAGCTGGAAGGGATTTCTTTATCTTCTTCATACTGACAGCTGGACTGATGGACTCAGAGTCATCCTACGAAAAAAAAAATTGTTTCTTGAAACACAAAATATTTCAAATAGATTCAAACCTTCCATTAATAAACATGCAATAGCAAGATGTTTTCCTCTCTAAAAAGTTTATCCAAGTATAAAGTACCGTATAACGGGTAATTTTTACTGTTGTAAATTTTTACGAATTTCTGTTGAAATAGGGTGATTTTATTTTTTATGCGTTAAATTTTTACTAATTGAGCATGTCCGTAAAAATTAAAATCATCAGAGGTTCCAGATCAATGTTTTAGTGCTTTGAATGCGTTAACATACATATACGTGTATTAAATATGTCTGGAAAACCCAAGAATTATTCCCATGGTAACGAGAGTCGATTCATTAAATGATGATATGTTTATTCATCTAAATACCTTTATATATCACATGCCCTCAATTTATTCCTTTTTCAATTAATACACATGTCTACGCATCATTATTGTTGCGCACCACGTGGCCATCTTCATTTTAATGAAAACGAAGAGAGGCAACTCAAGCTATCATGATTAAGTCGACTGAATTACAGGGGACATGGATTACGATGTATCAAAATGTCGAAGTTTTTACTGGAAGCAAACAAAAAGAAGAAAGGGTCAACGTCTTGAAAAACGAATATAATTTGAATACTTCAGTCTGTAATAATTAAGTCATTATCAGAAATTATGCGTCCCCTAAGAGGAACCAGGTAATTAACGGTGTTTGTATAATTTGTGCATTAATTAAGATTTACTTGTTTGATCCTACTCGATAATCAATTAAAAAGTTCCCCAAAATAGCAACGAGTGTCAGTGCTAATCCTGTAGCCTCCAGGTACTTGGCTAAATGGTAATGATAGCATTGATATACTCTCATAATACAATGTTCAAAATTTAGGTGAGGCGCTTTTTACTTCTGTAAAATTTTACGCATTTAAATTTTACAGATTTATAAAACTCGTAAAAATTAGTAAAAATTAGCAGCAGGTAAAAAATACCTGTTATACGGTATAACAGTGATAAAGCTTATGTTTTGTTAGATAATACCAAGATTAGACATCATCAAAGGTCTTAAAAAACAACTGATTGAGTATTTACCATCTCTGTTTTAAAGAGTTTGACTCCATCAATGTCAGAGTATGACATCCAGTTAGCCCTAGAACTTATTGCACTACAAATGATATGCTGTCCATCTTTAGTTTTCAGCTGGATCAGTTTCTGAGGGGACACTTCCTCTGGCAGCATTTCACCATCTTTATCTACAACCAACATCATTCAATGCCTTTACAGTACTGTATAACAGTTTTCAATAAACCTGGTATTCTAACCTGCACTAACATATATTATGCTATTTCTAACATTATAATAAATCTAAGATGCACTAATTACCTTGTAGAATTTTTTTTATTTCAGTTTTAGAAGTGTTCTGTGTTCACTCAATCAAAATTTGTGTACTGCAAAAATTTCAGCTCCCATGTGATTGAAAGGAGCAATGTATATTGGAATTGCATGTTTTGAAAATACATGTATAAATAACATTTCTTTTGAAAAACCACTAAGAATAAAATGTAACATGAAGGGACATTAAACCTTAACGTTATCTCTTCAATGTCAATGAAAGAAACATTGAAGCTCTAAACAAAATACATCTGTAAATCCAGTGTTAATGACTGCCATGCACTATGCATTCTTTACCTGAAGTTTTCCTAGTGTTTCCCAGCCTCCAAAGCTCCAGATAATCTGGGTACTGTAGCAGGAGGGCGTTTCTGTCTTTGGCCACACTCACCAACTGATGCTGTCAAAAATTGTATGTTAAAATATTAATATGTAACAGTGTTTAAAGTCCAGTCAATGGAAGAAGATAAATTACTGTTAAAACATTCAAAAATATTTAACGAGGCCGAGTCTAATTCAAGTGTGCATGACTTTGCGCAGCTTTTTAATTTCATGAAGACATTTGTGCGGCAGTACACCTTTGCCAAATATTTTGTTTTTAATACAAAATTAACATTATCTTAACTACTACTGGTTTGAAAATGTAATTTTACGACAATTAGGGGAAAAAAAACACGCTGAAATGACCCTAACGACGTCAACATTTTTGGATTTTGTAAGCAAAGCATGACGCAGAAGAATGACACATGACTCGCTTGTATGTTCGAGAGAATCCAAAGAAACATACTAGCAATCTTAAAATTGCTATTTTTTACCAATTTTCACTAGCCAAGGGTTTCTCATACGCTACTCTCCTCATACACCCTTGACATACGGTGTTGATAGAAGCTGGGTTTTTTTTCTCGAGTTCTGATTGGGATTCAGTACACCCGTTCGACCAATCAGCAATTGTTTTTTGTAAATGACGATATTTGCATTCGGGATACTTCTTGACTCTTTAATCTCGGAAATGAAAAACGCAAGTAAACAACGATCCGTAAGATGACATGCAATTCTATGAATAGCTATGGTGTCATCCTATATCTTCTGAATATGTGATAAAGAACCTATATTGAAGCTTCAGATTTGTACTGTAGTTAATAAATGAACATAACTCAATTATTGCCTCTTAATTATTCTTGAAAAAAAACTTTGATTCAATTTTTTTAACCATGTGTCTTTATTTCTGTCGATGACGCAATCTGTGCGTACCTGATAGATTCAAGATCACGTGATGAGAATAATCCCGTCTTTTGACTTCACCGTATGCCAAGGGTTCATGAGGAGAATAGCGTATCAGAAACCCTTGGCTAGCGAAGATGTTTTTTACCGAAAAAAACATATGCGCCAATAACTCATCTGCTACCATATGTATTTATACCGTAATATGGCAATTTTAGAGGTATTGCACTTTGATAAAAAAAATAAACTTAGTAATTAATTCCTAGACCAGCCTAAATGGTGAACATTCTTTGAAATTCACAATTTGGTGACTTTTCACAATAACTTTCATCTACATGTACTTGAATGAAAAAGAAATCTATAGGGCAAAAATACAAAAATATGGGAAAAATGTGATAATTTGGTGCTTTTCCATCAAATTTCCATAGGGTCCAATAGTAAAATTTGACAACTTTTGAGATGGCCCCCTAAGAAACAGGGACGGTAAACGTTCGCTTTTTTGATCTTAAAACAATAAATATGAGTAAAAATTAATTTTGATAAAATTATCAAAATCCCTCGGGCAGAAATAATTAGACTCGGCCTCGTTAAATACAAGTACAGTTCATTATTAACTAGATTGAAAAAAAACATGCAAGTTTTCTTACTGCACAAGAATTAATTTACCTCAGCAATTGCTCTGATCTTTTGTTTATTTTTCTCCTTCCCAAGTCGATTCAGCTGGAGAGTTGTATCGACTCCTAAAAAATTATAATTATAAATTAGCATAACATCACATACTGTAAATTCCTTATTTTTCGCCAGTACTTATTATCGCGAAATAGCTCTTTAACATCAAATCATGAGAATAATTATTTGCAAATGAACGATTGATCAGGAGAATTTACATGGAATTTAGCACCATAAAAATAAAAGTGAGTAACTTAATTTAGTGTTTAATGCTTCTCATGAAATTAATAATTAGGAATCTACCGTATATCAAGATTCAAATAACATTTTCATCTGAATAAAATGTGAAATGGTTACAGTAGAGTACTAATCAGTTATGGAAGGAAGTCCATTCCATTGCAATCCTAATGATTAAATACACATCCATGTACCTACCCCCCGACACTATGTCCCTCCCTGTGATGGCCAGGGCCCTCACGTCATGGGTGTGCTGGTACCACACGGTGGTGCGGACCCACATGTTCCAGTCACTCTCCTGACTGGTGGTGGTGTACTGAAACTGCACCACTTTTGGATCCACTCCTGAGGAGAACACTTGTTTTTCATTCTGAAACATGCATGCATATATACATGTAAAAAACTTTTACATGTCAGAAGTTTTAAAATGGACAACAATGGCACTGAAAAAGATCACTTTTTTTTTTTTTACATTTCTCTATAATGACCCACACTGATAGATTCTCAAAGGTTATTTAAAATTTCAACAACAGAAAATAAATCAAACATTTTATGGACAAATATTTAATATCTATTAAATTTATTCTTTTCCCAACAGATAAACAATATAAAACAAGTATAAGGTGCCGTACCTCATGAACTGCTAAACACAATACATCTGCTTGGTGATTTTGAAAACTCTAAAGAGGAAAATAATAAACAAATATTATCCATACGGAGCATTTTTTACATTTTTACATGCATATTATTGAAACAGATTGTACTTTAATAAATCTAATTATCATGTACCGGTTGTAATTTTTCCCTAATAATGCCTACAGGATGCACTAAATATTTACAGTGTATATGCAATGAAAAGTCTATGATAAATCTGAGTAGATACTGTATATGCAATACAGTTGAACCTCTGTATCTTGAACACCAATATCTCAAATAACATGGATATGTTGAAAAGATTTGGAAGTGCCAACCACTTATTCTATAAGATTAATACCCCAGATATCTCCAAAAATCGGATATCTCGAAGTTTTTCCTTGGTTCAATTCAGTTCGAGATAGAGATTTTACTGTATGACACAGCAAATTGTACCTTTATCTGTGTCCCTTGTTTGCCATTCCAGAAAATAGTTCTACCTCTGGAATCTCCACTGACTAAAGTCATATCACTAAACACAAAACAATATTCAAAATGTAGTGTTGGTTAAAATGGTTAAAACAGCTAAAGCATTAAATTACTGCTTGTTCTGTTTTTAAAATTGTTTATGTAGGAGCAATTTTTTTTTTTCAAACAAAAAGAACATGTATACCTTCCTGGTATATTTATTCTTTAATTACAAAAAAACTATCCAGCAATGCAATCAACATTAAGAAAACCATCACACCATATTCCTAACTTAAAACATTGCAAATGGATTTGAATGGACATTAAATGTGGCTGTTAGGTCTCATACACATTGTCTATATACACATTGTCAAGTGTGGTCTTTTTGTCAGGGACAAACTCTTTTCATCTTCTGTGAACATACCTGAGGATGGCCACACACCACACAATGGTTTCCTTGTTTTTATCCACCCTCCCCAGCGTCATTCTCTGGACAGCGTGCCCTGACTTCACACTCCACAGTCTCATAGTGTCCACTCCTCCGGTCAAAATCACCTCCAGACTCGTGTTCCAAGCAATGGACAAGATCCGACCTACAAAGGAAAGATGAAGACTGCCATGAATAACACATCAAAAAAAATCTGCACACATGTTTTTGTATTTGAAACCATCTTAAAATAATCAATTTCAGTCAATGAACTTGATTGAAGATATCTTATTTTTATTTCCATTCAAGTTTTTATTTCACTAACAAGAATTGACAAATGAAGATTTTTTTCCCTGATCATTTTAATAAGAAACAAAGAAATAACCTTTCCCAGAAATGAAGCATAACTGAAGCATAAGTACACGTGCATGTATATCTTTGTATATTTTTGGAAAATAAAAATATCCTACAGTCAGCAGAGAAAAAAATCTTGATTTACCTTCCTGTTTATCAAAAGATCTGTAATACTGTAGGGAGTTGTAATCTGTGTCGAACAAAACAACACATCCCTCCTCTGTACCAGCCTACAGTGTAAAGAAAACATCACAGTAAAACAAAGAACTATCTATCAATTAAATCGGAAAATAAAATAAATGTTAAGTGGTAAAACACTTTTTAAAGATGTGAAAAAAAAAAAAAATTTTGAGAAATATGTCGCTTTCTTTTTTTTTTTTGTATCAAAGTGACAATGATTCTCACAGCCAAAAATTTTCCATTTGAATCTGTAGTCAAACACCAGACTGGTCCAGCATTGCAAGAAGCTGTGGCCTAAAAACACAGCAATCAGAAAGAAAACGTAGAAGATGTTTAAATACATAATAAATTGCATAATTTTTGTCTGAACAAAAAATTACAAACAACAACAGCGAAAGTTTTGTCTGACACCTTTGGTTCCAGTTTCTTGAGATCGTATTCCACTACATCTCCATCTAGCCCTGCTGAGTAAAGTCTCTGTCCTTGCCAGCACAAGGTCTCTATAGACTTGGATTCACTCCCTGGAATAATCTATTTATACATACAAGTAAATACATGTAATAATAATTCACATTATGATAAAACAGTGGATTCTGATACAATAAAAAATATACAGTATATTGCTTAATCATTCATTAAGATACCAAAGGTTTTAAGGTTTTAAGGTTTTAATTTTTTTTTTTTACATCTACTAACACTACAATGTGAAATAATTTATTCAATTCCATTAATTCATAGAAACTTCTAGACTGAAATTTCTATAAACATTCATAACAAGTAGATAGATATTGGTTCAAAAGCCCACCTTTTCTTGATACCAGTCATTGGCTACATCCCATATTTCAATACAGCCATCAGATCTGGAAACCCAAATATGTAAATCATTTTAAAATATATAAAATTCCAAATTATAATTCAAAATAAATAAATTCTTTATCTTATCTAGGTCAATTAGATAACACAAAAAAATCTGTAGGCTTTTACACAATTCTTACTTTCTGTTGACTTTTTCTTTAGAATGAATTTGTCCCTTTACAAGCATAAAGAAAAATAAAGAAAAGAGAAGTCTGTAATCCTATATGAAAAGAGAGAATTTTGCATAAAAACAATGTATCATTTAGGACCTAATAAAATTTATCTTACTTCTTTTCCATAAAGAGATGGACTGAATAGCCTTAGAGATTGATAAGAGAGAAAAACGATATTCCTGACCTCCTTCATGATATTATATGTATTGTAAAAATTAGTCTCAATATAGTTATTTTTGATACAACACAGCTTGATAGAAGGGAAAAAAAATTATGTTTTATGTTTTCTTTCACTTAATCAAGTCATTTTTTACAGTATATCCACTAATATCTTGTCAAACAGAGGTTACATGCAAAGGATTCTTTTAAAACCAATAAAATCACCATTAAATGTCATAAAATGTTGTTAAGCTTATTAAAAATTCTTTACCTATTTGATTTCATAACATTTCATAAATTTCTTTGGTAAGACATGTCTCAATCTTTAAAATTATACTGAAAGAGAGAATAACAACTTTAACAAAGGCAACTTTATTTACTTCTTTTCCATAAACAATGGACTGAATAGCCTTCGGTTGATACTCAAAAAATCGAACTCTATGTACCCTAAATTCTCCCATATCTACAAAAGAAAAGCATGAGCAAGTAAAAACATTATATAGTGTGACATTAAATATTCCAGATGAATTATGACTATTATTACTGTAGAATGTATTATTTAACAGCAATAGTTTAGCTACGTCATTCTCTCCCTGAAGTAGCTTTATTTAGCTACCATTTTATTTCAATAAAAAAGTTTTCTGAGGGTGTGCAGAAAATTTTTTGATGCAGTATATTGATGATTTAACTTTGATCTCATCTGAAAACAACTCATGTGTGTCTTTTCTTTTTCTGTGCAATTGCAATCAAAGTTCTGAAAGTTTTGGGGCTATGTATGACAGTTAGAACAGTTACTCCTTGAATGAAATGACAAAGAAGTCCAGTTCGTGTTAACACGATAATAGGTCGGTAATCGTTCAGCACAATGTGAAGTAATCATACTCAGTCATGCCTCACTGTGCCCAATAGAGAGGACAGTTAACCAAACAATGGAATTGCATGTTTTGCTCTAAATTGTCCAAACGCAGCAATGTATAAACTATCTCTGCTTTGGATTGTTTTTTCAGCCTCCCTAGTATAAATATCAAAAGTCATTTAATTGCGATTTTTTGTCTCTTTTTAATAAAAAGAAAACTTTTGAAAATTTACACTTAAAATACCTAAATAAAGCTACCTGAGGTAGGTAAATAAAGCTACGTAGGTAATTCTACCTACGTAGCTAAATCCAGTGATCAGGTCTGGTACAATCACTAGATTTAGCTATGTAGCTTGATAAACCTATTTAGCTTTACTTACCTAACTGAGGTAACTTTATTTAGCTACCAAATCAATTTATTTCTATCAAAAAGCATTTTTCTCAGGGTGTGCAGAAAATATCATTTTGATGCAGTGATCATTTTTCACTTTGAACTCATCTGAAAATAATTCATGAAAAAATCCCTCTTGAAGAAACGTCTTTTTCTGCACAATTGCAATCAAAGTTCTGAAAGTTTTGGGGCTATTATGACAGTTAGAATTGTTACTCCTTGAATGAAATGACAAAGAAGTCCAGTTCCAGTTAACATGATAATGGGATGGTAATTATTCAGCACAATGTGAAGTAATCATACTCAACCATGCCTCACCACAGGCATGAGAGAGGACAGTTAACCAAACAATGGAATTACATGTTTTGCTCTAAATTATCCAAACGCAGCAATGTATTAACTATCTCTGCTTTTGGTTGTTTTTTGAAACCTCCCTGGTATAAATATTAATAGTCAGTAAATTGCAATTTTCTGTCTCTTCTTAATAAAAAGAAAAATTTTGAAAAGTTACATTGAAATAGCTAAATAAAGCTACCTGAGGTAGATAAATAAAGCTACGTAGGTAATTCTACCTACGTAGCTAAATCTAGTGATTGCACTGGACCTAGTGATTGTACTGGACCTCGTTACATGCAAATGATTCTTTCAAACAAATAAAATTACCATTTAATGTCACAAAATGTTGTGAAAGTTATTAAAAACCTTTTACCTGTTTGATTTCATAACAGTTCATAAAGTTGATTGATATGACATCTCTCAATCTTTAAAAATATACAGCAATTTAAAATACCAAGCACATGTTGTCCTCACAGGGCTGCCATGTTGAATTTTCGATAAAGCGTACATAAAATATATTTAGCAAAAAGAATCAAGAATATATCATTTAAGCTATATTTCAGTAATTTCCTCTGTAGGAGCTATTATGAAAAGTTTTTTGATAAATTTCATGATATCATATTTTGTTTTATACTGGATAAAGTCTGTTATAAAACAGAGAGAAACAAATATGAACAAGCTAGCTAGTATGTTTCTATATCTTAGTTTCGAACCTTTGAAGAATACCTGTACAATATCAATATCTAATTATTGAAATTACTCAATTTGAAATTGTAAAGAGAAATTTATTGCTCTTACAGAATATGTGAACGTATCTCAGGATTAATACGAAAACATTCAATAACAAGTATGGCGCCGGGGGAGCACAGCGTGCAGAGAAGTTTCAGAATAGAAACAAAATTCCATGTGTAGTTTGACTTTTCATCATTTACAATATTTGAATCATATCTCATAACACAAGGAATCAATAGTCTGTGAGTTTCTCTATATACTTTAATTACAGTTTAAATTAAAGAGAAGTTTTTGTGCAGAAAATAAGAGCAAACAAGAACGGTGTAATCTAAATCAGAAGAATCTTTTTAAATAAATTCTCTTTCGTTGTTGGTTTTACAAATCTCATCCAACAACACTCTTTACATTTTTTGCAGGTAAAAAAATGTATTCCATATTTAAGCAGACCCATCCCCCAACTGGGATAGAGCATTGTGTGTACTGTAATTTTTTCAACACATCAGAGAGAAATTTGGTGATTGCAGCTGTGAATAAGCTTTATGTGTATAGATTAAATCCAGATCCAGAGGTAAAAACATTCAAAGTGGATTACAAGGGTTTATGCGATTAGATATGATTTGTCTGACAAATAACAATTACATGTACCTATGGGAGATTTTCTGTATTGTATGTGTTTTTCTAATTTTAATGGTTTTTCACCCTTTATTCTCCTATTTGGCTGACAAGCTTTACAACAACATTTCACCAAAAATTTATTGTGTAAAAAAGTAAAAAGATCAATTCAAAAGAAGAATATGTTTCAATGATATTATTAATTTAAAAATGATTAAAATTCTACCTCTATATACATGTATTGTCCATATCAACAAAAGTATTCACATGTGCATATGCAACAATGCATTAAAAGCAATTCTTTAGAATAAAAAAGTTGGGGATAGAAAAAATTATTCAACAGATGGTATCCACTGGTCATGATAATGGGACATATAAACATGAGATAGTGTTAAAAAATTTAAATCCAATGTTAATTAATCAATTTTTTATTACCTAGGATGAAAATAATGAGAAAGATGAACTTAGGAAACCAGGTAAATATTTATTTTGACTAAAAGAGGAATTCCAACTTTCATTCTCTGAACTCATTTAAAGTAAGAATAAACATAAATTTATCATTAAATTTTGACTTTACAGATTACAAACAGAAACAGAAAATGGAATGTCTTGCAACCTTCACTTTGTTTGGAAACATCATGTCCATGAAGTTTGTGAAGCTTCCTGGAGCTCTCAGGGATTCTCTGCTGCTGAGTTTCTGTGATGCAAAGGTAAGAAACTTGATTATATTTTGAATAAAAGATAGGCTTTGTTAGATCAATTCATATACCATTTGTTGCCTGTTATAATGTTTCATTGGGAATTGTTAAATAACATAACAAAGCAAAAATTTTAGTGTTGAACTTTAATATGCAATTTTTTTCTTCATTTTAAGAAAAAGAATAGGAAATAGAGAGAGGATAAATGCATGCATCTTATTCCTTGAGTATATGTACATATGTACAAAATTAGCAAATTCAGAATTTTTGTGTTTTCAGTTGTCAGTTGTGGAATATGATCCAGGAACACATGACTTACAGACTACATCATTACATTACTTTGAGGAACCATCCTTAAAGGTGCATTTAATAGTTGATCCATATTAACATAATAGTATAATGCCTGTTCTGTCAAAATAATATTAAATATGTCAAAACTCTTTCTTGAGAAATGTTTAACTGGTGTCAATAATACATGTATGAATCATTTGAAAGAAAAAAAAATTTACATTTACTGTCAAGTACAGTTATAAAAGAAAGAGAGTTCTTTTAAAGTATTTTGTCATCATTTTCTTTACCCATCTTGTAAATGTATGATCAAGTGAAACAAGAACATTTTCTTCTGTATTCAATAGAGCGGATTTTTCACAAATTACTATATCCCAGAGGTAAGAGTTGACCCAGATGGTCGATGTGCAGCCATGCATGTCTATGGTTCCCACATGGTCATTCTGCCCTTCAAACGAGATGTCAAAAATTTTAGGTTGAACTTTAATAGGAATTTTTTAATTGTAATGAAAAAAAAATCAAGCAACTTATGAGAGAGGATTTTTCCCATTTTACTTTACAATTTATACTAGGGATGGCAATTTAAAACCGGTTAATCGATTAATTGGTCGGAACGATAGTAGTCGGTTAGGAAATCTGCAATCAGTTAGTCAGAAAAAATTATAATATATAAAATTGAACCAAATTTTCTTAAATTTCTTTTTTAAAAAGGAAATCTCTGCATAAATGTTGATAGTTTAGCATTTTTACACATTAAGCTGATTTGGAGGTAATTATGGCCCTCCGGATTGCGATCGCGAGATAATAATTGGTCAGTTTGTGAAGTGTTAATTACTGTTTTTAAAAACATTATTGGCACCCTGACCGTCCTTTTTATATTTTAATGTTTTTAAATAATTACTATTGAGCACTATTACTGAGGATGTATAAATATCGCTCTTTTGCCGTTATCTACTGTATTATTAAAAAAACATTGTTTTAAATTAAAGTTCAAAGTTTTGAATATGGTGACAATGGAAAATGATTTTGTGTGACATCTGCACTTATCTGTGAATGTTTGATCAAGTGAAATAAGAATCTCAATTTTTTCTTATTTTTTCATTCTAACTTTTGAAATTGAAATTGAAATAATATAATTTATATGTACATATAGTTTCCTGAGCAGAGTGTTTCTAACTTCTAATATCTCTCTTTCAATCTTCTTGCATATATGAATACAGATAAATCAATATTTTTCTCAAGAATGTATACAATGTATTTTGATACGATTAACCGGTTAATCGGTTGGAACGTCTTGTGGTTAACCGATTAGCAATTCTGTAATCAATTGCCATCCATAATTGTATATAAATGACTCTAAGAAAATATTTTGTTTCTTTGCAGTAAATCTCCCATTCTCTCTTCTTACATCATTGATTTGAGGAGTTTTGATGAAAAGATCATCAATGTCAAAGACTTCCAGTTCCTTCATGGCTACTACGAGCCTACCATATTTATTCTGTTTGAACCTTTGCAAACATGGGCAGGGTGAGTGTTGGTCATTTCCGAAAAGCACCAAATTATTTTTCTTGACTGAAGAGTCATCATTGTATTATACTGGTTTCCAACTATTTCTAAGCATTACAATTGACAGATTCTCTAAATGATAAAAAAATAAGAAATATTTTAGAAATGTGAATAAAAAACTATTGTTAAAAAAATTAGTGTTACATGTAGAAGTTTGAAAATATTCCAACTCCATTTTTCAGGAGAACAGCTGTGAGGGCAGACACCTGTAGCATTGTAGCCATCTCCCTCAACTTACAGGAAAAAGTACACCCCATCATCTGGTCTCTCAGTAGTCTCCCCTTTGACTGCTGCCAAGTATTGGCTGTGCCCAGACCCATTGGTAAAGTTCCTCGTAGAATTCTATAATGACTTATAATTAATATTTCTATTTGGTCATTTCACCTCAAAAGATTAGTTTGAAAACTGCATATTTCAGTATCTTGGTTTCAAAATGGGAAGGAAAAGAAAGTTTTTTAAAATAATATATTTGAATTTTAAAAAGCGGCTCTCTATTCTACTTGTAATATTGTTTTGTGTGTTTTAGGTGGTGTAATCGTCATAGCAGTCAACTCCTTGTTATATCTGAATCAGAGCGTACCTCCTTATGGCGTCTCACTTAACAGCATCTCACAGCAGAGTACTCTGTTTCCACTGCGTAAGTCAATTTTCTGGTAAACATTTAAATGTAAATGATTTCTTACTGATAAAGCTTAATAATGTACCTGTAATTTCAGGGGTTCTTGTGGATGGAAGAAAAAGATATTTATCTTCCATTACAGTTGAAAAGAAAATGATGTAATAGAAATATATATGTATTACAATAATATCATTGTACAGTGTACATGTATATTGCCATAGGTAATTGTTAAAGTATAATTTATCCCACAGGTATTCAGGAGGGTGTTAGGATAGCTCTGGACTGCTGTCAAGCTGCTTTTATGTCATACGACAAGATTGTACTGTCACTCAAAGGAGGAGAATTGTATGTACACATACATGTATTTGTACAATGAAATCACATTATAATAAATACAAACATGTACTTTACAAAAAATACATAAATAAAATGTATCATTTTCATTTTAATAGTATTGATTCAAGGTTATCTGTATGAAACACAAAGTCTTTTGTATTGATGTCTGTAATTTACACAAACACATGTAAAGATATAGAAAAAAAGCTTTGTTTGGTATGTGTTGACATGGAATTTTCAGTTTTAACTTTGACAAATCAGCTGCAAGTGTACTGACGTCATGTGTAAGTGAAGTAATGTAATATTATTAAAGAAGTTTTCTTCTCAAGCTCTCTTGTTCCTTACAACAGTTGTCTCCCTTTACAGATGTGTATTTGTGAAGACGGATTTCTGTTTCTGGGATCCAGACTGGGGAACTCTCTTTTGTTAAAATACACAGAGAAAGCGTCGGAGAGCTTAGAAAATGGAGACACAGAGAAAAAGGTAAGTCTTCTGTTTATATTGATGGTGTATGGCAAAATACATGTATCTCTGTAGACTTTGCTGTATGGAAGCAGAACATAATTTCAAACTAAAGTCATGTAAAATATACTTACATGTATATAAATAAATGTAAGAGCAAAAGATATTTCTTTGAACTGAATTGAATTTTTATATTCTATGGCAAAATTTGGCCTAATTGCACATTTAACCTGGTTTTTGAGTAAGATTTACATTTATCAATCTTCAAAATGTTCTTGTAGAGGGATGAAGAGCCAGTTGCCAAGAAAAAGAAAGTAGAGGGCTCAACTGAAATTGGTGAGAAGCTTTTCTGTTGATCTCAGTTTTGCATTTCTTCATTTTTAGCTCACCTCGACGAAGTCGAGATGAGCTTATGCTATACCCCCGGCGTTGGCGTCGGCGTTGGCGTCGGCGTCCCAGGTTAAAGTTTTAGGAGCAAGTCCATTCCCAAGTAACTATAAGCCCTACCTGAACCAAACTTGCATGGATGATGCATCTAGGGATGTACACTACAAGACTTGCTTCAGATGCTGGATCTGACCTACATTTTCCAGATGAGTGACCAGGTTAAAGTTTTTGGAGCAGGTTTTTGGAGCAGGTCTATTCACAAGGACCTATAAGCCCTACCTGAACCAAACTTGCATGGATGATGCATCTAGGGATGTACACTACCAGACTTGCTTCGGATGCTGGATCTGACCTACATTTTCCAGATGAGTGACCAGGTTCAAGTTTTTTGAGCAGGTCCATTCCCAAGGAACTATAAGCCCTACTCGAACCAAACTTGCATGGATGATGCATCTAGGAATATACACTACCAAACTTGCTTCGGATGCTGGATCTGACCTACATTTTCCAGATGAGTGACCAGGTTAAAGTTTTTGGAGCAGGTCCATTCCACAGGAACTATAAGCCCTATTTGGACCAAACTTGCATGGATGATGCATCTAGGGATGTACACTACCAGACTTGCTTCGGATGCTGGATCTGACCTACATTTTCATTCCCAAGTAACTATAAGCCCTATTTGGACCAAACTTGCATGGATGATGCATCTAGGGATGGACATTACCAGACTAGCTTCGGATGCTGGATCTGACCTATATTTACATTCCCAAGTATCTATAAGCCCCAGCTAAACTAAACTTGCATGGATGATGTATCTAGGGATGGACACTACCAGACTCTTCTGTTATCTGACCTACATTTTCATTCCCAAGTAACTATAAGCCCTAGAACCAAACTTGCATGGATGATGCATCTAAGGATGGACACTATCAGACTTGCTTCGGATGCTGGATCTGACCTATATTTTCCATACAAGAGACTTGGTTAAAGTTTTGGGAACAGATCAATCCAAATGAACTTGAAGACCTTGATATATGCAGTATTAACAGTCATGAATATTTGTTTACACTATACATATACATATTTTTCATGCTACATGCTTAGAAATGTGTATATGCCATGTAAGGGGTTAAACACAACTTGCAAGAATATTGTTGTTGAGAAGAATACTAAATATTAAGAAAATATGTTGTGAGATTTGCATTACTTAAACTGATAACATTCGTCGAGGTGAGCTTCGTAATCTTTGATTACCTATGTTTTAAAAATCTTCTATTGTCCCCCGCTTGAAAAGTGGGGGATATTAATTTGGGTTTGTCCGTCCGTCCGTCTTTCTGTCTGTCTGTAACGCTTTCGTTTCCACACGATATCTCGAGAACCCTTTGAGCTTTTGCGATGAAATTTAGCATAGCAACTCCCTATGGACTAAAGAAGACCCCTATTGATTTTGAGGTCAAAAGGTCAAAGGTGTTAAAACACTTTCGTTTCCAAACGATATCTTAGAACCATTTGAGCTATGGCAATGAAATTTTATATAACAACTCCCTGTGGCCTAAAAGATATTGATTTTGAGGTCAAAAGGTCTGAAGTTCAAGGTCGTAAATTTTATATTCTATGTCTGTGTTATACTATTATTTCCGGGCGATATTTCAAGAAGATTTTGAGCTTATGCAATGTAATTTTATATCAAAACTAACTCTGCCCCGTTTGTTTTATTAGTATTTATAGTATTACATGTCGCTATTTTTAACTTATTTTGATCAATCTTCAACAATGTTTAATAAAGCCTAAATAAATCAAACACCATGGATTGTGTAGAATTTTGACAATACCGAACATGAAAACATGAATATATACATGTATGTGACTTCACTTCTGCATATACTTCACACCATATAAAGCGATTCCGTGGTCTAGTGGTTATGTCTCTCGCTTCATATGTGAGAGGTCCCGGGATCGATTCCCGGTCGTACCTTTCTTTTTTTTTTTTTTAAATGTATTTTATTTGCTTCAGTATACATTTAATAATTCTACAAATTAAGGACGCTCCAAACACTAACAGAAGCTGTTTTTTGGACTCTGAGAAAAATATATTATATAAAGATATGCAAATTGAAAGTTTTTCATTCATTTAGAACATAGGGTACGTGCCTTATTTACGCAGAAAAAATGTTCTAAGACAATGGACTATTTGTGAGCAGAAATCACTGCTGTTTACTTACTTTGGTAAAAGTAATGAAAATAATTTATTAAATTTCTTACTCTTGGTCTTATATAATGCTTATTGTAATTAACAAATAACAATTTCTTTAATCTTACATGTTTTGCAAAAATTACCCAATGAATAGACCTCTTTAGTGTGCAGTGTATCGTCCTTTGAATTAGCTTGTTTCTCGTTTGAACTTTATAATAAAGTTGGATCTAATACTTGCCTTTCTTTTTCAATGGGAATAACCAGCATCATGGCCTTATTTTCTTGTTTGCAGCCTCTGATGTCTCCCAGATAGAGAATCTGTATGACCTGGAGGTATATGGCCACGCTGAGAACCCAACAAGTACCACCATCACCAGCTATATATTTGAGGTCAGTAGTCTTTATCTAATTATAACTTTTGTACTTAACATACATTAAATCCTTATAATCTGTAACTCAGTGGAACTAAGAAAATAAACTTTGAGATGTCTGGGAATTTAAGATATCCCTGGTGAAATACTGAAGGAATAAGGGGTGGGACTTCAACATCCATGATATGCTAAATATCAGTTTAGAAAATAATGGAGTTATAAATCTGTATAAGGATAACTTGTTTTCAAATGTGGATCTCTATGATCATTAATTATGTTGAAAATTCTAAATTCTAATTCCCAGGTGTGTGATAACATTTGGAACATTGGTCCCTGTGGTAACATTGTGATGGGGGAGCCCGCCTTTCTGTCTGAGGAGTTCAGTAGTTGTATTGACCCTGACATCGAGATGGTGATGACCTCAGGTCACGGGAAGAATGGAGCTCTGTCTGTCGTGCAGCGCAGTATTCGTCCACAGGTGGTAACCACATTTGAATTACCGGGCTGTCTGGACATGTGGACAGTCAAAAGTATTGTACCGGGGGAACAAAAGGTACGTATGTTTCAGTTATATACAATGTTCAAGTAGTTATTTGCATTATCACAGTGATTGGGAAGGCCAAAATGGTCAATGGGACTATGGCGCAACTGTCAACATTTTTGATGGGCCATTTCGAAAATGAATGGGCCATCAATATAATCTGAAGGGCCATTTTAAGAAATAACAAAGTGACAAACAAATATGAAATACGAGAGAAAACACGTTTTTAATTAACGGAATCCGATTTTAACGCAGGAAATGCAGCAAATTTAAAGGAACTTGCTTAGAATATAACTGACCCGTATTTTGTGTTAAAATTATGACAGTTTTGGAAAGAGAACAGCCCTAGATCTACCATACAAATGAATGAAGTATTGCTTTGTTTAACCGGAAGTACTTTTTGACAGGTTTCAACCAATGAGATTTGTTGTTTTAAATTGATTGCATTTAAAACGAAAGTAAAACAAGAAAGAAAGTCGTATGCAAAATATTTCTAAATAACATCGCTAAAAATTGAATGCGCACCTTGGCGCCATGATTGATTGATTTAATGCGCCATTTTTCACTTCAATGCGACTATGGCGCATGGCGCAAGCCCTTCCCAATCACTGTTATCACATTAATTTTCTTAGTGAAAAAAATAGTCAAAAAGAAAAAAAATGTTTCCATAATGATTTTGCTCTAAAGCTGATTACATTTAATGCAATGAAGGAGAAATATTTCTCAAAGTTCAACTGATATTGTGTAAGGTTGATATTAAAACATAGAAAAAATATTTTGTCTCTTTAATTGAGGATTACATGTCATTATTATAAATCTCTCTACAAATATTCTGACCTTACATTGTAGGAAGACAAGGATACCTCAGAAGAGGAGGGGTTAGGCAGTAACATAGAGGGGGGTCACTCCTTCCTCATCCTCAGTAGAAGTGACTCCAGCATGGTACGGTTATAATTCTTGCATGTTTTTTTTCCTTCAAGTTATTGCATTTTAGCAAATTAATGGTGAATTAAGGTCAAAGTTTATTTAAAACAAATTTTGAAATCCAATTTTGATTCAACTTAAGAAGTTTTCCATTTATATTGTAAATATGCGTGCAGGTTTATAATAAGATTTGGTTACTTTTTTTATTTTGAAATAGATTTTAGAGACTGGTCAGGAAATGAATGAACTGGACCACAGTGGCTTCAGCACTCAGACCACAACTATATATGCTGGGAATATTGGAGGGGACCGCTATATCTTGCAGGTGTCTGACACAGGGCTCAGGCTGCTGGAAGGAGGTGAGAAAGTCAGTTCAAGTAACAGAACAGGTGTTTCAGTAAACCACAGACACGTAAGGGTGCATGTACAATTAGATGTATTTATAAAACAAAATTTAGAAGAAATAAAAAATTTCTTTAAAAACTATTTTAGGAAAATATATATAAAGAGCATACATGTATTAATTTCAATTGATGTAAATTATAAAAATTATTTTTAAACCGAATTAGCTTCATGTTAGAGTTTTGTGTAACTTACTGAAAACTTTCCTTTACGCAGTGAGACAAATTCAGCATATCCCTTTGGACACGGGATCCCCCGTTATCCAGTGTTCGGTGGCCGATCCTTACATCGTGTTACTGACACAGGAGGGACAGATCCTGATGTTCACCCTCAGGACAGAGGCGGTGGGTCTGGGGGTCCGTCTAGTGGTGGGTAGGCCATCCATTTCTCAGGTAGGTCACAGGTTTTGGTAATCTTATTGGTGCATGTATTGTTATTGCATAGCACCAATAAATTTAAGTCATGCAGGAGTACACTATCATTTCACTAAACTGCAGATCACTAAAATTTTTTAATCTTTATTAGCTAGACAAAATTTCAAAGAATTATGGTTACTGCTCTGTATAATCTTTAGAAATACTAACATTTGTGAGAATGATATTCTAGCAAGCAACTTGTATCACATAGTTACACGAAAATAAAGTTCGTGCTAATAAAAAGTGATTTACAATATTTTTGTTTGTCTGTAAATTGCTACATATAAGATAATACATTATAAGATTCTTCATTGGCTATAATTAAAATTGGCGTGAATAAAAAAGTAATTTATATTACAAGGAAAACATTGTAAAATAGTGTTGATAAATGAGTAAAAATAAATTTATCATGTTTATATATATATATACTGTATTTGTTAATTTCAGCATTCATGAGTGGAAGTGATCAGTGCCTATAAGGATATGATTAACTAATAGATATACATGTATACTGTGTGTTAATTTCAGCATTCTCAAGTGGAGGTGATCAGTGCTTATAAGGACGTGAGTGGCCTGTTTACCTGTATGAATCAGGTTGATGAGGTACAGATCACACCTGATACAAAGTCTACAAAAACAGTAGCAGAGAGATCATTTAGCATTGACGCCAAGTAAGACTTTACTTAATCTGTAAATACAGGGCATTCATTCATTGGATGAAACTGTTTAGTTGCTGTTCAGTTGAAGGAACACCCTCGGGGTTGTAAATCCAGACTTAATCTTATCATAAGCATTTTTCACTCTCCTCAATTGAATGGTGAATCACATGACTTAACGAGGCCAAGTCTAATTATTTCTACCCTAGGGATTTTGATAATTTTTCGTTTATTAATTTTTACTGTTATATCTATTGTTTTAAGATTAAAAAATTGAATGTTTACCACCCCGATTTCTTAGGGGGCCATCTCAAAAGTTGTCAAATTTTACTATTGGACCCTATGGGAATTTGATGGAAAAGTGCCAGATTAACACATTTTTGCCATATTTTTGGTATTTCTGCCCTAGAGATTTTTTCTTCAGTCAAGTAAATGAAAGATATTGTAAAAAGTCACCAAATTGTGAAATTTCAAAAATGTTGACCATCTAGGTTGGTCTTGATCTTAATTACAAAGTTTATTATTTCAATTCCCAATACCTCTAAAATTGCCATATTGTGGTATAAATACATCTCGGTGCAGATGAATCACCAGCACAGATAATTTTTTTGGAAAAGAAATATAGCAATATTTGGATTGCTAGTATGTTTCTTTTGATGTTCTGTCAGCAGTTTTGCATATAATATCCATGAACGTCTACAAACATATAAGCGAGTCATGTGTCATTCTTCAGTGTCGTGTATTGCTTACAAAATCGGAAAACAGTGACGTCGTTAGAGGCATATCAGCGTTTTTCCAAATTGTTGTCGTAAAATCACATATTGAGACCAGTAGGCGTTACAGATAATGTTAATTTTATATTAAAATTACAATAGTTGGGAAGGTGTACTGTTGCACTTGTGACTGCATGAAATTAAAAAGCTGCGCAAAAGTCATGCGCACTCGAATTAGACTCGGCCTCGTTAAATGTTAATTTAATTGTTTTTAAATTTGTTTTGTAGAACAGCAGATGAGGAGGATGAGTTATTGTATGGAGACAGTGAGGCCCCGGTATTCCAGAGCTCTGCTAACACCAGTCAGTCAATGGAGACAGACAGGTAGGCTGTAATGCTACAGACATTTCAATGGCAGACGAGTTTTGCCAATTCTTTTATGTGCAAATTGAATGTACAATTTTGATTATCATGCAAATGGTATCTTAATTAAATTTTGTTTTAAGCCCTTTCACATTCCAACATTTAAATTTGATTATTAGTATCATATTATTTTTAAAAATCATGAGAATTTAAGTAAATGCTTAACGTGTATGTTTATTTATATTATAGTCCTACAAAAGAGACGAAAAACACAGTGTCGAAGCCCACTTACTGGCTTCTGTTATGTCGAGAGAATGGGGTGCTGGAGGTATGTAACAATGAAAATAAAGTGCTTATGTAGAGTATATACATGAAAAATTTATTTGTTTTGATCCATGTTTATAAAGTAAGTTTTTGTTTGTTTGTTTGTACATGTATGTTGTTTAATGTCCCTCTCAAGAATTTTTCACAAAGTAAATGGTAATGTGTGGCCATTGCAAGTTAAAGCTTTGATTAAAAAAAATCACTCATTTTAATGCAGATTTACAGCATGCCGGACTACAAAATGGTGTATTATGTAAAGAATTTCCCAATGGGTCAGAAACTCTTGGTAGACTCGGTACAGGTCACAAAAGAGGCAAGGTAGGTTTCAGATGATTTTGCCCATTATTTTCCAGCTTTTCCTTTGAATGTCAACAATCTTATTCAAATCATTCAAAATATTCTATGTATGTCAGAGGTATTAATTTTTTTAAAGAAAACAATACATGTTGATTCAAATCTATTGATTGATTAAGTTGATTTAATCATGCAAGAATGCATTTTTAACCATCCTCCCTGTACCTGTAGCTCACTTGGAGAACGCCAGGAGAAGATGAATGCAGAGTGTCCCTCCCTAAAGGAGCTTCTGATGGTGGGGCTCGGATATAAAGATTCCCGCCCACATCTTCTGGTAAGAAACATCAAAAATAAATTTAACAGTTTAATTTTTTAAAAAGGTAACTTTTAATAATATTTAGAATAAATATCCATCCCTCTGCTCTTTACAGAGCTGTAAAAGATATTTTCTCATAAAAGCCAAAAACTTCGCCTAAAAATCATAGGTGAATTTCAGAATGTTGAACACTGACATGTAGAATACCCAGGGATATATTGAAAAAAGTGTTACCAACTAAAATATAGTACAAGTCTTAAGAATTCTACAACCTCAAATTTTTTTAATGTTTTTAGCTCACCTGAGCCCAAGGATCAAAATTTATCCGTTGTCTGTTGTTGATGTCATTGTCGTCGTCGTAAACTTTTCACATTTTCATCTTCTTCTTAAGAAACACTGGGCCAGTTTCAACCAAACTTGCCACAAAGTATCCTTAAGTGAAGGGGATTCAAGTTTGTTCAAATGAAGGGCCAGGCCCGCCTTCAAGGGGAGATAATTATGAATTAAAGAAAAATTAATTGAATCTTTTAAAAATCTTCTCCTCAAGAACCTCAGGTATTGTAGAACGTAGTTTGTTCAAATCATGACCCCCGATGATATGGCGGGGCCACAATGAAAAATCAAAGTTTTACATGTGAATATATGGGAAAAATCTTTAAAAATCTTCTTCTCAAGAACCTCTGGGCCAGGAAAGATAAAACTTTAGTGGAATCACCCTCAGCAGGGTTCGACACTAACTTTTTTACCTTGGTGGACCGCAGGTCCACTTGTAAAAAATTATTGGTGGACCTTCTCAATTTCTGGTGGACCTTTATAAATATTTGAATTAATGAAATGAATCATTACATGAGGCATTAATTAAAGCTAACTTTAATATATACCGATTCCAGTCAGACTAATAAAGCATAAATCTAACCAGTCAACAGAATCAAATCAATTAGGGACTAGTCAGATTTTTTTTGTCTGAAATATTGTTGAACTTAAAAAAAAAACAACATATTAATCTACAAACCAAATTTTTTTTTTTATTATTATCATTAAGTTAACAATGGTCAAAACCTAAAACCTGCATTTATTTTGCTTCCAAAGGTAGACTGAATTTAAAATTCCAATTATTAATTAATTTGTTCAGAATATTAAACAAGTGAAATTTTCATGTATTTATGGCTAGATTTTTTTTTACTACTGATGCAAAACTGAGATAGAAACATGTATGTGTATTAATCAATTATTTTTCTAAATTTCTTATTTATTCAAATAAGTAGTGATATTATACATATCAAGAAAAAATGAAACTGCAGATTAGTTCATAAAATGTAAATAACGCTTATTTGAACATCTGTTTAAAAAAAGAAAAAGAACAATGCATAAATGCAGCTGTCAATCAATTCTAATTATCTCCAACTCTGTGCGTTCAGGCGTGAAGCAATTTTCACACCTTTCTATGCATAAACAGAGGAGAGACTGGCTAATTTGGCACGGATTTTTCATGCTTCTTATTCAAGGTCCATGTTGTATGTTATTGCGTCTCAATATTATTGTTAATATTGGAGTTATCAATTTAACATGTAAAATGTATCGAGTTGCTAGGTCCCTCTGATTACCTAAAACATTATTTATATGCATATTTATTTTTCGTAAAATACAGGTAAAGAGGAATTAATTGAACTGAATTGAATTGAGTAAGGGATTTAAGAAAAAACCTGGAATTTCACTGTTTTTTTTTTTTTAAATAAGGTCTCTAAATTCTAAGTGGACCGACGGCCCCCTAGTCCAGAACATTTGGTAGACCTTCCAATTTTTTGGTGGACTCGGGCCGCCGGTCCACCGTTAGTGTCGAACCCTGGCCTCAGGCAGTGAAGAATCAAGTTTGTTCAAATCATGACCCCCAGGGGTAGGGTGGGGCCACAACATAAAATCAAAAATCCTCTTCTATAGCATGGAAAGGCCATAGTTTAGTTATATTGATTTGGAAGCATCATAAGGTTGTGTAGATTCACATTTCTTCAAATCATGATTCCAGGGGTAGGGAGGGGCAAGTATATGGGGTTGAAATTTTTACAAAGGAATATATAGAAAAAAAATCTGTTCAAGAACAGTAAAGCCATTTATATTGATATGGAAGTATTCTCAGATACATGTAGTTTAAAATTCAAGCCCTACTTTTCAATACTTAACTGATTTGTGCATTTTTCTAGTCAATATGCACAGGTGAGCGATGTGGCCCATGGGCCCCTTGTTATCAAGTGGATGACTTGTTGAATTATGAGTATCTTAAAAAATCAAACAGAAATGAAAATAAACATTTTCAGTTCTTTGTTTTTGACTGTGATAAATAATTACATTAAAAAAGCATTTTTTAAAATTTATTTTCAGGCCAGGGTTGAAGATGACCTCTACATATATGAAGCATTCAGCTATCCTCAGTCCACTATAGACAATCACCTAAAGTTACGATTCAAAAAAATCCAACACGATCTCATCCTCAGAGAAAAACGCACAAAAAGTAAGAAGAAGGATCCCGAGGAGTTCCGAAAGGATGAGAAAAAAGTGGGAAAGATGAGATACTTTAAAGATGTAGCGGGTTATAGTGGTGTGTTTATCTGTGGGGCCTATCCCCACTGGATATTTGTCACCTCACGGGGAAGTCTTCGGATCCACCCCATGGGGATAGATGGTCCGGTCTGGTGCTTCTCTGAATTCCATAACGTCAACTGTCCCCATGGATTTTTATACTTCAACAAAATGGTAACTGATATGTATGATTTTTTTCAACAATTCAAATGGCACATTTGATAAAAAGGATATTGTTTTATATATGAGATACAAGTACTTCAGTAAAGGCATTTTACTTTCAACAATTCAAATAACACATTTAAAAAAAGGAAATTGTTTTATATACAAGATAATTCAGTAAATGCAAATTTTAAAATTATGTTTTGTATTTATGTTTTTTTAAGGGAGAGCTCAGAATCAGTGTCCTTCCCACTCACCTGACTTATGATGCCCCCTGGCCAGTCCGTAAGGTCCCCCTGAGATGTACCCCACACTTTGTAGCCTACCACTTTGAGAGCAAGGTAAGTCCTCATCTTTGTAGAAAGTATGTACGTGAATATCAAATTTGGGGAAAACTGTTAGAAAAGAGCCTTGATATTTTTAAAAGACTGACTAGACAACTTGTTTTGAAACATACTACATTTGTAGATCTATGCAGTGGTGACAAGCGTCCCAGAAATCTGTAATAAACTTCCAAAGACCACCACAGAAGAAAGAGAGTGGGACGTCATCGAGAAAGGTAACAGAAAGGTCATCTTAATAGAGAATTACAGTACAGGCAACGCGGATCCCGTATTTCCCGCGTCCCCGCCACGGTATAATCACAACGCGGTATTTGGCCAGGTAGACAGGTAAACCGCGTTCCCTCCGCGGGAAATTCATCACTTACCTGTCCCCGCCGCGGTTAAATCATCGATCAATTACTGACAATTAGTATCGTAAACAAACGGGAGTTATCTCCCCGAATTGTGATTTGCGAATTTTCCATGTAACAAAAAAACAAAAAAAAACAAACAAAAAAAAAACGTGTTTATTAATAAATTTTGCTATGAATAGAATTTAAACTAAGAAAAAATAAGTTTATTTCTGTTTCTAAAATTACATATCAATCTTTGAAATTGAATAGAAAATTTTATTAAATTGTTACGTCTTTGCAATTGGTTAATTATTTTGTGGTATTAAGAATATATCAAGAAACAAAATTAAATACTAGAAATTTTAATTAGTTTCTTTTTAATCTTCATATTATATGCAAACTAATAAATGTTGAACTCAGACTGCTTAAGTTTCGATAAACGATTTTCAGCATTCATTTGAAAAAAAAAAAAATTACAACTACATCTTTAAAAAATGTACATCTTCATATTGTTTATTAATTAATTTCGATTTATTGTATATAAAATGTACAGGCTTTTTCTTAAAGTGTCAAATTACCGGAAAACATCCGATGACGAGCATTTGCAGTTACATGTAGTGGGCACGTGAACTTAAATTTTCTTTATCCAAGATATCAAGAAAAAGTTATATTCTTCTTTATTTCTCATTGTTTATGTTCTGTTCCCAAATTAAGAAAACTTTTCTTTAATGTATTTCCCTCTTTTATATAAATGAGCATGCATTTTCCTCAAATTGTCAAATGACCGGAAAGCATTCGATGGCGAGAGTTAACTTTGGGCACGTGAACTTTATACAAGAGATCAAGAAAAAATATCGTTTTTCACCTTCATATTAACATGTATTACTTTTTAAAACAATGTCTTTCTTTTTAATTTTAATATTTCTCGATTTTCGTGTTCAATAGATAAGATAGGATGTGCAGGTGTAATGATAAACTTCACAGACGAAATTATAGTTTATATTAATAAATATTCAATGCCAAAAATTCATATATTTTTGTTTTCTTTGACAAATTCTGTTTCTTTGTGTATTAAGTATTAGCCGCGATCATTTCCTGTGTATAGGGATTGGCAGTGCCTGAGCAGGAAACGACATGCCCTGGGGGTTTCACACCTGTCTTATAGTATACCTTGGGTAACGCTCGCTGGATGTGCACATCGTTGTCTAGCCATTCAACAACACATTTGATTCATTGTTTCATTATTATTTCATCGATATCATTTTTAGATGCGATATTAGCCTTGGAATTTGTGTCAAATTATTGTTGCTTTTTTATAAACGGAGTGTATAAAAAGAATAAAAGTAAAAAAATTTTAAAACAAATTAATGAAGTATTTGATATTAATTAAATCAAATAATGATCCATTACTGTGTTATTTCGTGTCTGTTTATATCTGTACCAGTTAGAAGATTGAGAGAGAGAGAGAGAGAGAAGAAAAATATCACAATATTAAGGCACGTGCATGATCGTTTATTCTCCTTTTTGATCAGTATATCAATTTCTTAAGTCTAGCGAATAAAACTACCGCTGATTTATCAGTTTATTGACCATCTGTGGAATTTGTCTAAGTTTTATTGTTATTTATCAAGAGACTTAATTGTTTATGATCCACTTTCTTCTTTCGTTTAGCATATGTACATGACATGTAATTGGAATTCTTCCCTTTTTGTCGCCAGATTACAATGACAGATTTTGATGGTAAAATAAAATGTATTTTTGTTATAAAATTTGATTAAGAAAAACACAAGTATATTAAAATTGTCGAATTATTGAAAATATTTATTTGAAACAAAAAATTTAAAAAGGATTCTGTCTGCAACAAAAACATTCTTTATTTCATGCATTTCAATATTCATGAGCTACACATGAAAAAAAAAAACGGCTTCGTTTTACAATGTCGTAGGAAAACGCATACAGGTAATACACTCAGGTAACATCCTGTGTAATAGGTAGTATATGTACACTAGACAGCGTCTTTCCCTCGGGGCTTCTCATCCGCTTCGAGTAAGCTCCGTTCCACACCAAACTTACCTGAGGAAAACCGAACGGTTACACAGACATCTGAAAACTTGAAGCATGGCAACTTGCTGATTAAAATAAGTTAATTTCTATGTTGTGTGTTCAAATATTCAAAGGGCCCATATTTGTGTTTGTGTTTTATTTGAACCGGAGAAATCTGAAATTTGTTTATGTTCATAGACATGATTTTAGTAATTTTCGAAAAGAACAGAAAATAGAAAAACATTCAAATACTAGCTATGATATTATTGGTATTCTGAACAGAATGACCTGTGATTATTTTATTAACAAGACCCCCCCCCCCCCCCCCCCCCCCCCCCCCCCACACACACACACACAAAATCGTCGATATTTATTTCATAGTCTTACAGTGTAGCGCATAATAATGGAGCAACGGTATTCCTACACTTAGGCGTGTTTTGTTAAAATTTAATTGTAATTATGTATCACTATCTATCATCGTTTTTCATGCTATTATTTATAACAGACATGTACATACAGAAGTAACGGTACTTTTCTAAATGAAACCAAATGACTGATATAATCTCGCAGATAAATAAACACATAGCTACATGTAACTGCAACTGCACGGGCTAATTGTGAACACCGGATTACAGTGCATATAAAGAGAAGCGATATCATGGCATTCTTTAAAGGATGAGGTGACTTGCGGCCCCTCGTATACTGACAAAAAATTAAATGTCAAAATTTTACTCAAATTTTTGTTTGTAACTAATCACTGATATGTGCACTTTTATAGAATACTATTTTTAACAAAAATAGCAACGTGATTTGAAAGATATTAATCTTTTATTGGGGTAGGGGTATCATGTTTACATTCGATTCCCATTGCATTTTAACCCCGCCCCCCTCTTTGAAGTCCTTAAAATATACGAGCGCAGATAGGTACAATTTTCTCCTTTGGCTGGTCACTTTATTTTATTGAAATCTACCTATATGTGAAAGGAGAAAATTGTACCTAACTGCGCTCACATGCTATTTTTTAAAAAATTGTAAAATCTAGTTGACCTTTCCCATTATAAACAGATCGACGGAACTAGATTTTATGACGCAAGAATGAATTCATATGTTAATCGAGGCACTGGCGATACTTTCTAAACTGACCAATCAGCTAAATGAAATTCGTTACGAGTGAGTACCACAAAAATACTATGGAAACATGCTTGGAATTTTACTGCTTTACGATATTTTTTATGCATTTGAGTTACAGATTAGACACGGATCTACATATGTACCATTTCCAAGACCACTGTAAAATTTAGATACAGTTACAACAATTGATAGAATATACTTGTACATGATATACATTTAAGTTTTGTAGCGTGTTTGGTGAGCAATTCGCTAGGTCTACACGTATTCCCGAGTATCGGTGAATACAAGTTTCATATGCATTTCTTGTCCTAAAAACCGTAAATGCTGAAAATCTATGCGTATGATTAAGTATAAACAGCATTGGCTGGCCATTATAAAAGTTTGAAATGTAGAAAAGGAAAACAGGTAAATTTACCTAAACCACGTGTCTGCGATAAAATGTACACATAGTAAACCAGCATATTTTGTTGTTCTGTCGTCGGATTGGACAATGACTAAGTGCGAAATAATAAGAATAGCCATATAAGGTCTTCTCGGACACGCATATCCCTCTATTGTACTAAGACCCGCCATAAAAGAAAATATTCTCACAAACCTGGCCGAATTTAGCTGTGATAGGGTCTAAAAAATCAAAGATAATGCAGTATTCCTTATAATTAAAATGTGTCGGAACTATTAAAACTATTCAAAAGGCGTCGTATTTATTCACTCATGTTTGAAAACTAACAACATCGTTGTAGATTAAATATAATTCGTCGTGGAAAAAGGGGCCCCAGATAGCAGTTATGTCACATCATCCTTTCAATTATACCTTTTAGCAATTTGAAGATCATTTGGGGTGGCAATATTGATTTTGAAAATAAACTTTAAGTTAATATATTCGATAAATTATTCGACTTTATTCCATCCTAATATACTGTACATGTATTACTGTTAACAGACGTTTTTGAGAATTAATTTTGAGTGACCATTGGTAAAAAAAAAAAAAAAGAAAGATGTTTTTTATTAAACAATTTGATAAAACTTAAAAATGAATTTTTAAAGAATCCATGTAATGGTATAAATCTATTAATATCAATGTGGTCGTAATCTTCCCCCCCCCCCTCCTCATTTCGATACGATTAAAAATTGACAATACTTTACAGGTAAGAACATCTAAGCTGAAGAATAACGGTAGCTGGCCCCGCCGCGGTGTAAACACGGTCTCAGGTAGCACCGCGATCAAAACCCGCGACGGTGTAACGCGGAAAGGATTAATACACCGCGGAGGGGACGCGGTCTAATACGGGATCCGCGTTGCCTGTACTGTAACATATCAGACAGGGTCAAAGTTAAACTGCTTAGACAGTTGTCAGATTTTATGGTTATTGTTTATTAATGTTCCTAAGGTAAGTTTGGCTTTTTCAAGTGTTTGATTAAAAAAAAATCAGATAAGAACTTTTAAAACTCATTCACTACCACTTGATGAGATACTTAGTGGATAATGCAAAAAAATATTTTAAAATATCGGAATATCTGATCTGAGACAGAGCTAGATGAACATTTTAATTATTACGTAACTTGATCTTGTAGATGAGAGATTCATTCACCCCACCATTCCTCGTTTTACGTTACAACTCTACAGTCCCACATCATGGGAAGTTGTTCCAAACACAAAGTAAGACAATCTAAATAAAAACCTTAAATAAAACACAAGTAAAAGAAAGTGATAGACTTAGAACTGTATGTCTGTTAAAGATAATTTTAAATCTCTACTCATTTATCTGAATATTTTAATCAAGAAACTTTTACTCACAAATACCAGTATTTTGCATTGAGTAACAACAGTCTGAGTAATTAGAAAGTTTACTCTCTTCTTGAAGATACAAAATTCAATATATAAAGATGGTTATTTGTCTTTAGATTTTTTTTATTAATTGATACTTTTGGGCTTGCTCATTTAGTCTTCATTTTTCTGTAGAATTGATTGTGAAGAGTGGGAACATGTAATATGTATGAAAACCATCCGCCTGAGATCTGAAGAAACCTTGTCAGGGTTCAAGTCCTACATCGTCATGGGAACAAATCTGTCACTTGGGGAGGAGTGTACTTCCAGAGGAAGGGTAAAAATGCTCATTTTTACCCAGTGCAAGTTTGTTATAAACAACTTTGATTTTCTTTGCATTTATTAAGCAGATGTATAATTATTAATTCAATTTAATTCTTGTGCAGGTGATCATAGCAGATATCATAGAAGTTGTGCCTGAGCCAGGCATGCCTTTAACCAAACACAAAATAAAGGTGAGTTACTTTGAGTTCCAAATACAAATGCAAGGGTATTAAGTATGGTCCAATTACATATCTACATACTATTGTAACATGAAAGAAGAGTAAATCTTTTGTCAGTTAAATTTATGTCGACATTTACTTTACATTGATATTCTTCGCTAAGACTTCTTTCCTTTGTAGACTGTTTATGAAAAAGAACAGAAGGGTCCAGTGACTGCAATAGCTGATATCAATGGTCTCCTGATCACAGCTATAGGGCAAAAGGTAGGCATATCAAAATCTGTTTCAATATACATGTATTCATGGAAAAGTATATTCTACAGAAACTGAAACTGTTCATTGCTTATAACAATAGAAGAAAATGACGTACATGTAGTAGTTTAAGATTTTTAAAAATGCGAAAATTGACTATTTGAAAAAGATCATCACAAAATTGTTTATAAATAAAGTGTGTATGTACATGTACAATGTACCTAATCCTTTAATAACATGTGCAATATACAGTTTTCATGGCAAAATGTTGAAGTGTAAGATAAGAGTGCATGATTTTGTTATTTCAGTTATACATATGGCAGCTAAAAGACAATGATCTGATGGGTGTGGCCTTCATTGACACCCAGATCTACATCCACACACTAGTCACCATTAAACACATCATCCTGGCTGGGGACATTCTCAAAAGCATCTCTGTCTACCAGTACCAGGAGGAGTACAAAGTCCTCTCCATTGTCAGTAGGGTAAGTGTCAGAGGAGGATATTGTAAGCGAGGTCTGTAGTGAAATATTAGTGATTTTTAAAGAGAAAGAGTCATTGGTATTTGTTTTGGGTGCTTTGTTGTCATCCATGGAAATTGAAAATCTTTTCCAAATGAATAAACAAGTAAAGGATGCAAAATTTTTTTGTTAAAGAATTACCAGGTACAGTTTGACTAGTTTTATTAAACAGCAAGCTTGAGAGAATAAAGCTGACTTTGAATACTACACATGCATAAGGCAAATGCAAATACGAGGGTTGTTCGAAAAGTTCGTGGACGATGTCCATCTTCGTTATATTACTGACTGGAAATTTAAAACAAGCACATTATAATATGTAAAAATGCTTGTTTTGTTGATGTGTGAAAATTTCCTTCCATTCAATTTAACACAAATAAATTTACTTCATTGTAAATTCAACATGTTTTGTACCCGCGGAGCACACAAAACGGCAATGTAACGTCAACACATAGCGTCGAGAATTTATAATAGATACTATACTTATACATTTCACACAAAATATTCCAATGCCAATTCATAAATTTTTTTTTCTAATACATGACATTAATTTTTTAAGAATTGATCTCATTGTATAATTTCCTTTGTTAAGGTTTTAATTTCTTTTAGTACTTAACTCTGCTTTCACAGGATAAAGGACTCTGAAGCGCCTTTGTCTTTCATTTACGTTTCGAATTTTTAAGTTTTTTTCAGATGTTTACAGTAAAACCGTTTCTACAAAGGTCATCCTCATCCGATACAGAGTCTCTGTCACTAAAATACTGCCTGGACTATTTGTACACACATGCACAACTCGCTTGTGACATATTTTCTTGATTCCTTCAACATTTTAGAGTTTATTCAGGATTTTTCCTGAGAAAAACACAAAATTGCTTCGGTATCTGCTGCTCCGTGACGTTCTAAAACGTCATCGTTTTTGTCGTTTTCAATAAGCACCACTTCTCTTCTCAAGTTGATTTCTTTTCAACGAATAAAAATATAAAACCATAGTTTGGTACACGTATCGATGTAACAATTCTTAATTTGAATTTCTAGGCAGTTTTTCGTTTTCCCTCCATTTTACAGTGAATATGACTATAGACATTATTTATTGTTTTGTCTGTAACTGACTAAATTTTGACCTGCTCCGCGATCCGATTTTTGTATTTTTAAAATCTGGATAAGTTTTTAATCAATCGTAATATTTTGTTAAAATTGATACATATCATTTGGATTTATTGCTAAAATATTTCTACTAAATTTGGATAACATGTGACGTCAAATAAAAAAGATATGACAGTTGTCCACGAACTTTTCGAACAACCCTCGTATTTGCATGTACATAGAATTCTTTGACTTCGTATTTAAATGTTACATCTTTACCAACGTCCCACAAAGTTCTGAAAACTTGTACTACACACTCTCTACATGGTGAATGTTGCTTTTTTTTACATGCTATAATAGAATACTTTAGATGTATGGAAGACATCTTAGAAAGCCAAGGGTTTCTGATATGCTACTTTCTTCATTATGAGGAAGGTATTGTATCAGAAACCCTTGGCTTGCGAAGATGTATGAAAGAGTGTATAATGTTTCCTATGTTACAGGATCCTAGGCCATTAGAGGTATATACAACAGATTTTCTGATTGACAACACACATCTTTGCTTTGTTGGTAAGTACTCTCATATTTCCAAGGGTGCAATAAAAGAATCATTTTGTAAGTTGAAGTGAAGGCAACTACATGTGTCCTATTCTATTTTTAGAATACTCGTACAATCTAATATTAAGTGATTTGCAGGGAAAAAGTAGAGAAAGCTCTCGGAAAAAAAACAAATCAATGTTGTTTTTTAAAACATTATGATAGGCAAATTTTATTCAGCTGTGCAAGTCCTCATGACTGTTTCATTGTTTCTGATACAATGTCAAATATATATTTTCCTGTTACAGTGGCTGACAGAATGAAGAATCTTGTTGTGTATGCTTATCAACCAGAAGGTAATATACACACATGTATTATACAATCTCAATCTGCAGAATGTTAACATATTCTCTTTTTTCAAATTGTCTATTTTTTCAATAATGTAACACATATTTATTTAAATATGGTTACAGTTACAAAATACATGTATGTTGTATATATAACAAGCATTTGCAAAGGACTGAAGTGTATTGTAGCATGAGAGCAGTGTTAGCTCATTAACACAAGAATTCCCTGCATCGTAAATTCTAGCCACACACACAAATACATCTATATACATGTAGTTTAATTGGATTGTTTCAATTTACAGCCAGAGAAAGCCATGGTGGACAGAGATTGATTCGTAAGGCAGACTTTAATTCTGGTTCCCACATCAACAGTATGTTCCGGGTGAGGTGTAAGCTCTACGATCCGTCCTCAGATAAACGAATGACCGGGGCCTCAGAGAAGAGACACATCACTTATTTTGGTAGGTTTTATTGGGGCTTGGTTAAAAAGTAAAATAGAAAAAAAGATTCTGGTTCTCCAAATGCATGGGTAAAAGAAAATAAGGAAACAAAATATTCTGAATACAAGTTTTGGACAAACAAATTTTTCAAATAAGAGAAACAATGTGCCACAATTATTTTTCTCAGAGGATTTTTTTAAGAAAAGCATTCATCATGGTATAAATTGACTGTTTATCCTTACTGTGAAGCATATAAATTTCTTGTGCCAGAATTTTTAGGACACATGAAGCACTGTATTTATTCTCTACAGATGATAAGTAGGTTTTATTTCTGATACCATGGACAAGAACTTAATTTTCATAAGCAGACATCCCTCATTTTGGCTATCCAAGGGGGACAATCCGTTCCTTTTTTCTCATGAAGAAGAGTAGCAGATTGCCACTCTTGGCTTTCAAAGATGGGCAAAGATGGGAAATTACCAGTTCTTAGATTAATAGAGTTCTAAAACTTTGAATTTAATTGTAATTTTAAGTGTTTTGTGTATTTTACAGCAACACTGGATGGCAGCTTAGGTTTTATCTTACCTCTGTCTGAGAAGGTATACAGAAGATTGTTCATGTTACAAAACGCTCTGGTCACCCACATACCTCATGTGGCAGGCCTCAATCCACGAACATATAGGTAAGTTTTGTATGTCAAGAATTCATACGGATGTTCATACTCACTTTATAAAGCTACCTTAAAACAACATGTACATGTACATTGTAAAATTTTGATTGGCTTTGTTTTCAGTACATGCACATTTTTCACATATTTATTTGGGTCTTAACTTTTCTTAATTGATAAGGATTATTTTGCACATACTGCATGTACATGTACAGTGTATTTTGTGCAATGTGATATGTTCAATTTATTTTTTTTTTTCCAAAGTCAATTTATTGAGTATGACGAATATAAACATAAACACCATTATTTGTTATGCATTTCTTAGTTGAATGTTTGTTTTTGTTTTTTTTTTTTGGCAAAGTATTATTCTTTTCTCATCTTTTCATTATAGACATGTTGTTTCAACATTTCCTGAACTCAGAAATCCCCAGAAAAATATTCTTGATGGAGAGCTCTTGTGGAAATACACAAACTTAAGTATCATGGAAAAAATAGAGATAGCCAAACGACTGGGCACATCAAATGAACAGGTCAGTAGGAAAAGTCCTAATATGACTGTAAATCAGCATTAATGGTCACAATTATTAAATGAGAAGATAATTATTTTGATTCTTCTGCAACTCGTGCATTTTACTTGATGGTAAATTCTTATTTCATTTGAGTGTTGAATATTACTACATGTAAATGCCCCTTATGCCTAGGTCACATTTAAGCCGATGGCCGGGCGACTAAATTTTTCTGGTCTTGTCGGCTGAAAGAACATGATCGGCCGATACAGTATCGGGCGAAAGGGAGCAGTCACATTACTTCCTGGGAACACCGATGACTTGGATAAATAACACAAATTTTTTTTCTTTATAATTCAGCGATATTTTCCCCATAGATTTATATTCAGATAGATGATGCGAGTAATGTTTGCAAGGCAAAGTGGCAAAATCGTATAGAATTGTGACTCAATGTTGAAAATGTGTGCAAAATTTTGCATGGAATTGCATAAAAAACGACAAATGGTGCATATCTAAGCAGCAACGAATACTTAAAATTTCTTTATACCTTACGGATTAATTATTCATGTTATTTCCGTTCAAAAAAATCATACCAATCCATGCATCAAAATTTTGTTTGTGTTATGTATCCTTACTAGGTTAAATATTCACAAGTCGGCCAATCGTCGTCCGATCATAGAGCTCTGAGCTACAGTTTCATTTTAAGCATCGGCCGAAAATTTTAAACACCCTTATTGTCCAACGACGGACGACCGACTTAATAAGCTGACCGCCGATGGTCGGACGATGATCGAAGAATGGTCGACGGATAACTTCAATTGAAGGAATCGGCCACCGACGCATAAAAATTATAACTTGAATCGATGGACACAAAATTGGTCGGCCGACAAAAAAAGAGGTCAAAATTGGCCAAGACAACGGCCAATGAACTGACGACTGTCACCCGAAGAATCCCATTTTTGCTTCAAAACCCGTCGGCCGTTGGTCGTTTTTGGAAATGTGACTGGGGTTTTACTGATACATGATTTTCAAACATATTAAATCTAAATGAATAATTTAATTATTTAGATCATGGATGATTTAATGGAAATTGACCAACTCACTGCCCATTTCTGATTTCATGATTTTCAAACATATCAAATTTAAATAAATGATTTAATTATTTCAGATCATGGACGATTTAATGGAAATTGACAGACTCACTGCCCATTTCTGATTCCACAAACCCAGGATCATTCAAGTGAAAGTGACTTGAATGGACCGTCTTGCTTTGATACAAAGCACATGAACTGGTTTAAGAAGTTGAAAAGTGTTGTGATATACTTTGAATATTTTCAAACTGAAAGAGCCTAGCTCTACAATACATTCAAAGACATCAAGATATAAAGGATGGTTTTATAAAAGAAATAGGCTCTAAAAAGTCATTCATACATAAAAGCATGTACATTAGGGAATAAAGATTCCATCTTCATTTATTGTTTATGAATCATTGTCTTTGTTGAATGGTATTAAAACAACTTATAACAGAAAATGTTTTTTTTCTCTAGTTGCAAGACCCTTTCTTTTATACCAGAAGAGCTTATGCGATAGTAAAGTACTAGTATCTGTCATCTTTCTGTCTGTAGACAAATTTTCAAAATGCAAATCTTCCTACAGTTAAAAAAAAAATGGCTCACAAGCAGACTGCACTAAGATGCAGTATCCTGTTTTTCAGTTTTGGATTTCAAGGGTGTTCCATGGTTATTAAAATATTAATTTTCGTGAACTACTTGTCATACAGATTTGGTATGTTTTCAGTAAAGGAGAAAGTCCGAAAACTGTCCATTCTGTGAGAGAAAGAACTGTTCGAGGCCCGAAGGGCCGAGAATAGTTTTTTTCTCTCACAGAATGGAGAGTTTGAGGACTTTATCCTACTTAAAACATTTTCTCTTTTGTTAACTTAATATACTGTCCCAGGTGATAGTTATGTATTTACTATGAGTACGTAATAACACATTATCAAGAGAGTGAGGGGAGAAAACAATAGGGTATTGTTTAGCTTAATCGACAGTGCCAGGTAAATTTAGATTTAAATGATAGTTCCCTTGATTTCTGACCACTTCCCATGTAAAGCTTCATGAGTAAAGATGTCCTCATGGGATGAAGAAAGTAATACATATTTCTCCAAAATATATCTACAAAAATCTCTGTAGGTATACAAATTCTGAACCACCTGTTCAATAGTTACGGCCCAGGTTAAAGTTTTCTAAAAGTAGATCAAACTCTTAGGTCAAGGTCAAAGTTATTGGTATCCTAGGAAAGGCCTTGTCATAAAGATTACATATATGAAGCATGGAAGCCCTATATAAATCAATAAGTTATGACCAAGGCTAAAGTTTTTTTTTTAAAGTAGGTCAATCTATCAAGGTATCACTTGTCTACTGATTGGTCTGATATTAATAGAACATGTCATGCAAATAGACTACAAAAGAATTTTCTTTATCAGTTTTTTTATGTTGGTTAAAGAGGTTGCCATGGTTATTAAAATCAAAATTTCTTTAAAATTCTTTTAAAAGACTACATGTATCCCATTTACAGTTATTTGTCTGATTGCAATTAATCTTGAAAGAGACGAATCCACGGATCATTATACTGATTTCTGTTGCAAAGTTTCAAGTGCAGATGCCATTATTCTATTCCTCCGTCGTTAAAAGTACAATCTAGTAGAGACTCATAGTAGAGCTACAGTCCTGACAGAGACTTCTGGTTGATCTCTGACCTCGACCTTGGAGTTTGATTTGTATTTTAGAAACTTAAACCTTCGCCATAGCTGTAGGCAGCTACATGGAGGCATCCGTCGTGTTTTACAAACACATCTTTTGTTGTTGAAAACTCGAATTGACCCTTTTCGGTAGAGTCCTGTAATCTTTCGGGAAATAGTGGCAAAACTTGGATAAACTAACGTTTCAACTATTTGGATTATATACTGAGATTTATTTTAAAGGTTTTAAAATAAAAAAAATTTATTTTGAAGGTTTAACTCTCCGGTCAATATATATTTTTCGGAGAGTTCCAGTTCTGCAGCTCTACGAGACACACGACTTACCAATCGCTTTAATATTTAAAAGTACTTATATATCAAAAATAACAAAAAGTCATTTGTTGCTATGCAATTTATTAATGTTACAACGAAAAAATGTTAAAATAATTTTGAAAAGAGAAGACAACGGGGCTTTCAAACACCTCTGAATGGATGTATCAATTACAATTTACAGTTTTTTGACAGGAAACGGAAGTCCCATTCCTTTATATATAGGAATGGGCGTTTCCTGGTTGGTCGAAAGTTCCAAAAGTCGTGAAGTAATTTTGCTCTGGTAACTTGGCAGAACGATCTGTCTCGCCTACCTAGTTACCAGATAAAAAGACCAAAGAAGAATTTAGAAAAGATGAATTTTGTCAGCAATATTAGCCACAGAGCTTTTTCTCTGCTCTGTAAGCTTACATTCTGGTAAATTTTGAAGATATGTCCAAAAGAGAAGGAAAGAAATAAACTTAATGTTAAACCAAGATACTGGGTAAAATAGCTCGGGTGTCTTCTCTTTGGTTTCCAAATACAAAAATAAATAAATTAATTAATTAATTAAAAAAAAATTCTAAAATGGAAAAAAAAATTGAAACTCGGACGTCTAGATGGCAGCATTCAGTCTTCATTGCTTTTCCTACAAGTGCAAGTAATGTAAATTAATAATTTTGATGGCTTTGATGACAAGTTATATGACAGCTATACAAAAAGTTCGTGGATTATGCTTTTTTCCCTCCATTTGTTGAATGTCGGTTGATATACATGTTATCAAAAATTACTGGCCGTTTGGATAGTATTTAGAGGATATTCAACGCTTAATAGTTGAATATGGAATTTATTTCACGAGTGGGACAGGATTTTTTTGATATTTTCACGAGTGCGAAGCACGAGTGAAAATATCAAAAAATCCTGTCTCTCGACAGTTCTGGCAGATTCGCATGTTAGTATTACTGTTATTAAAATGTTATTTATTTATACATGCATGTATATACACAATTATATGTATGATTCTTAAAAATGCATTGATTTGCAAATTTTGCACATATTGAATACTTTGAATGTACATATTTAGCTGTGACCTAATTGAATTTTTGTAATTTATATGTAGGAAGAGGCCTAAAGCGTCATAAGTTTTCAGAACTTGTGCCCAATCCCTTTGTAATAAGAAATTACAATAAAATGTGTTCAAACCAAACGAAGGAGAACATAATACTAGGTAGAATATCAAGTTACAACATTTCACACTCAATCAAGGAGCACTTTTATGGGTGAAAGTAGATTTTCTTCTGTTTGCCTTGTTAAGCAATATTCATAAATCGGTAATTTAAAATAAAGCAAATTTCATTTAAAAGTGAAAATAATGAATAAATGAACAAACAAGATGGGTGATTTATAATTAGATGTTGGTTTTGGCAAGTAGATGTTCGGGGAATAATCCATATGCATCACACCTGAATATCGAGAACAAGCAAATTTTTAAGCATATGAAATGTTTGATTTCAAGCAATCGTTTGTATCAATGCATTAAAATAAAAGTTTTTTTTTAAACATTGTTCCCCTTCACTTACCCAACACAACAACACAATCTACGGAGAAAATTTCTCAGTCTCTTCATTTTCTGAAATATGTAAAAGGAACATTATTTTTTTTAAGTGGTAAACATCAGCTATTGAAAAAAAGACACCAAGTGTGAAATCCGACGTACGAGGGTTATTCAAAAAATCCGTGGACTACTGTCATATCATTTTATTTGACGTCATACACTGTATGTTATCCAAATTTGATAGAAATATTTTAACTATAAATCCAAAGGATTTTTATTATTATTTTTTTTTATACCACGTTATTTTCAAAACTTATCCAGATTTTTAAAATGCAAAAATCGGATTGCTCCATCCTGATTTTAAAAATGCAAAAATCGGATCGCGGAGCAGGTCAGAATTTAGTAAGTTACAAACAATACACTAAATAATGTCTGTAGTCATTTTCTCTGTAAAATGAAGCAAAACCGAAAAACAACCTAAACATTCAAAGAATGGAGGCGCACAAGGCGATGTCAATCCCCGCTCTGGAAAACACATTTCTCAAATCTAAAAGCTCGGAAGCCATATTTTTTTAAAATTATATTGTTTATATCATCTTTTACACATTTATTTCTGTATTTCATTGTTTTAATATTTTATTAATAATTTATTTTTTCACTCATGTTAAGATATGTGAAAACAAAAAGAAAAAGCTTCATGTATGATTCGAACTCTCTCCATAGTGCAGGGTTTGGCACAAGACTGAGGCCACAGTTTTTATATCTTTCGGTTTACGGATCCGCCGACCCGATTTTTTCAGGGTCTAGAAAATAAATATAATGGATTTTATCACTACTTTCGATAATTTTCCGGAAAATTCATGCCTGATCATCAGGGTTTTAATATTTATAATGCGTCTGAGTCCTAAACATGTATTAAATCATCTCATTCTTTCAAACGTTTCAGTGACTATAAACAGAAATGTGTAAACATGGCGGCAAGCATGTCTTTTTTCAAAGTGCAGTTAAAATGTCTTGGAGATAGCACCAGAAACTTTTCAGAGAAAATGAAAGAAGAGCAAACTATGGGAGATGCAATATTTCTTTTTCCCAAAGAGTCTTGTTTAAATCGTAATCTTCTATGATTTTTATGGAAATAAAAATAACCACCAAATATCAGCTGTTGACTGTTTCAATGACATAACTTCGCTATTTTTTCCCATTGGTAATATTTTTCTTCCAATTCAAAAATAAGGAATTAATATGTTGAAACTGGACAAAAATTGTAGAAATTGCACACAAAGACTGTGTACGTTTTTTTTAAACGAATTTCATTTCCAAAACCCAGACACATGCTAAATTTTGTGTGATAAGTGTATGAAAAAATCAATATGACCAGATAAATAGATCGTTTTCATGGTTATAGGTCCCAGATACATGACTTGTTGACATTCTACTTTATAAGTAGCTACAAGGTCATGTAATAAAAGGAAATAGGCAACAGTGTAGGGTTTCACTAAAAGAAGTAAAGATAATCTGTGACTTTGTCTTGATAATTAATATAATATAGTTTACAAGATTATGAATCTTAATCAAAGTAAATTAGTTGGTTTTTTGTAAAACAAAAAGTGAACATGTCATGTTCCCAATATTCTATGATCAACATCTTTAACATTTAAAAAGAGATTTTCTTAATGATTTCAAATAAGATCTGAAGTAAACCCTCTGCAGTAAAATCATTTTTAGTTCCTTTTATTTGATTCTCATTTACTACAAATAATTTTTCCAAATTTCAGGAAATGTTTCTAATTTTTACCAATTCAAAAGAAGGGTGGTGGTGTTTTTTGAAATTAGCGATGTTCCGTTTGAAAGAAGTTTCAAATTATTTTTATTTTTATTTTGTCACCACCCAATGGACATTTTGGTTGAAAAAATCCGTAAACCTAAAGATTAAATAACTTTGGCTTGACTGTGTTTTTTTTTCATTAAGGTAAGGTTTGCGTTAACAGGGAGATAACTCTTGCGAATCACCAAAGCGTTTGAAACAGGCAAATTTAAACTAGCGATGCTAAGCATCTCCGTGACGAATTTCCTCTGTCATACTTGATGTTTGTTGTCATTTAATGTTAGGACTAAAATCGAAGGACGTTTTCAGGAGAAAGTCTTATAACAAATCAAAGCATGGGAATCTTGGAAGCCTTTGAAATTAGCGTGATGCATGTGGATGAACCAATAACGGAGGACTTGTTTATTTTCGATACGAAACGTGGCAAGTTGCACGGCAATGCCGATCAGAAGAAAGTAATTGACGCATTGTGCTGATGTGTGTTTTTCGCTTCACCACTACACTAAAATTTTAAGTGAGAATGGGAAAGAAAAAAGAAAAGACCTTAGAGTATCCTGTAAAGTATTACATGTATGCTATATGCAGTCCGAACCGGGAAGAAAAGTCACGGTGCATTTGACCATGTCTAATGATGATGTTGACAGTTTGATTGTTGATAGTTTCATCAGGTAATTATTTAACTTTTCATTTTACTGAAAGTTATGAATAATCTACTGACTAAAAACGATGAATAAACGGTACAATGATGTCAGGATGTGACTAATATCCCAACATTGCCAAAAAAAATTTAAAAATGCATTTATTCAAGAAATTATGGAAAATAAAATCCTTGCTGTTTAGGCCTCAGAACAGGTATACAATTGTTCAAGTTACCTTTTTAAATGAGGTTTGATTTTAATTAATATCCCATTTTCTAATTAATAAAAAGAGATACAGATTGTGCATGACAAGAACATTAATTTTCTTGATCAAGCATTTGAATTTCACTAATTCAATCTGTAAATTTTACAATAATTTCATATTGATTCTTCATTCATTATATTGGAAAATTCATTTCATTGAGAAAATGAAACTCAGTGCAATTCCTCATGCTATTCAAAAAATGGAATTCCTTAAATGTTATTGTAAAAATGAACACATGTGATTTCAGATCATGGGTCATTAATTGGAATAGATAAAAACCAAAAAAGTACTTTAGTGTTTCCTAAAAAGATTTGCGCCATCAATCAAAGTAGAGGTCATCCCATATCAGCTCAAGAATATTAAAGAAAGTTGGATGGACCAAGCTAAGATGTTGAACATGTTGAACCAGACATGGCAAAATCAATGGAGATTTGGAGAAGAAGTTCTGACTTGTTATACCCAATGCATATTTATGTATGTCTATAGATTATAAAAGAAAATTTAATGTTCAACAACATCCTTATCTAGTAAATACATGCTGTTTTCCATATATTTAGAAAAGATGTGTATCATTATGCGATAATTGCAGTTCATGCTCAGCTTGTCCATCTTTGAATTTGTTTTCAGTAAAATAAATGTATACTACATAGGTATTAATTGAAGGTTGCTTTTGTCTATACTTACATGTAACAAATTTCTTAAAAGGGTTTGTAAAATTGCAAGGAAATTAATACATGAACAATTAAGATTAATATTTTTATTCATTAAATTTTGTTCTTACCAGGACCTAATATGCTCAAATAAGTATTTCTGAAAACTGACGAGTTTTGTATATAAAGCTGCAATGAACATGTATAATTATATCTACTGTAACAGTTTAAAACATGACACTTGGCAATTGTAAGGTTGTTAATTTAGTAGGAATGATAAGACCAATTTAGTAAACTAATAAAATTAATTTGTTTTCACAAATACATGTAGTTTATTTTAAAATTGTTTACATTTATGATCTTTTAAATTTTTTTCATGTATTTTGATTTAAAAAGCAGAAAATTTTGTTATATTTAAACTATTATTTCATGGATATCAAGAAAATATATCTATCACTGTAGCATTGTTTCTTTTTACCTGTTCTTTGACAAATATTTTAATCATAATGACAGTGTTATGTCATTTTGCAAAGTTTGCCTTTTCTCTGAAATCAGAAGTACTCTGTAAACTCATTATTAAAGTATGAATTGATGTCACTTAGAATTCATCTTTATTTTGTTCTTTCTGATATTTCAATTTAGATTCTAAGACTATCTAATCCAATGATTGAGCTAATGTCCATGAAGTGTAGAAATAGGCCATCTTTAAAAAATGTTTGGTTGTCGGCCTCTCCAGACCGACTGACTAAAATGACCAGACTGAAAACTTTTTTTCAATGCAGGGCAGTATTTTTTTCTTTTTATTCCTTTTATCCCCCTTAAAAAATGTTGTTGAAGATTTCCTCTCCTACTGACCCAATAATTTTACCCTGAGTCATGAGATGGCAAACAAACATTACTTTAAAGATAGCATTTCTACTCTTCCAAGTAAAGAAATAATTACTAATTATAAGTCGGTTGTAAATAAGCACATTTTAGCTGACCTAATATAAACCATTCTTTCTATAGCTCGGACACATAGTTTGGAACCAGAAATTGACTCCCAAAAAAACGACTTATAGGCGAGTATATACGGTAATTTAATTACAGAAACAGCAGCTTCGTGGATGCAATGCTTACAACATTTCACTCAAAAAATGGCATACATGTATAATGACAGTCACCAACCATAACTGAATAAAGGTATTTTGCTACAAAGATGTCTAGAAGTTACTACATGTTGGAATAACTAATCAGCATGAGGTCAAATTTATAGGCTTTTAATTAGTTTAGTTGCAACATGTTCTGAAGTATGTTTATATACATATACATGTACTTCTAAAGGTGTTGCAGTATAATTCATGGACAATTTCATCAGAATATTCAGATGTAAAGATTGCCATAAATACTAGAGTTCTTCCATGGAATAAATTTTTAGACCATCATGTAGCACAGGAAGAGTTTTATTTTGAATATTTTTGGTCAAGTTATGCCTAAAAACAATATAAAAAATAACATTAGTCTTTAACATTCACCATGACAAGGTGATATCAATGTTGTCTTTAAAATTGTAGAAAAAGCCTGATTTTTATGTTCCGAACCCATAATATAGCCCCTGTTTCCATGGAAATAATATTGGGGACATACATATTTTTTTAGTTCAAATTAATGAAAATGATCAAATTAATAACTTCATGGATTTTGATGGAATCGGTGGATATGTAAAACGTTGGTTTTTATATTTTTGTTGCCATGGCAACGGTTTCACTTTATCAAGGAAAATTGAAAAATCTTCTTTTTTACCCAAATTTTCACATTTCTGATAAAGGAAAATTAAACGTTTAAATAATAGAAGCATGAATTATACTAATTCCGGTCATTTTGATAATAAAAGTTTGATAATTTATAAAATAAATCAATTTTTTCAATGAAAATAATATTCGAGGTGAAATATGAAATACGTTAAATTTGGCGTCTTTTACTCAAAAAATGAGACGGGCAATATCTTTGAAAATCATATTAAATAATGAAGCTAATCTCCCTGAATAAATTGATATATAGCATGTGTGCATATTAAAAAAAATATTTGTTGGAGGGAGACGCAAACCTTACCTTAAAAAGTAATCACTTTGTCTATCCGTCTAAAGACTGACTGTGTTAACCACTACGCTACGAAGTATATGCGTTATCGATGTCTGTCAGTGTGATTTAAATGAACGGGTTTGTTGAAGCGTACATTTTTTTCAGAAAAGTTCGATTTTTTTATAGAATGGGTTCAGATTCCATTGTTTGAAGAAATGAAATGGATTTCACATTTACGTTTCTATCATTTAAGCGTAAACGAAAAAGAGACACTTGACCCATTCATGTTCAAAATTCATTTTTTATGGCTTTAGTAAACCCATTTCCCACTAAATGTCCTTAACTGTCAACTTTGAAAAAAAGACTGTCAAATGTTAAGTCGTTCAGTAAAATAAAATAATAAAATATTTTGAAGATGGCATTACTGAGAACATGATGTTAGAAAAATATAACTTTTCCATTAATATTGAAAATTGAGAAACATATTTTCTCAGAGCGGGGAATTGTACACCCTCTTTCTTTAGAATTGTTACATCGATTAGTGTTCCAAATTATGGAATGGTTTAGAAAATTAACTGATCTTGAGTAATTGAAAAAATATATTGATTAAAAAAAATTTCTGCTGACATTATATAATTTGAACTTCATTGTTGGAAATAATATATATCATTTGGTCATTTTATTTAACACGCTACATGGACAACCCCATTTTCCACAAAAAAATGTTAAAATGAAACGTAGTATTAATTTGGGAAAAAGATAGCTGTTGTTGCAAATAATTTGTGTTCAGTAAATTCATCTTCGCCATGATTAAAAAGAATAGAGCTTCCATGGCAATATTGTTTACACATGGTCTTTGAAAGATAGATTATCGAACGAAAGAAATTATTGGGAGATTAAAAGAAAGCAAGTCAGCAAATCTGATATGAGATTTCATTTGAATAGAAACATACCCCAACACGTTTTGGTTTCTTCTCTTCAACGTTAACATTCTCGCCATCAGTGTTGCCACCAGTGTCGCAATCAGTGTTTCCACCAGTGTTGCCACCAGTGTCGCAATCAGTGTTGCCACCAGTGTTGACATCTTTAACCCATTTGATGACGGGTGGAACCTAGATGTTGTGAAGTACATTTATTAGTTGCATAAAAAGGAAACTTCTCCTATTCTTATTTCAAAATGGGTGATGGAGGGGGTGAATTTTTAACTATTTGGCTCACTTGAGCTGAGAGGTCAATGAGCTATTCTGATCACTTTGTCTGTAGTCAGTTTGTCTAGCTGTCCGTCCGTCTGTAAACTTTTCACATTTTCGAGTTCTTCTCCATAACCACTGGGCCAATTTCAACCAAACTTGCCACAAGCATCCTTGGGTACAGGGGATTCAAGTTCGTTCAAATAATGGGTTATGCCCACATTCAAGGGGAGAAAATTAAGAAATAGTGAAAATTTGGTTGTTATGTATGTTTTAAAAATCTTCATCTTAAGAACCACTGGGTTGGGTAAGATGAAAGAAACGTGGAAGCATTCTCAGATAGTGTAGATTCAAGTTTAGTTTAAATCATGACCCCCAAGGGTAGGGTGGAGCCACAATGGACAATCAAAGTTTTACATGGGAATACTCAGTATACAGGAAAACCTTTAAACATCATCTTCTCAAGAACAACAAAGCCATGATTGACCATATTTATACGGAAGCATCCTCAGGTAGTGTAGATTCAAGTTTATTCAAATCATACTAGTAACCTCCGGGGATAGGGTGGGACCAAAATGGACGATCAAAGTTTATCTTCTTCTCTAGACAACAAATTCATTAGTGGTCATATTCATATGGAAGCAACATCAGGTAGTGTAGATTCAAATTTCTTCAAATCCTGACCCCAGAGGGTAGGGTGTGGCCATAAAGGACAAATTAAATTTAACATAGGAATGTCTAGGAAAAATCTTTTAAAAAATCTCCTCAAAAACAACAAAGCCGTGATTGATCATATTTATATAGGGAAGCATCCTCAGGTAGCGTAGATTCAAGTTTGTTCAAATCATGACCCCCAGAGCTAGGGTGGGGCAAAAATGAAAGTCACAAACTTGTATGGAAAAAAGCTATACAGTAAGTCAAAGAAATATGTAAACATCCTTGGTAGATTCATGTTAATTCAAATCATCCCCCCTTCGTCTTTTTAGTGGTAAGTTGGGACCACATGATTGATTTTTGCTTTTTCTAGCCACAGTGCTCAGGTGAGCGATGTGCCCATGGGCCTCTTGTTTTATAAACAAACCAAATTTATGCTACAAAAAAGTGGGCATGTGAACGTACATGACTATACATTACAATTACATTTTAAAATAATAATGAAGTGTTTTATATTTGAGTAAAAAGTTGGAGGGTTGCATGTTCCACACGCCGTGCTTTTTAAAATTTAGTTAAAGAAATGCTACTTTAAATGATAAATTAATACTTTTCCGGCACTCCTCCTCAAACAATGGCAACAACACAAGTACTTGATCCCTGAGCAACAATTGCACTGCAAAAAAGTTTTTAAAAGCTCACAGAACTTCCACTGAATATCTATTATTACGATATATTGAAAAAAAATTAGTCTTTCGGGTTTTCTTTGTTAACACAAAATATTTTTTTATCGATTTTGCACAATGCAGGCTTTTTAATGCATTGAATATGATATTGAAATATAAGATAATCTTGTGAGTTTTGGATTTAATTTAATTGTTAACGCAAAATTTTCATCGATTATGCACAATGCCATACTTGTATATATGTGTCCGGACCTTCTGACCAGTCCGACCCGGAATCGGAAATTTCTTCCTCCGAGCCGGACCGGAAGACCCCGTACCGTCTATCGTCCGTACTCACTCGGAACACCTTGTTTTCCTGTGATGTAAAATATAGTTTGCATTTGATGATAGATTTGAAATTCATCAGAATTTTTTTCTTTAAAAATTTGAATAATTTCACATACATTTATAGTTCCAATCTTTGGGCTAAATCTGAAGGGGGCCCTGTGTTCATCTGCCCTCTTCGAGTTGAAAGGCTACAAAAAACAAAAATCCACATTAATATTAAATAACAAAGTTCCCAAATGAAAGTATTTGGAACCAATTTTTTTTTAAATCGTATATGAGATTTTTTAGAATAAATTCACGAAAGGCAATAATTTTATAATGCTCTGCATCTTTGGAAAATGTTTTAATATCTTTAGAAAAGCAGGAAGGTCATTAATCGACAAAGGTAACAGATAACTAAAGCGGATCCAGGACCGGCGCGCCGGGCATGCCCCCCCCCCCCCCCCGTTTGAAATTTTTGTATGTAAAACTTACATGTCAATTATCTTAAAATGAAGGAAAAATCATCTCTTATTTGTATACGAATTTTTCAGCTTCACCCTAGGACCCCCACCACGGCCTTGTCTTAGACCCACTGGGGGCTTCAGTGCAGCACCAGACCCCCTACCTTCTACTCCCCTTACAAAATCCCTGGTTCCGTCACAAGATAATACATATAAAGCGTATCATTTCGTACTAAAAAATTTCCCACCTACTGGATGTTAACCTGTAGCTAGTCAGTTTAATCATTGAAAGTACTTGACTTGTCAAATGCGTGTTCATGTTTGATGATAATTGGTTGTTATGAATTTAAAATTACATGTAATTATATTCATATTCCTAATGTACTACTAAAATTATATCGTTAAACTCTTGATACCCATGTTTGTCGATATATTCGTACATGCAAGACTAAAATGCCCCCCTTCATCTCCTTCTCACCGGCAAAAGCTTAAACCAGAAGTCTCTGTCGAGACTGTAGCTCTACTGATTTGTACTTATAATAAAGGAAGAGAAAAGTAGCAGTTGGGACTTAAAATTTTACAAAAGCAATAAATAGAATAATGATCCTTGAGTATACGTCTCTTTCTGTGACAAGATGACAAGACTGCAATAAGACTACAACTGTAAGAGTAGCTTTTAATAAAACTTTACAGAATTTTCAATTTTAGTTACCATGGCAACATCAATCATCAAAATCAAAAACACAAAACTCATAATTATGCTTTTAATAAAACTTTACAGAATTTTCAATTTTAGTTACCATGGCAACATCAATCATCAAAATCAAAAACACAAAACTCATAATTATGTAACTCAGTGTAGTCTACTCGCATGCCAAATTATATCATAATCAGATTAAAACTATTTTTGGAGTATCATTTTGAAAGTATTTCACAGATATTTCTACTTTTAGAAACCACAGCAACATCTTTCATTTAAATCAAAAACTGATAAACAGAATTATGTATTTTAGTGTAGTCTACTTGTGTGCCATGTTATATTAAAATCAGACCAAAACTGTAGGAGGAGTAAGCATTTTAAAAGTATTTCACAGAATTTTCTATTTTTAGTAACCACAGCAACACCTTTCATCGAAATCAAAAAACCTATAAATAGAATTATGTATCTTAGTTTAATCTACTTGTGAGCCAAGTTATTTTGAAATCAGACCAAAACTGTAGGAGGAGTAGCATTTTGAAAAAAAATGTTTACATACAGACGGACAGCTAGACGGACGGACGACGGACGCATTACTACATGTATCGCATAAGCTTCTGATCTGAGCTTTGACCAGTAGAGCTAAAAAAAAAACTTTGTACAAAGAGTTCGTTCGATTCTTGAAATACATGTAAGGAATTCTTGTGCTGATTTCTTTTCCATGGTTAGTTTCAATAATTCATTTAAGTGTCTTTAATGTACTCTTTGATTTCGAAGAAAATTTATTATAATGCATTTTCACGTTACGGCTAATTAAGGAATATACTGAATATTGGACAAATACAGGGTACAAGTACATAATATTATTATCCTTTCTCAGCAGAGTTGATCGTTAATTTCTTCTGTCAATCTATGGCTTTGACTCAGCCTTGGAATACAAAGCCACTTTGGTGTCCAAAAAGTTTAACCCCCCCCTTTCCCTCCTAAAAAATAGTAGGCAGAAGACAGAAATATATACTTTAGATGTATAAGGATCACCTAAGTATTCCGAATTCATAAGGCACATATTTAAAAATACTCTCCATTATTTTCTTGAAAAATGCTAAATAGGATGGATATGGTTCATACACTGTTATGACTATAATCTAAGTATATATACAATCTCTAACTATCAAATACAAAAACCTTTTCCTCTTTTATTCTGTTTTTGACCGTTGCCAGTAGTTGTCTTCCGGTTGTGATATTCTCCTCGGGAACTACAGCTTCTTCCTCGGAACTTAAAGTCTCATCGCTAAGATCTTCAGGCTTAAAAGAAAAACAAGACATTGTCAAAGTGATTACTGTATACCGGGTTAATTTTGCCTCGTGTTATTTTCGCCCTTTCACACTTGCGCAAACAATTTTGTCCATATTTAAATTCGCCCAGTCAAAATTTGTTTAAGAAATTATACTGTATTCTTTGAATTGATTATTCGTCCAGTTTCAAGTTTGCCCAAATGTGGTTATAGGGCGAAAGGGGCGAAAATAAAACAGGCCGAAATTTTCCCTGTATACATATTTGAAATCATTTTAGATTCATTATCTATGAAAACATTTCATCTCCATGTTTAATTTCGCCATCTCCCTTATATCTCTAAATACGCTGTCTATCTGTTTGCATTAGCTTAAAATTTAGTGATATATTACGAGATATATACATATAACAAATTACTATCCCTGAAATATCACTGATCATTTTTACTATTTCAAGGCGGAAAGTCAGAAACAATATATTTATTAGTGAATTCTTGACAACTCACAGATGCTTGTTGATCACCCTTTTTGAATACACACCTCTGATCTAAGGAAACTAAGGATTATTTTATTTGTCACTTCTTTCAAAAATAAATCCTCTAGATAGTAGTACATATTTTTACAATGTATTCCACATGGAAAAAAGAAGAAAGGTTTATTTTAAAACCATACCCGCGGTATGACATATATTTTTAATAGGGTAACGCTGCCAAAGATATTAATTTTTAGGGCATCAGCCTTCTCCCCGATTTTAGCCCACTCTCTACTGTAGCAACATGATAGCTCTCTGGTTGTCTATCCCATTTTTTGTGTATGAATGTGGATCGTTTAATGTAAAATACGTTACCGGAATATATGCTGTGTAGTCCCGTACGTACGGGCGCTCCTCTTCTGGGGTCATTGGGACTTTGAACCTGACTTTTTTGGTTCCACATTTCAGGGGAAAGATAATGGATTTCCTTGATGCCTATGAATAAAGCCAAACATATATAATAAGGAATACTTTAAAATATTGACTACACTTTTGCCATTTCGGCACCATTCCCCAAGTCCAAAGGAGAAGTTGGTACACGTGTATGAAACTGCACGGGATGAAACTATTACTACCAACTGCTTAAGTTAACCCAAAACTTGATTATTACAATGCAAACAAGGCACATGTACATGTATATCCAAACTTTCCATTACATTTTAAAAAAATTGTGAGGCATGCATTTCAAATGATGTATAAAATTGAGTAATTTTTCACAAGTTCATCTAATAAAAGCGCAAAAACGTCGAAATAAAGATATATTAATTAAGTATTTTTTGAAATCATTTAATACAATTTGAATGAAGTGACCCAAAGTCCGTACAGTGGTGTTTCATCTGGGACTGCTTTCCAAATCCCCATTATGAAATAGAGCCTAAACTCATTCCGAAGCTTGCACGCATCCTGTGACTGAAAACTTTCTTACATTGTATTTCCTTTTATTTTCTTAAGTTCATGTGTATTCAGTAAGTGGTTATATTCACAAAGTCCAGTCATTGCTGAGAAGAAAAGAAATTAAACAAAATCCTGATTTACTCACCATTTCTGTATTTTCAGCACAAGATTACAGTACTGCTCTGTCTTATTGATAAACAAAAGTAATTGTGACGTCATAGTAATTTAAGAACGTCATAATGTTTGACCTTGTCTTAGTGAGGGTGAAATACCACAGTTAATTAAACTCATGCAAATTATTAGCATACAGATACATTATTTAATTTTCCCAAAAGTTGTTAGCAATTTATCTATTTTCAATTCTCAGAAAAGTACAGAATACATTTTAAGGGGAAATCATAAAAGTTAGCATTGGATATATTTACACGTATATGATGCAATCTTGCTACATTTTTCGAACGGTAAAAGGTGAAAGATGCATAATATTTATCTTATCGAGTTGCTTTACTGTATTTGATACTAGATAAAATCCCGCGGGAAATTAATTTATAGTTACAACTACCGACAGAAAATATATTGCTCTTTCTACTGAAAGTCTTTAGCTTATAGAAGGAATACTTGGGTCAAAATCCCTCATAAATCCGCCCCCCCCCCCCAAAAAAAATACTATTTGTTTCCTGTCACCCGATCTACCCTACATTTTACCCTCCGACCCTAAAAGTTTTTTTTTTTTTAATTTTCATTTTTTTGGTGGCTATTTTCTTGAAATACTTTAGTCGACCAACAATATTTTCAGATCTAATACATCACAAGTGTACAGGATACCTTTACTTTAAAAAATCTTTAACAAACGTTTTTACTTTTTTAGTAAACTGTTAACATACAGTTTTCTTGTTATTACATGCTATAAAAATAATTTTTTTTCTCTCAAAATAATTTTCCCCTTCCCTACCTACCCTTTTTTTTTTGGGGGGGGGGGGTCAGGGGACAGGAAACAACAGTATATTTTCTTTGGGCCTAAAGTAGATGCACATCTCTCATTAGTTGAAGGCGAAAGGGATATATTTTAATCACTTTTTGTAATCATTTGTGTATGTTCTTCATCATATTAAAGATTGAAAACATCGTGACAAAGACTTCTGAAAAATATTTACAAATGTAGGGTGTAAAATTGACAACAACAAAATTGAACTAATTTGCCCATTTTCTTTTCAATGTGGACTTATCTTTTATGTCAGTTGAATAAAAAAGAAATTATTCTTGAGACTGAAATAATGCTTGATATTGTTCAGTTAATAAAGTCTATAAACGACGATGTTTGAAGATCGAAGTTGTTTTGTGATTTTTCATATTCTCCTCTTGACAAGTGCCCCTAAATATAATTGAAAAAGTGTAGTTGCACATAGTTTTACATCGATGATTTTTTTTTTTATGAGCAAATGCTGTAAAGTAGGATGTCTTTTTATTTATTTATTTTGCTTTGAAAATAGCCTGAAATAAAAATGAGTCAACTATTTCAAATTTGAATATCTTGACGTGCTTTCCTTGCATGGGCGTTTTTAAATATAATTGTGAAAGATTTTTCTTAAATGTGAAATTTTGCTTCCGGCCGCTTTGATGCTTTGCATCAATTCTACTTGTTAATGCCGGTCTTTTGTTTCAGGAAAAATATTTTGAAGGGCGATAACAGAAAGATAACTCTTGTTGAATGATGCATATTATTTTACAAGCACAGAAAACAATTTTTAAATATTCTGATTTAAAAAGCAACGTTTCAATCTTTTCTAATGAGAATTAGACAGGTATGAATGTAAATATTATTTCTTTATATACCTCATATTTCTAATTTTACTGTGAGATAAAAAATAATTAATCTTTTTATTTACCATATAAAATTTTCTTCACATCATGTTTTGACATATTCATTTCTGAAAAAGTAAGCAACGCTTCATACTTTAAACTATTTTCCATATGAATTTAATCCTATAATTGTTTATGAAAATCAGTGTTTGGAATTTAAAACAAAAAATCGTGAAATTTGGAGCAGAGGGATATTGCTCCTTAAGCACTGAGCTCACTAAATGATACCCCCGTCTCTCCTCTAATTATAATGGCGAAGTCCATGCTCTGCTCTGGGAGACCCGAAATAAGTGTCAGATCAAAAAGTAAAATAGGGGGTGCACAATGGCATCGGCATTATGTACAAAAGAATCTGTGAAAGTTAAAGCATCATTAAAATTTATTCTGTTCATGTATAGACTGGAACCCCAAAACCTAACAGTCGGACGGACGTACTCACAGACGGAAGGACGGACATCCCGATCATTATAAACCCTCCCACTTTTCAAGCGGCGGGTATAATTATACATGTATACCCTGCCACTTTTCAAGAGGGGGACATAAAAAGGTGATGCATTAAGTCCTGTTACTTGAGAATTTATCAAATAAATATGGAGACATACATGTACATATTCTTTGTTTTGCAATTTTAATTAGAAGAGAAAGGATGGAAGCCATTCAAAAGTCTCAAATATTGTTATTATTTAATTTTTAAAAATGAAAATCTCTTTATAAATAACTTTCATCCGCGATAATTTTTATTTATAATCTCGCAAAAATTAGGTTTCGCGAAAATATGGTTATATGTATCTACAGTGATCGTACAGTTGTAAAGAATACAACTTTTATATAATATATATATATTTTATATTTATTTAAATAATTAAAGCAGTCAACTTACCATATCTTCAATATGGATTGTGACGTCACCATAGAGATGTTAAACTGCGCCCTCTTCTGGAGCTAAAAGAAGGGGGGAAATTCCATCCTTTTCCAGTTTATGTGTCTTGTTACTTGGAAATGAGACCTGAACCAAAAACATTAACCTCTTCACTCATGCAGAAAATGTAGGTCAGCTTCAGCATCCGAAGCAAGCCTGGTAGTGTGCATCCTTAGATGAACATCATCCATGCAAGTTTGGTCAACATAGGGCTTATAGCTACTTGGAAAAGAGACCTGCACCAAAAACTGCACCAAAAATGTTAACTTTCTCCAAAAAACATTAACCTGGTCATTCCTTTGCTGATATTGCAGCATCTGAAACTTTGACTGGTACAATAAAACACACTAGAAGCATCTTCCATGCATGTCTAATCAATATAGGACATAGATAAAAGGAAATCTGCTCCAAAAAACTTCACCTTAACCTGGGACGCCGACACCGATGCCAACACTGAGAGTATTACATAAGCTCCCCCAAGTTCATTGAGGTGAGCTAAAAAATGAATCCTTAAAAGTTCAATTACTAGATAATTTTATATTAAATTAAATCAATTTTGATATTTAACACCTCTGAACAGTAAACATGGTAAAAAGTCAAAACATACAAATATACATAAATCTCAAAAAAAATATATATAAATTCTGTGTTTCATGTACATATATTTAGTTTTCTTCAACTTACAACCTTTTGGGAAAAAAGATACTAGTATTGATCCCAGTGGTGGAGAGAAATAATTATATTTATGGTAAACATGGTACACATCATGGTAAATAAGTTTACAATATTTGAGGACAAGTCATACATTAAATTCATGATTAATTTACAATATTTGAGGTCAAGCTGCACATTTAAAATTCACAAATGAATATAATACATTTGAGGACAAGTCATACATTTCAATATACACATGTACATGTATATATAAATATCTAAAGACAAGTCATTTGAGTGTATTTGTACATGTAAAATTAATTTCTTCTCATTTATGGGCAAATTAAGTATTTATACAGAGATAATAGAGATCACATAGAACATGTAATTCTTTTCCAATTAAAACTTGTTGCCAGCGAGTGCCATCATCCATTTAGGGAGCCGGATCCAGTTTGGCAGGAGCCCTGCACCAGGAAACTGGTTTACTTGGCGCATGCTTGGAATTGTCCGACCTGAAAGCATAGAAATTTATTAAGGTTATTTAAACAATAAAATGCTTTCTTTGGTTGTTATTACGGGAATGAATGTCACAGTTGTTGCAGAAAAAATACATAACAGGCGTAAGCGGGTTATATCATTTTTTTTTCTGCAATAAGTTAACTGCGACATTCATTCCCGTATTAACAACCAAAGAAAGACATTTTATTGTTTATATTTTTATCTATTTAAATAATCTTTTAAAGTTTGGTTAAAGGTTTAATTATTGAATTAATGATGCGAACGTCTTTGTACGTATTATTGATGGAACAGCCACTGATCACGAAATCTGTACAGGTGACATGCATAGTGTAGTTCATGCACTGATTAACGCAATGGGTTTTCTTAACAAATAAAGGGGGAAATATTCAGTGGATGTAAATATACATGTATAATGTATTTTATACCAGTCAATTATACATGTATATCCTCATTTCCCTAGCAAACAAACACAACTACATAGTCTGAAAATAAATTAATGCTTTGAAATCTATTCTTATGGTATTAGTCAACCATTAACGATGAAATAAAATTTATATTAAATTTCCAAAATTTTGTAATATGTGGCCCAAGGGTCAGTTGTTCCTGTGGGGTGGGGTGCACAATTGGTTATAAAGTGGGAATAAATTTTCTCTCTGTTACTCTGAGCTACCTCTGGGTTTTACGTAACCAAAGTAAGCATGCTAAGTGTATATTTATGATAAGCTATGGTGCCTCTTTCAAAATTGTGAATTTCATGGCCTCTAGTTTAAAAAACGAACCAAATTCAATTTTTGGAAAGTTGTTACATGATACTCAGGTGACCTACATGTATAAGGCCTGTGGGCCTCTTGTTAAAGTTACTTTTTACTGTTATTATTTACAATGCAATGAGGCATGGAAATCACGTGTACATACCATCAATGTCCGTTATTCCATATTCCCTGGCTAGCTCTGCTGTCATTAAAATATGTCCAGATTTTGTCATAATATTTGGGTCTGCAATTTAGATTTACAAAGAATTGATTTATACAGTTGACCTTTCTATGTATACTCCACATATAAAGGTCATAGTTATTTTAGAGAATTATTATGGTACATTTATTTCATCATTTCAACAGATAACTCAAAAGATGGAGAGTAAAATTGTGTTTGCATAACATAATTAAAATTGTTCCTTATTAAACCATTATTGTAACTACTGTAGATCCCTAAATATTCAGGACACCTTATTTTGGCGAGATTGCCATCAACTCTTTATTAGCAAGACAAAATTTTCACATTGTGGTTTTTGCTCAATATAATCTTAAGGAATGCTATTATATGCCAGAATGAAATTTTCGTGAGCAAACTTTCTCACATAATTACGCGAAAATAAAGTTCTCGCGAATATAAAGTGATTTACAGTAATGTGTATATAAAAATTTACGAAAGTATTGACAAACCTTGTGCTAGGTGGACAATACATTTCCCAGCAAACTCAGTAGACTCCGCATTTTGTAACATTTCCTTCATCTTATTTTTATCAATTTTGATCTGAAAGACAATTTTTTGAGATAAAAATTCTTTGAACAGAAAAATAAACTTTTTTGAAAAATTTCATGTTACTTAGAAACCATTTAAATACATGTATAAGCATTGTTTCGTAACAATAGATTCTAATAGGAACTTAAAAATTGTCTTTTTCCATAATTTGAAAGTATGGAACCAGAGCTGGGGTTTTGTCCTACATTCTATACTCTACCTTAAAAAACATGACTGTTCAGGATAAAAAACAAACATGATGATTGTGCTACTATTGAGACTAGTGCAGTTTTGCGTTACTGGATACCTTTTTTATCAGAATCTGCCTTATTAAACAACATAAGGCATTTTGAGACATGACATTGTATGTTACTTTCTTTTCCATAACAAAGTCTTTACAGAACAAATCATGAAGGTTAAATCAACTACTGTTTAGCAATGAAATGCATCTGCACTGGAATATGGTTACTATAGAAAACAAATCAGATCAATATGCACATTCAATCTGAATTTTCTTTTTGTCCAGGCATTACTTGAAGAGCTCACAGCGACCCTTTGTGCCTCCTGCTGCACTCACTAATATGGACTGTTTAGAAGGAAGCCATCACAAATTGTCACATCTGAGAGGGGCTTCACCTTCAAACACAAGCACTCTGGTTGACAATCCCCAGATCTTTTAAAATACTGTCTACAGGGAAAATCCCCCATGTTTGTGTTTGCCCTACTTACAGGTGAGCAATTTTAAAATGGAGTGAATTCAAAGAACACAATATAATTTCTTAAATAGTACTGTAACCATTGTCTCAAGCCATGGTCCGGAGTTGGCATATATATCGCTCTCTCCTACCCATAGCTGCTTGATCACAAAAAGTGTTGTAATCTTGAATATTTACGCCTCTCTATTGTGACGTCATATTCAGTCAATGACAAGTTTTGTTTCCATCGCAATTGAAATCAACAATTTACATCAGCAGTATACAACAAATATTTCGTACACTGCGATTGGGTATTGAAAGGTCACATCAAAGTTCTTTATCCGACTATATGCTTTACTCACATTGGTCAATATTTTAATGAACTATGAGAAATTCTCTTCTCATTCAACCATGGCCAGAGTGGGAGAGGATTGTACATTTTGGCTGTGGTTTGCAACGATGTACTGTAACTTGGAGAATTTAAAAGGGGCGAAATTGTTTGCAAGACTGAATGCTAGGGCAAAAATAACCATGTATACAGTATTTGTGCTGCCTCTCTTCTAAACAGTTTATACATTTACTTGCAGAATATAGACATACTTACTGGGGAATCAGGTCCTGCTGCCTTTTCCAGTGTCTTCTCATCCAATTTTTCAGAGTTACTCAGCATGTGTTCTGTTTTCACTATACCTGGCCATAAGCTGACAAAAGCCACATTGTGTTTCTTCAACTCCATGGCACAATCAGCTGCCATTCTATCACACTGTAAAAAATCATTATTCAATTTTCATAAATCATTTTAATTGAATGGTTGGTTTATGGAGATCAACAAGTATATTACTCAGTTTCTGCACATTTCAATTTTTGGTAATTTGTCAATGATTTGAATAAAAAATGTTGTTTTAAGCTCAATATCCTGAACAAAATCAGAACTTCTACACCTCTTAAAAAATGTTTTATAAGTATCTAATCTAAGCTGATATATAAAAGAAATTACGGCTTCTTTTCCAATGCCGTAGGGTACATTGAACAAATATCTCAGTCCTCCCACAGATGAAATGTTGACAATCAACCCCTGCTTTCGCGGCACCATGAGGCGGGCAGCATGAACAGCACACAGATAATGGTTCCTAAATTTAAATATGAATTACTTTTAATTAATTTAATCTATTGAAACAATTTTTTTTTTTTAAATACTTCTTTTATAATATAAACAAATCCAATAGCAAGATCTTTGCATGTACAGTATAGTAGGAATTATCCATTACATCAAATTGAGAGCCTATTAACATATTGTTACAGTAACTCTGATAACCGTATACCGGTAAGTGGAAATTTTAGCGAGATGCAAATTCAGTGATTTATCACTAAAAACTGGTACAGTGTATTTTATTTTTAGCGAGATATAATTTAAAAATGCTTACTTAAGAATCTATTACAAATAAAAAGCAATCAATTTTTAGCGATATTCAATTTTACAATCTCAGCACCATCGCTAATAATGCCAAAATTAAATCCTTGCTAAAAATTCTGCTTATAGGGTATGTACCTTAATCCTACGTTGTTCACTGTGTCCCACATGTTCATTGGTTGCTCCCAGTATGGCACTCCTATATTTTTCATAATGGCCTGCAAGAATATAAATAGTTCTGATAATAACTTAATGAGAAAAAAGAAATCTCCCATGTTGTTCTCATATATTGCTTTTATAATAATTGAAATTATTACATATATATACGTATGCTTTTGTGGATAGGAGGATTTTTTAAAAGGAACTTTTCTATAAAAAATCTAATATACACTTTACATGGACAACCAAGCTTCTTTCAGCTGAGAAGGCAAGAAGTGATAGATGAGTAAACCCCAAGTGTACTATCTATGACAGCTGATCAAGAGAAAAGTGTACATGTACTCACTTAAACAGCCCTGAGTAAACAGGAAGTGAACTCTCTGTAAAAGCCAAGTGAGCAAGAAGTATACTCGCAAAGACAGCAGACTGGGCAAGAAGTTTACTCACCCTGACAATTCATTAAGCAAGAATTGTACTCAATGTGACAGCTGAGTTTGCAGGGTTTACTCATTGTATCAACTGAGTAAGCAAGATGTACTCAATATGACAGCTGAATAAAGCAGGGTAAACTCACTGTGACAACTAAGTAAGCAGGATATACTAACTGTGACAGCTGAGTGAGCAGGGTATACTCACTGTGATAGCTGAGTAAGCAGCGTGTACATGTACTAACTGTGAAAGCCGAGTAAGCAGGGTATACTCACTGTGACAGCCAAGTAAGCATGGTGCTCTCATAGTAACAGCTGAGTAAGCTGGGTGTACTCACTTTGACAGCTGAGTTAGCATGCGTCTAATCACTGTATCAGCTGAGTAAGCAGGGGTACTCACTGTGACTGAGTACGCAGGGTGTAATCACTGTAACAGCTCAGTAAGCAGGGTGTACTCACTGTGACAGCTAAGTAAGCAGGGTGTAATCACTGTAACAACTGAGTAAGCAGGGTGTACTAACTGTGACAGCTGAGTAAGCAGGATGAACTCACTGTGACACCAGAGTAAGAAGAGTAAACTCACTGTAACAGCTGAGTAAGCAAGGCGTACTCACTGTAACACCTGAGTAAGCAGGATATACTCACTGTGACAGCTGAGTAAGCATGGAGTATTCACTATGACATCTGAGTAAGCAGGGTGTACTCACTGTGACAGCTGAGTAAGCAGTGTATACTCACTGTGACAGCTGAGTAAGCTTGGTGTACTCACTGTGACAGCTGAGTAAGCTTGGTGTACTCACTGTGACAGCTGAGTAAGCATTGTTGACCAGTAGGTCCAGCTGTCCACTCTGTTCAGACTTGAGCCTCTGGAACAGATTCTCCACATCTTCGTCCTTGCTGTGGTCACACTGAACTGGAATACATTTACCTCCCCTGCTTTCAATCTAAAAACAACATTGTAGCTGCAAGGTTAGACATAGACAACAGCTCTGTTGATATATCTAGGTACAATAAACATGATAACCAATCTAATTTACATCAGAATTTTGATTCACTCCCAAATTCTTGTACATGTAGTTTCATTATGTCTATCAAAATTTTTTTAAAGAATTAAAAGATCTGGTTAAATCATATTGATTTGACTATATAATTTTTATGATACTTTAAAAAAAGTTACAAGCAGAGGTATCGTAACATTTAAACATATTCATTTTTGAACACTGTAGAACATTGGTAAAACTAGAAAACTGACTAGTCAGCAAGGGCCCCGCTGAGGGGTAGAAATATAAGGGTGCAGCTCATTGAATGAGAGTTTTACTTGATTACATTTTTTTTTAAATATATGAAGATTATAAGTAACAACTGTATTTTTAAAATTTCAAGATAATTCCTGAATGTCCAAAAACCTGTAAATAGTAACCTTGTATTTACATAAAACACGGAAAACCTCTTGTCTTATAAAAAAAAAATAAATTAAATGTGTATTTAAAAAAGATTTAAGCAGGTGTTTTATAAAATGCAATCCTTCAGTGAATGCAAATATCACCCAGGGTTGACCTCAACTTCAAAACAAACATCAGTTGCAGACAAAAGTGTTCATTAATCTTCATGTGACAGATAAAGATAAGCCTCTAAATTTTCTGCAGCAAGCAAGATAATTAATCCCAGGGGATTAATTGTACTGCTCTCTCATCCTTTTCTTCTAAATTTACAATAAAAACTTTTTTCAGCACTGACAGAATGGGGTTATTATCTGATTACCTGTTAAAATTAACAGCATTAAGGCAGCCAAAAAAAATACCGGTAATTAAAAAAATAAAATAGTTATAATAAATAAAGATATCTTAATATACAATATATATATCTTGATTTTAGAATTCAATAAAATTATCATAAATCATTGTATACGGTATTTTAACCAAAATAAAGTATGAACATTATTTCAAATCCATATTTCAGAGAATGTACACTTCATTCAAAATTGACCTTAACTTCAAAACAAAGTTCATTTGCAGACAGAGGCGGTACAGTAATTAATCTCAATGTGACAGATAAAGATAATGCTTAAGATTTTCTTCATGTGGATGGTTAATTAATCCCAAAGGACAATTGCACAGCCTTCCCAGTTTACAATGGCAACATTCTCAGGAGTTACCTCTCTTTGCCCATTCACTATTATGCATAGTTAAGGCATCTACCCCACCACCCCAGCTCCAAACCAGAAGACATAGAGAACCAAACTTAGCATCAAAATATGTATTTCTGCCTACTGAACAACCATACCAAATTTGAACTTGATTGGTCAACCATAAAAAAAGTTATTAGAAAAAAACAGAAAATTTGTGGACGCCGACACATGATTTTGTTACGCAACATCTTCTTTTTCTGTTTATTCACACACACACAAATAAGAATACGACAGACGGACAGACGGACAGACAGAGTGATTACTATAGGGCACCCGCAAATCCTTGCGGGGCCCTAATAACATTCAACAAAAAAGTGTTCTAGAGTCTGCATGTCGTTATTTAGTACTTAGTACTTTTGTCCATAAACAAGAGGACTACTTACTTCTTTTGCTGTGTCTGTCAGACAACTTCCCACCGACTCTTCACCTGGGGGTAATGTTAATGTTCTGCCTGCATAAAAAGTTACAGAGTCTTAATTCAGTAGTAAATAAGAAGTCTTTCAAAATGTGAAATCTTACATCCACTTCAATTAGAGCTTTTAGAGAATCCACATGAATGTGTGGCATAAATTGTAACATAAAATCCCACTTAAAGAGCTTTTCTTTCAGTAAAGTATATGCATGTCTACATGTATATATGGTTTAAGATACCTGTGATGTAAACTGTGGCCCCTGCCTCCCCGAGCTGTAAAGCAATGCCGTGACCAATGCCAAAAATACAGTCGAGTGACCCGGAATTGGAGACGACCCGGAATTGGCTTAGACTAGTAGATGCACCAATGACCTTTTTCAATGACCAAGGGAAATTTCTCCAAAGAGAAATCCGCGTGGCCCCAGTAACTAGACACACTTTGCCTTTAAGTGACATTGTATTTGACCTTCAAGAAAAAGAATAATAAAACATTTTCAGGACTAACCAACATGAATAATGAAATTTAAGTATCAATTACACGATGTAGAGGCGACTTTTACAACTTTTTTAACAGTGATAAAATATCTTTAAAAGATGCTATAGCTACCTTTCAGTAATTGAGACGTTTATTAAAACAAATGAACAAGAATTAGTTAAAATTTTTATCGGCAACTCTAGCGCTAACTCAAATGTCGTTTTCACGTGATATTGCAGTTAGCCGACACATGATTTTGTTACGCAACATCTTCTTTATCTGTTTATTCAATCACACACACACAAATTCATATAATATCATAAACATTTATACACTTACTTTAAAAGCTGTACTCAATATGAAATCAAATATTAGGCAGATTTACAATACTTCGTACATTTAGATTTTACTTTACATGGATAGCTATTGGCATGTGCAAGAGGTGGGAAACTTCCGAGAGACACGCAAGATTTAAAAACGAAAGTATAATTTTTTCGGTACATTTCGGAATGTTTCCTATGTATCCACAGCCATGACAACGACATGCACAGCTGAGTTTTTTGATGCTCTGACTAATAAAGATCACGACAAGGTAAACCGGTTAAACTGTAGTATTTTTTGCTATGTTAAGGTTTTCTCTGTACATTACACGAAAAAAGTCAAGTGATGTGTTGATGTCATTAACCCCCCTTTTCTCATTGATAATCCGTTCATGATCAGGTCCTGGAAAATTACTATTATTTAGCTATACATGTATAGATTAATTTACCTATATAGCTTTATTTACCTATATAATATAGTTTTATTTAGCTATTTTAGAACAAATTTCTGTTTTATGAAAATTAACTCAAAGCAGACAAAAAGTCACATGAAAATTATGGCTGATATTTAAAAAAAAAAAAGAAAAATACTGGGGAAAAATTTCAAACATCATAGACTGCTATGGAATCAAATGATTAAGGTCTATATCTAAACGAATTATTAAAGTAATAAAGATCTATATCATTTCAATACAATCTAGTTATATGATTATACTAAAAGCTACATGCTACATTCTCTTTATAGAAGTGGACAGGCTTTCACCTACATCAATGGATCATTGGATGTAGACAAAGTTCTATCTATGGCATGCCAAATTCACAAAAAGTAGCTAAACATAGTTTCACAGTTGATAAACTAGGTTTATCAACTGTAAACTATATAGTTTACAAACTGTGAACTATAGATAACAATTCGTTAATTATAGTTTTCATCTGTAAAACTATATTTAATGGTTGTTAACTATTGTTTACAAATGCTAATCTAAATTTATCTGTATGAATAATATGTTAACCATAGATTTTGTAGGTAAACTTAGATTCACGTCTGTAAACTATAATTTACAATCCTGAACAACAGTTAAGAGTTGTTAATCAGCATAGTTTCACAAATCGTAAAACTATATCAGATAGTTAGCTATAGTTAAGTATGGCACGCCAAATTCACAAAAATGAGATAATCATAGTTTCACAATCGATAAACTAGGGTTATCGGTTGTAAACTATAGTTTACAAACCGTAAACTATAGTTAACAACGTAAATCTATATTTCACATCTGTAAACCATAGTTAACACGATAATCTATGTTTCGCAACCGTAAACTATACTTAACGCCGAAAACAATCATTTGCGATTGCAAAACATAGATTATCTGATAAGTACAGTTTCACGATTTGTAAACTATAGTTTACAAACCGTTAACTATAGTTAACGATCTGATAAATATAGTTTCACAATTTGTGAAACTGATTAACAACTCTTAACTATAGTTTACGATTGTAAACTATAGTTTACAAACGTGAATCTATGTTTATCAACAAAATCTATTGTTAACGCTTTATTACAGACAGATAAACTAAAATTAACATTCGTAAACTATAGTTAACAACCATTAAATATAGTTTTACAGATGAAAACTATACTTAACGAATCGTTAACTATAGTTTACGGTTTGTGAACTATAGTTTACAGTCGATAAACCTAGTTTATCAATTGTGAAACTATGATTATCTCATTTTTGTGAATTTAGCGTGCCATAGTTAAGAGTTGTAAACCATAGTTTACAAATTGTGAAACTGTATTTATCAGATATCTATGTTATACAATCACAAATGATTGTTTTCAGTGTTCAGTATAGTTTAAGGTTCTGAAACATAGATTATCGCATTAACTATGGTTTACAGATGTAAAATATAGATTAACGTCGTTAACTATAGTTTACAACCAATAAACCTAGTTATCGCCTGTGAAACTGTGATTAGCTCATTTTAAGTTGTGAATTTGGTGTTCCATATCTATATATCCACTTCTCTAAAGGGAATACATGTACATCTACGCCTATCTATGTAATACATTATATGAATAAATGTATTAACTACAAATTTTGATTAAAAATACACAGTATATTGCCAACCCCCCTAACTCCGGATACATCAGTACTCTGCACTGTTTGCAAACTTGAGTCCAAAACATCTGTTGTTTTTTGGGCTTATATTTTTCACCATTTTAACATATGTTTAATATTTTTTGTACCAGGACATAAGATACATCAAAATAGTTAAAAGCCTGGAAAAATGTCAGCTATTTTGATAAGACTATTTGTATTAAACAAATGCAATTGTGTTTTTAAAAAAAAACAACATAATAATTGTTAATTTTTATCAAAATGAAGATGTAAAGGTCTAGTCAATGATCAAATTGCTTTTTTGAATGTAGAGAAAGCTAAATATTGTTGTCATACATATATTTTTTCAGATATTGGATTTAACTTCAAGTGGATTATTAAAAATGAAAAAGAAGTTTAATTTTCAAAAAAGGAACGGACCTCATGAAGCAGATAAAATGTCGGCGCTTTTACTTACAATTAAGTACTGTTACCGCAAAGATGTCATCGAGAAAATGATAGCATCAGGTACATACATTGTACGTCAAAAATTTCCAGTAGAATGACAAAACCAAGTCACCATGTATTTTATAAAACATACATTACAGTTGCTGATTCTGATGAATGTATTTTTGCCATAAATTTTGATGATATTTTGGTATGAAAATTGAATGAAGTTTGCAATTTTTTTTACACACAGTAAGATATGGTTTTGTGAAAATGTGTGTCAGTACATATGCTTTTATAGGAGCCAATGTAGATGCCACTGGATATGAATATATGCTTCATAACCTCAACAGAAAGCGGCTGGTATCTCCCCTGTATCTGGCAGTTAACAGGAGCTGTAACAAAGAACTTCTGAAGTGTCTGATATCTGCAGGTAAATTTTCTTGCCAATTATCATATATACTAATTATATTTATAATAAGTTTACAGTATTAGGGGATTGTCCAGACTCCTGAAAAAAAGCAAATAAATTTGCATTTCCTGTACTTATAGGGGCAGATTTGAACAAGTTTGCTGGTCAAATCACAGAAAAAGAAGAGGAAGGAGGCAGCATGGTGATGGATTCCCAATCTGCAAGTTTGAACTTTGCTCTTCATTCTCAGTATTATGATGCAGAGGTGATAGACATTTTACTAGAGAATGGCGCAGACCTCAATATCAAGAATGACTCTTCTCTGCTTCCACTACAAATAGCTACATTATACAATTACAGTGATGCTGTTTTATCTCTAGTTAGATATGGTGCTAGTACCAGTCCTTCTTCCTACTCTGTGTATTCTCCCCTTGCTCTGCTGTTAGACTCAGCAGAGTTACTTTCTCCTGATGATGAACTCTCCTCAGAAGGGAGGGCAGAAAAGCGCTTTAACTTGATAAGGTGTGTCCATATTCTTCTGAATGGTGGATATGATGTGCTGCATGACACTGAAATGATGGATTTGTGCAAAAAATGTCAATGTGATGAAGAAATGGATGGGATTCAGTTAGAAGTGGCTAAAATTATTTGTGACTGGGTATACCAACCAAAAAATCTCAAAATTTTATGTAGACTAAAAATTCGTCATTATCTTCAGGTTGGTCAGACAGCATTAAACCCTAAAATTCTGAAGAAATTACCATTACCTAATTCCTTAAATAATTATTTGAATTTAAGTGATTTTGATTAAAGTTTTTTTCCCACCTCTTCTGTATTTTGTTTGTGAAAAAAGTCTGATGCTATTGTTGATTTTGCATTAGAATTTTTTCAATTACATGTACTGTATTATCCATGTTTTAGACAGTCATCAGGCATTTATTTTCTCTTTTAAAAAATCAAAAGTTCATAGGATAAGACTGGCTTAAATTTATTGAAATTAAGAACCAAACAAAAAAAGAAAGAAAAGAGAAAACAAGGGAGCTAATGGTGAGAGTTAAATTTTTTTCAAATACAAGTCAAACTAGTGGGTATTGTTTTTTTAACAAAAAACACATGTCTCCCCTTCTTTAACAACATTAACAAATGCGGTTTTACTATGAAGGTGAAAAAGAATAATGCAGTGCCTCTTTCAAGTCTTTTATAGGATCTAAAGTTATTGTCTGGTCTTGCTTTTTTCTTAATTTAATCTTAAAAGAAGAAAATGGTCAAGGTCAAAAAATTTGATGTAGTGTATTTAGGCTTAAAGTTGTCTTTACTTGTTCCAAATAACAATCCTAATGTCAAGAAAGGTATCAAGTTATCAATTCAAATATATTTCATATGAACGTTTGACCTTGACCTAATAATAATTGGATCAAGGTCAAAAATTTTCATCACATAATCTCTCCATCTAAGTGTCCTCTGCATGTTACAAGTTTGAAGTCTAAATGTCAAAAGATTCTCAAGTTATGTTCAAAACATGTTTTTCTTCTCTATTTGACCTTGGGTCAAGGTCAAAGTCCTTGTGCAATAGATCTTGTATTTAATGTCTTCTTTCTATGTTACATGTTTGAAGTCCTAATATCAAAGGGTACTCAAGCTATGACCTAAATTAGATGTGAAAATTTGACCTTGACCTAATAATATTGGATCAAGGTCATATAATATGATCACATAAACTTTCTCCAATGTGTCCTCTGCATGTTCCCAGTTTGAAGTCTAAATCTCAAAGATATCTCAAGTAGTGGTCAAATCATGTTTTTCTATATTTGACCTTGAACAAAAAAAGGGTCAAGGTCAAAGTTCTTGTGCACTGCATCATGTATTTAATGTCTCCCTTCTATGTTTTAAGTTTGAAGTCCTAATATCAAATGGTATTCAAGCTATGGCCTAAACTCTATTTTGTTGTGAAAGTTTGACCTTGACCCTATAAACATTGGATCAAGGTCAAAAATTTTGATCACATACACCCTTCTCCTATGTGTCTTCTGCATATTCCAAGTTTGAAGTCTAAATGTCTAAGGTATCTAAAGTTATGTTAAAATCATGTTTTTTCTCTATTTGACCTTGAACATAGAAAGGGGTCAAGGTCAAAGTTTAGGTGCACTACATCTTGTATTTAATGTCTTCTTTCTATATTTCAAGTTTGAAGTCCTAATATTAAAGGGTACTCAAGCTATTGCCAAAACTCTATTTTAATGTAAAAGTTTGACCTTGACCTTATATATAGATCAAGGTCAAAAATTTTGGTGGCGGACACTCCGCCTCAAGGTCATCTATCTAAGTTCCAAGTATGAAGTCTTCAGGTCAAAGGGTATTCAAGTTACGGCCTGGACAAAATTTGGATGAAGAAGAAGAATAAGAACTAGATGAGATCTCGTTGCGAGCAACGAGTGGGTCTTCCGTCCGATTCTTGATGAGATGAGATGAGATTTTGATTGAGACTTTTTTTACAATGATAATATTGTTAAGAAAAGCGATTTTGCTACCGTTATATTTAAAGAAAAATATTGAACGTTCAATGGTCTTAAATTCGAATTCTGGCCCCTCTTGGCCCTTAATATATGGGGCGAGCCCTTTTTTTCTTCAAATCATTTTAAAGATCTCATGCTTTTGAACATTTTTTGTTCAACAATCATTGAGAGATTCATTTTCGTTTTCGAGTTGTAAGCAAAAGAAATATTTAGGGGCCAACCCTTCAACTCCTTAATAGGGATGTTAAGCGAAAAATGAAAGGTTGCATATTGTTCAGAACATGATTTTGAACATCTTTTGTTCAATATTACTTATCAAAATATTTCTCACTTTCGAGATAAAGCGTCAAAAATTTAGCATTCTGGCCCCTTGTGGCTCCTAATTATGTACCATAAGACATAAAAATTATAATATATAAGGGTAGATTGTTGAGATAAACATTTTTGCCTCAGTAATATATAACAAAATATAAACTGATAAAGAGTTATCGATTGAAGACTTTTGACCCCTCTCAGCCCCTAATTTGAGTGCCCAGCCCCTTTTCTAGATTTTACCTTAAAGCTCTTAGGATTTTGAACATTTTTTGTTCAACAACTATTCAGAGATTGTTTTTTATTTTCGAGTTATTAGCAAAAGAATTATTTAGGGGCCAACCCTTCAACTCCTTTATGGGGACGTTTAGCGAAAAATAAAAGGTTGCATATTGTTCAGAACATGATTTTGAACATCTTTTGTTCAATATTACTTATCAAAATATTTCCTACTTTTGAGATATAAAGCGTCAAAGATTTAGCATTTTGGCCCATTCTGGCCCCTAATTATATAACATATACGACCTAAAAATCATAATATCTAGTTGTAGATTGTTAAGATAAACATTTTTGCTTTAGTAATATATAACAAAATATTAACGGATAAAGAGTTATTGATTTAAGACTTTTGGCCCCTTTTGGCCCTTAATGTGATGAGTCAGCACTTTTTTCTTGATATCATATGAAAGATCTTAACATTTTGCACAAATATATTACAATTTGTCTTTACAAAATGTTTATACTTTAGAAGATATTATGCAAAATGTCTCGAAAAATTACTCATGATTTGTGTACTACAAATTGACCCCAACCGAGCTTCCATACTAGGCACTTCTGGAAAATTTGAAAACCCGGGTGCACAACTACAACATGTCCTCTACTATCACTGAAAATTTCAGCACTCTAGCTTTTGTCGTTTTTGAGTTTTTGTGAGGACAAAATGGTAGCTAAAATTTGATTAAAGGGCGATAACTTCCGACCGGAAGTGAATTTCCAAAAATTAATGAAAATGTATCAAGTTTAAATCATGATACATCATTCCTGTAAATATCATATAAATCCGTCACACCATCTTTGAGAAATCGTCTGCACAAAATTTGGACGAAGAAAAATAATAATAATAGTGAAAAAGAAACAATAGAATAATAAGAGGGTCTTCCGTTGGAGACGGAAGACCCTAATAATAAGAAGAAGAATAAGAAAATCGACAAAAACAATATGTCTCCCCTTCGGAAGGGGAGACATAACTCCAAAGGTCAAGCTCAAAAGTGTTGGTAACCAAAGTCCGTCTTGTTACAAGGATTGATACACCTGTGAAATTTGAAAGCACTAGTTATAACTTTTCAAAAGTTATTGCCAAGGTTTAAGCTCTTAAAACGTGGGTCAAAGTCTAAAGTCAAGGTAAAAAATATGTATACCCACGTAAAGGTCATGTCACAATGAATACACATGTGAAGTATGAAAGCCCTTGCTCCAACTGTTCAAAAGTTATGGCCAAGGTCTAAGTGTGGTATTTTTTGTAAAAGTAGGTCAAACTCCAAGGTTAAGAAGTCAAATTTGATGGTACCCAAAGAGAGGTCTTGTCACAAGGAATACACCTGTAAAATATACAAGGAATACACCTGTAAAATATACAGCCATAGTCCCACCCACTAAAAAGTAATGGACAAGGTTATATTTTTTGCGGAGAAACAGACAGACGGACTGACAGGGCAAAAACTATATACCCCCAACTTAGTTCACGGGGGCACTTTGTTAAACTTAAGATTGCATTTACTTAGAAACTGATCAAGTGGCTCTGATGGGTCAAACATTTACTGACAACGGATAGAATCTGTGCAGTTTGGATCAGAAAAGTCCATCTGCAACAGGAGCTCAGGTGAGCCAAGAATACTTTTACACAGTTATATTTTGTTTTTCAAAATTAGGATACCAACAACTTTGACCCTTCGACCTTGACCTTGAAGTTTGAAATCCTTTTTAAAAACTTTTACCTAAGGCATTACTTTTTAAGGTAACGGATAAGGCTTTCATAGACCTTTCTTTATATAGAAACCAACAACTTTGACCCTTTGAACGTGACCCTGGAGTTTGACTTACCTTCAAAAAACTTTTAACTTGGCCATAACTTTTGAACAGGTGGTACTAGAGCTTTCATATTTCACAATTGTAATTTTAGTGGTAACAACATATTTGATTTGCATTTGAAAATATTTAACCTTCACTATGTTGCCATACGAGGGCATCAGTGTTTCACAAGGAAATCTTGTTTCTTATTAAAATAATAATGATACGTTTTCGCAATATATACCTGCATGTCTCTTATCATATATTGCTTATGTTTTCCCCACATTGATCAATTTAATTTAAAAATTAGCAGTTTTAAGGGGAACTTGAAATAGATTTGTTTTGCTTAATGAGATGAAAATAAAGAAGGACAATTTATTGGAAATATTAACTTCGAACTTGGTGACAATTCATCCTCTTTAAGAGAGATCCAAAAATAAAATACAAAGTAAGCTTTAACATACTCAGTATTCAAATGCATGGACAACCTTACATCTCGATGACAAATTAAGTTAAACTTTTTTATTTAAAATGCATTAAAGTAAATTTGTAACAATACAACTAATTAATGTCATCTCTCAAATGCTGCAACTATTACAACGTCAACATTGATGTACATGTATGCTTTTTAAAAATACGTAATTAAAACAAAACCAAGTCGACAATCGTCTGTCAGAAGTCTTCATCTAGACATACCTACACGGCCTTCACTTCATGTCTTAGTACGAGTTTAATTACTATATCTTAATTACAACTGTATTGTCTGGCAAAACCACAGAATAAATTAAGATTCAGAGACAAATTACTGTTTTTGACTCTCTCTCTATCTCTCTCTCTCTCTCTCTCTCTCTCTCTCTCTCTCTCTCTCTCAAATATGTTCCCCTGGAAAACCTTCCTCATATACAAAATGGCAAAAATAAATCAATAAATAAATAAAATTTGAAATTAAATTTAAAATTCATTTACCGGTAAGGAAATGTGTCGCCTACTTTATAGTATTTTCTCTACGTACTTTTTTTTTTTACATTGCTGTTTTTTTTTTCTATGACATAATTTTCATTGTATTTTATTCTGAAATGTGAAAGTCCACAATTTATTATTCCCAGTGTCCGTAATTTTAAATTTAATAACCATGGAAGACATTGAAAGAGGAGCCACAAAAAACCTGCTTTGTAATATATCTACGCACATTTAAATATTATATCCCTTCGCAACGAGGGCGGGGGGGGGGGGGGGGGTTAACGCGCTTGTGTGTGTTAGTTTGTCCTCTGCGAAACGAAAATATTTTAATTAACTTGCTTCGGGATGGATGTCAAATGCTATTTTGACATAAATAATTATGTTCATTGCGAGGGGATGCTTCGATTTACAATGCCTTTCAGCTTGTTTGTACTTGTCTGCTTAGCTAAGAAAAATGACGACTATTAAGTAATCTTATAGCATTACTCATTCCTCTAATTTTTACATTTAATTAAAGAAGAATAAAAAACATAATTTCACCTTCAAATAACTACATCGTATATATATATATATAAATATAGACCTTTAGAGCATGTTTTTTTTAGCAGCTGAAACATTTTTATAAACATATAGCAGTCCATATATATTAATATATAAAAGAATACACCTGGTTATATATTTTCAATTTATTGACAGGTCTATTGATGAAATATATACCTTCGATTTGAAGGTTGGAAATAAAAAAATCCTTCTCTGGATCATTAATAAAAGCGACTATTGACTATATGCTAAGTAAATAATACAAAGACCCGTTTAATTCCAGAAATCTTACCGTTTGGTTTCTTGTTAACTTCTTTTTAGCTCACCTCGACGAAGTCGAGATGAGCTTATGCTATACCCCCGGCGTCGGCGTCCCGGTAAAAGTTTGAGGAGCAGGTCCATTCCCAAGTAACTATCAGCCCTACCCGGACTAAACTTGTATGGATGATGCACCAAGGAATGGATAATCAAAACTTGCTTCGGATGCTGGATGTGTCCTACATTTTCCAGATGACCAGGTTAAAGTTTTTGGAGCAGGTCCATTCCCAAGTAACTATAAGCCCTACCCGTACCAAACTTGCATGGATGATGCATCTAAGGATGGATAATCGAAACTTGCTTCGGATGGTGGATCTGACCAACAATTTTCAAACGAGTGACGAGGTTAAAGTTTTTGGAACAGGTCAATCCTCAATGAAATTTAAGACCTATTTAAACAGAACTTGGTTGAATATTGTCAAAATAAATACTTACTGTTAAACAAGATGTGTTTGTGAAACACAATGCGCCCCTAAATTTAAACATAAAGGTCACAGTCAAGGTCACAAGGCCATTGATCTTGGTGTCATTTGAAAGAACTTTATTAGTGAAGAATGCACACCAAACATGAAGTCTCTATCTCTAATATTTCAAAAGTTATGGTGAAGGTTCAGCTATTTTTAGCATATAAAAAAGGTCACAAGGTCATTGTGAAAGGGCTTCATTGTGAGATATTGCAAAAGTTAAAGTTTGCCGTCAAAAAAGCTATATTTAGCGTATAGGTCATAGTCAAGGTCATAAGGTCAATGATCATGGTGTCTTAAAAAAGCTTAATAAGTGTTGTATGTATACCAAAAACGAAGTCTCTATCTTTGTTCGTTCAAAAGTTATAGCGAAGGTTAAAGTTTCCAAAAAAACCCTATTTCCCTATTTTTAGCATATAGGTTACATTCAAGGTAACAAGGTCATTGACCTTGGTGTCATAATTCATTAGTATAAAAATATGTCTCTATCTTTTGCAAAAGTTTAAAGTTTGCAAGAAGACAGACAGACAGGACAAAAACAATATACGAAATTTATGATGTGAAATTTGCATTACTTAAATGATAACATTCGTCGAGGTGAGCTTCATAATCTTTGATTACCTATGTTTTTATAATGCAAATGTATCTTTTGAGGAAGAAGAATTGAAGTTTGGGAAAATTTTGAGAGGTCATCGAAATTTAAAGACCTAAAGCTGTCATGTCGTGGTAATAAATTACAGCGCCTAATAAGAAGGCGTTACAGCGCATTTGTTTCTGGAGTGTTCTTGTGGAAACACTAAAGCATATAACAAATGACTCTCTCTTCGTAACAGGGGAAACATTTCGCGGCTTCATGCGTTTCAGATGACACTTTGCTTGACCAAAAATGCATTCTAAAATTTTTCTTTTGATTTTCTTGATTTTGGAATCTGTGAATGCTCAATTACAAAATAGCAGAGTCTATCTAGATAAAATATCAAGTCTGTATGTTCCAGCGCGTTATGATTCCAATGATTTTCCGAAGTTTAAACTAGGGAAAAATGCAGCTGAGCAGCTTGCCTACGATCCGGTGCAGAAGCTTTTATATGTCACAGGTATTGTGATGATTTTTTTTTTAAATACTATTTTCAGTTATTCATTTTTCATTACCATGTGTATGTTGTAAAAAAACAACTAATCAAACACGTTTTATTTTTTCAGACATAAAAAAATCCTAAAATAGCCATCACACTCATTTATGGTTTTCTTTTTGCAAGAGTATTTTTTTGTGAAATATTTCAAGAAGTTGTTTTAAAATTCTTTAAAGAGGTCATCGAAAAAAAAAAAACGAGTTAAAGTTGTAATTGAAAAAACACAACAGAAAACAGTGCATTTGCCGAGTTCCATTTTCAAAATTCTATTTAGCAAAAAATTGTTATTTTAATGTTACATTATTGATCTTTTGTCCTTCTTTATTTTCAAACAAATACAATAACTACTAAGCACTATTACTGACATTAATTTTTATTTCTTGATAAAAAAGACTGAAAATGAAGCATGACATGTGCAAACCATCCAATTCAGACAAAATGTTAATTCTAATTTACACATTTGTTATTTCAGGCGAGGAGAGGCTCTCCGCTGTAGATTTGTCCAATCCTAACGACCCTCAAATAGTTTACCGAAAACAGTTCAACAAAATGGACCCAACAGATGTGGAATATTGCGGAAATCATGTATTTGTTACTGTTAACAACGACGAAAATCCAGAAGAAGGGAGAATCATGGTGTTCCGGAGTTACAACAGAAGACATAACACCATGCCTATTGTACTTAATATTGTTGGTACGTTTTTACTGTAAAATAAAAGACTTCACCAAATTTTGGTAAGCTGTAATTTTCATTATGCATGAAATAATTAAAGCATTTATTTTCAGAGATGGCCAAAAAGGTATTTTGGGGGATTTTTTTTTTATCGTTTGTTTGACTTCAAAGTTTCATATTGGTGTTTCTTTAAGTAAAGTGTAGAAAAACGATCATAGTTAAGTAATTCTGATTGCCAAAATAAAAACCCGTGGCCCTTTGCACAAAAATTCTTACGATCAATGCTAAAATTTTCCCCCATTCTACAACAAATATCTAAGCTGCAAAAATCTTATTTTTCTATAACATTATATAATGATAACTTATGATATCGTTGTAAATAATTGTTTAGAAAAATATCTTTCTTAAAACAGAAATGTAGATGCAGGATGGAGAAATGTTAGTCTTACAGTCGTAAGATTTTTTTGTGAAAAGGGCTACTGTCTTAAATTAGCATTTGATATTAATTTAAAAGACAATTTTAAAGGAAATTTAGAATTTAAAAATTACTGAATTTTAATAATTTTTTATGATAATGCTAATATTTGTCAGTTTTTGAAAATCACACTTCATTGGATACATGAAGTACATTTAAAAATCTGACAAATATTATGCAATTAACTAATTTGCAGAGAATTCTTTTTTGTTTCAGAATAATATTCATGAACGTAATTAGTAATGGTGGGATCATAAAAATCTAATAAAATATGAATGTTATAAGTTTCATGATTCATCAACACAAAAAAATTTTAAAAGTCATTCCATTAAACTGCTTTCCTTTTGTTACTGTATTAAAGCGTTTTGTGTTTAACGAGAGATTTGAATGTTTCTTTTAAGTTAAATTTTGATTCTTCAAATTATTCTCAATTCAAAATTGTCTCTAATATTCATCAATGACAATTAAGTACACGGCATTCTTACATTTGCGAATCTCTCTACGCATAAGATAATGCGTACATAAATATTTTTCTGAAGTTTAAACCTAGTTAGGACAAAAGCATAATCGTGCGAAACATCTTTGTCCAATCCACACATTTTTCCCTTTAATTATAGCCCTGATTTTGAAACTTTTTAAAGTTTGATAACTTAATTAAGGATAATGTGTTTTCCTATAAAGTATAATGTTTGGCAAATGTAAAGACAAATTAACATAATCAAATCTTTATATTCTCATACTTCATCAAGTTTTATATGTCGATGTAAAGATATTTAAAATAGTTATCAACCGAACTCTTTTTTTTTTTTTTACTTTATCAGGTCACCTGAGTCATCAAGTCAAGTGACCGATTGCTTTATGCTTCCGTCCGCCATCGTGTGTCGTCCGTTAACATTTTAACATTTTCACTTTCTTCACTGAAACTGCTCAACCAATTTCAAACGTTTTTGGCATATAGTATTTAATGTGAGGGGGAACAAATATTGTGAATTTCATTATCCCTGCCCCCTGGGGCCTGAGGGGTGGGGTCAAAACCATTAAAATTAATACAATCTTTAAAATTCTTCTTTACTCCTGGACAAAAAGCAGTCAAACCGTTGACATGGTTGTAATAAGCATTGAATACTCTACCAAAATAGTGAAATTGGTTGCCCCAGGATTAGGGCTCTAGTGCTAAGGTGGGGATTCGTTGAATATATATTGAAATGCATTATTTCTTAAAAAATCTCCTCTGCTTCTAGTTATTAAGCCGATTAACTACTAGTATGTACATAGATGTGGAAGGTTTCCTCTTCCAAAATTGATAATTTTATGACCATTGTGACACGGGGGTCTGGTGTTAGGGCGGGGCCCTAATGATTATGTTTTGAAAATGCATTAATTCTTTGAAAATCTTCTCCTCTGGTCCTGAGTATTATCCCAATGATCTAATTACACGGTTATTATTATGAGGAAGAGTGCCTCTTCCAAAATTGTGAATTTCATAGCCGCTAGGTCAGGTTTTCTGGTCTGAGGGCGGGACTATATTAAAATTACATAAAGTAAAAATATATTTATCAATTCTTTGAAAATCTCCTCCTCTGGTCCTTGGTATTATCACAATGATCAAATTACACGGAGACAGACGAGGAAGGGTTCCTCTTTGAATTTTTTTAATTTCATGGCCCCTGGATCAAGGTTACTTTGAGGGGGAGGCTCTAATGATTATATGCTGAAATTGAATTAATTCTCTGAAATCTGCATCTTTGGTTTTAACTATTAGTCAAAGATTTATGACAATCAAGGTTACCTTTTCCAAAATTATTAAACGTTTGAACCCAAAGTCGTGGGTTCCTGTGGTGTGTTTCATCTTCATATATGTAACACAGTTACCATTTATATTTCAGCTGTTTCATTTGTGTAGCACATATCAGTTATAAGTTTTTATTTCAGCTGGCCCCTCCCCTAACTCTTTGCGTCCCACCCCCTCCTGTGCGACAATATTGGTGGCATTAGAGGGAGATCCATTTGCCAGGGGAGGCAACCTCATTGACCCAGAAGGTGGAATTGGGGTGCTCAAGTTTCCGTCCAATTTCATCTCCGAAAAGACATACAGTTACCAAATTCTGGGTTTTGGAAAATTTAACAACAAGTAAAGTATTTTAATCTCTTAAATTTACAAGATTAGTTTAATAAAAATGCTGCATACATTATATTTTTTTTTTTGCCTTTCCCCCTATTAGATGGCATGTCCACAACTTTAGCTTTGATTATAGCAGTTTCTTAAAATTAATTATGGAATTATCAGTAAAAATCATTCAAATGTGAAAAGTTGCAATTTGACAAGTCAGTAATTTTTTTGAAAATTGTTTTCTACATATTCTTTACCTTAAGTGTCAAAATTAAAACCTTTCCTTATGGTGCAGTATCATATTCATCACAATTTGCAAATATTAAAATTCAATTTTTCTTTTTTATAATATTTAAAATTTGTTTAAAAATTAATATATAATTCTTTTTGAAGATATTCATTGTTAGCCAGGAGTGGTGTGCGTTATGTTTACACGGAAAGTGGCAGCACCTTTGCACAGGACATTGAACCAGAACAAATTACACTGAGTGCTGACGAAAAAAGGGCGTATGTTACCTTACAGGTAATTTTTATCTTGTATTTTTTCCCCTCTCATATTAATATATTATTTTTAACAAAGTTTTTGCGATGTTATTTAGAGTAGAAACTAAATTAAGATTTATTTTTCTCCTAGTAATTTTTTGCTATACAGAAGACCATGTATATACAGTAACTTTTCTTTCGTAATATCATATGATTAATCACCTGTCTTGCTTGCAGCTGACCGTCATAAAGGGCATGATGTATATCTGCGCAGAATTCTAATCTGATGAAGGAAAAAATAAACACTATTATATAATGCGTTATAAAAAAGCTGCATTTGCTAAATATAATGTTTTTTGTAAACTTTGCAATTTGTAAAAGAATTTTTTCCCGAAATTAAATCTTGTGCATACATATATTACGTCATTTGGTGAAAACAAACTTTAATTTCAATGACCATAAAAACTTAACAAATGATATACAATGCATAATGAACAGTTTTAATCTTTATATTAAAGCAATATATCGCTAAATTAATCAAAACCAACGATGATTATTGTGCAAAAAACACGACATATGCTTTTGATATTTATACCTTGAATTTTTTGTCATACATATTTCTATAATTACAGACAATGTCATTTCATGTCATTGAAAACTGGTATGCATATGAATAACAATAGAAATGTGACAAAACTGTTAGACCACCGTCTCAAAAGCTAGTGTCGCTCGGCATTATTTAGTATTTTTATGTAATATAATATAAAATCCAAAACCTGCATAATTTGGTTTTCTTATTTCTTTAAATATTACAAGAATCATTAATACATATAAAACATAAATTTAATGAAATATATATTAGGGAAAACTTTATTTTGAACGACAACCCCCCCCCCACACACACACACACAACTCGGTTTTCATAGCTTAATTTCCTTTTTGTTTTTGCACTTTTTAAAATCCTTTATTTTTTTTCTCTGGTTTCTGGCTTCAAATGTTTTACTTTCATTTTTACGGAAGATATGTATGTAACAGAACCTGTGCAATTTATGAAATAGCGATTTTGATTTCATTAAAAGTTGTTTTGGACATAATTAATTACAAACAAAATCAAAAATGTGTTTTTGTTTGTTTATTTGTTGTTTTTTGTTTCATACACAACCAAAGAAACCCAATATATTTAATATTACAAAAGATACTTAAATTAATAAACAAAGTCCAGATGTGTGGGGTTGTTTTTTCGTATTTTGTTTCAATATAAACTCAAAAAAGTTATCCAAAATTTATATTTCAGGAAAATAATGCAATTGCAGAGGTTGATCTGCTTACTGATTCTATAACACAAATCCATGGCCTAGGATTCAAAGACTGGAAGAATTACAAACTGGACCCCAGCGACAGTGACGGAGGTATTTAATAACCGTATAATTGAAGGATACAAAGATCCTCTCCCTTTCCATAATAATTCTTAATTTTTTTTGTTCATAAAAATGATTAAATATTTAATTCCAAAACCTGTAACTTGTTTAAAAAATACTAGGCCTTTTACAATGTTAATTGATATTTTTGAGTTTTTGGTTCTTTTATGGAAGCTTGGAAACTATAATTTTTAACTGAAAATAAAAATAAATTAATCAAACTTTGTGTATACAGGTATCCATATTTATCCTTATCCGGTGTATGGTATATATCAGCCGAGCGCCATAAAAACTGTGATTGTCGGGAGGAGGGAGTTTCTTGTAACAGCTGATGAAGGAGATGGCAAGGATTATTCCGGAAAGAAACTGACAACTCCGGGATTTAACGAAGTAAAAAGAGTACATGATATCACTCTTTCAGGTATAAATTACTATTTGAGTAATGTAGCATTAATTCTTCAATATTTTTTTAAATACAAAATACAAATATATAAAATATAATTAATTTTATGGTTCTGTAATATTATATTCATAGGACTATAATTAAAAGAGAATTATTTTAGAATTATTTTTGAGAATTATTCTTATCATAATTATTCATTTTTGTTTTAAAGAAACATCTGAAGTGTTACAGTGGGCCAAAGAAAGAAAAATTCCAAATATACAGAATGATGCCTTATTAGGTAATCATACAAATCTAATCAAACAAAACCTAGTTAAAAATGTCCCGAAAATTATGCCATTTTGAACCTGGAACATTTTACTTTGGAATATATATTTACCCATATTTGAATACTACAGGTAAGCTACAAATCACTACTCAAAATGGGCGTCTTAAAGATGGCACTTATGACAAACTCTATACTTTTGGTGGTCGTGGTTTCTCTGTGCTGAGCTCAGACACAATGAATCGAGTGTATGACAGCGGCTCAAGTGTGGAGGAATCACATGCATTACAGTTTCCCATGCTATTCAATTCCAATGTCAAGTCATCTGCAAATATATCAGACACTTTTGACACACGTTCTGATAATAAGGTATGATATAGCAAGAGTTTAGAATTTTGATAGCTATTATATTTGTTTATTTTATATATTTAAACTGAAACATTAAGTGCCAGTGTCTCCACTGCATTACTTAAATTTCCTTCAACATTAAGGGACCAGAATGTGAAAGCATAGAAGTTGCTTACGACGGTCAACGGGCCATCGTTTTCGTTGGAAACGAAAGACCAGGCTCCATTAGTATCTACTCATTTAACAATGATATGAGCGGAGGTACCCTGGAGAGTGTATACAATGGGGTCTGGACAGTAAATGGCACGTGGGGAGACGGATTTTCTCAAGGATACATAAGTGACCTGGATCCAGACGATATCAAGTACTTAATTAATAATATTGTTATAAAATACTCGGACAATCAATTCAGTATCATCTAAAAAATACATTTGGTTACACCTAACAGAAAAGGAAAGTTGAAGGACATTAATAAATTTTGAAATTCACGTACAGTAATACTAATATAGTATTATGATTTCTGAGGTCTAGTACCAGCGTGTTTATTAACTACATTTTTCATTGTTAATGATAGACACATGTTTGATATAAAACAAAGCATATAACTGTAACAAAAAAGTGTGACATAACTTGTAAAATTAAAAGAATTATCTAATACAAATGCTTTCAATATTGTTAGATACCTTTCTCCGAACCAGAGTCCTAACGGCCAGCCCATGTTGCTAGTTGCTGGTTCTGAATCAGGAACCGTTTCTCTCTTCAATGTCAAAGGAATGCAGAGTCGTAAGTGTGCTGAAAATTGATACCGGTAGTCAGTAACGAAGCTATGAAAAAGTGTCACATTCTTTTTAAAATTCATAACTTAAAGATGTTCAAACGATTAAAAATCATTATTAAAAAAATATTTAAAAGCTTATCTAAAAAGAAACTTCAAAAATGTTTCCTTTTCAATTTATAAGCTTTACCAAATCCACAAGTCAATTATAGGGTTCAAGTCAAGCCTCTCGAGAGTGAACGTAAGTATTTTGGAGAGGGGGTAATTGTATGAAAGAAATGTTAATATAAACTTCATATTAATGAATAACTTTATTTTCTGTTAGTATTTTAGAATGAGCATATACATGCACAGCATGACAAATTTTAACAATATACTGCACATAAATATAAAAAGAATTAGGTTAATTTATCATACATTTAGTCACTTGTTTGTAACATTTATATTTAGTTTAATAAATAAAATGATATATGCACATACATGTAACAGTTAGTTATTATTATGAATTTATATATTAACATTTCAGAATAACATATAATATCTGCACATAAATAACCGTAATATACACATTTAGTTTGTTAATGTATTTAAAATGTGATGGAATATTTATTGAATGTATACATATTTTAATTAGAATTGGACGAAGAAATCAAGGATTATCATTAGAGAATTACATTTCTGTTTTTGCATTAATTCTCCATTCTTCGTAATTTCTTATTTTGTTCATCATTTGCGAAAAAGAATTAAAAACATTCTACATTTATTTAATTGTAGTAATAAATAAAGGATATAAAAAAGTTTTGTGTTTGTTTTTTCAAACTTTTAGTTTTACTTTAATTTTGCCGTTTAAAACTCCCTTAATTTTGGTTCAGAAATGAATAACATCCTGTACAAAAGATTTGGTACCACCTCTGTGTACCAAAATTTATATATTTTGAAAAAGTAAAGAATTCAATAGTTTTATATAAACTATTTAACTTGCTTAATACCATTAAGTAAGGTTTTATTTTAATTATTTATTGAATTCGGTCAATGCAAAATATTTTCAATGGAAAATGATTATTTACTTTTTGTCCTGTATATTAATACAGTGTATTAATGTTTGTTTGTAAAAAAAGATGTGATAACTTTTTAGTCAAATCTAAAATATCTGTAACTTTGTGTATGTATCAAACAACAGCTATGTTGATATTTTCATTAAATGTGTGGCAAAAATGATGATTAATTATCTAATTTCTCGATATATCAAACAACAAACAAATGATAATTCAAGAAGATTTGAAAATGTTGATTTCTGATAAAATAACATTTAAAAATCTTGGATTTTAGCCCTTAGGGAAAGTTCCGCCACTGAAGCCACAACAAATACTAACAACAAAGGCGCCAAAGGTAGGCTTATTGTGTAATGTTTCTTTTTCTCTTAATGACATTTAATTTCAATTTTACAGTTCTCCTTATGCTGTTCTAGTAAGCAATATAAATTGCATTAGTTCTACAGAAATGGAAGAAAAATTGCGATTTTGCAGTCACTCTCAGATATATTTTACTTTTAAAAATTTATGACAATTATAATAATTTTCTTAATTTATGTTTCCTTTTCTAATTCAGGAAGCAAACAAATTACAAAGAAACCTAATAAATTTAACAGAAAACAAAGTAGGAACATTCAGCAGAAGTCCAAAAGGAACGCTAAAAGAAATAAAAAGTCCCTTAACAAACGGAACAGAAAACTCTCTCGGAAAACAAGAACAAAGGGCAAACTTTCTAGGAAAACCCAAACCACTAAAACGAAAAAACAAACAAAAGCAAAGAAATCAAAATCAAGGCAAAAATCAAAGAAAAAAACTTCAAAAAGAAAAGCGTCGACAAAATCGAAAAAACAGAAACGTTCGTCAAAATCGAAGAGGAAGAAAGGGTCAAGTAAAAAATCAAAATCGAAAGTTTAAAGGTCGGGTTTGAGGTGACAACATTGACTTTTCATTTAATGTCGGTCTGCAAAGTCAGATTACATTTTGGAAATTTGTGAACGTTCTCATATGTATTACTTCGTGTAATTAATTCCTCGTGTAATAAAACATGATACTTTTTGTTTCTAATGGCTTTTCTGTATTTCTGTATTGTATTATGAAAAGCTTGCACAAAATGAAGTTGAAGAAGTTAAAGTTGGACCAACTGCATTTTAAAAACCCTGTTCATTTTATGAATAACTTTCCCTATGGATATACAGTGTATAATTGAAGAAAAAAATTGAACAAAAAATACACGTATACAGTATTATGAACAACTTAACTAAAATAGCTGCCTAAATTTTAAAATTGATCTATTTTTGTGTTGTTTTTAATCCATGATTTATTTTTGAGATTCATTTGTTTACATTTTATCTATTACAGCAGAAGTTTCATTAATACGAGTTTTGACAGAACTCGTAATGATTTCTCTGCTGCGACTTTGAGTATTTCTCCTTTCTAATAGAGGTTTTCATATTAATATCGTTTTTATACACATTCATATGCGAATTGTTGAAAAAGAATTTCTTTTTAACCCTACAAAAACCCTAAACGTAAATTTATGATCAGGAGATGCAAGAAAAAAAAAACATTTTTTAGACCCATATTCTCAAGTGTCCTGCAACTTCTTTAGGTGGCTAATTTCATCCCCTTTCAATTATCTACACATCATGATAGAAATGGATCGATGTGCCAAAAAGCTGATAAAATGTTTGTCTTTAAGAATTCCTTTCAAAAAGTAGAAATTTAATTATTGTGAATATTTTATCCGACCCGACCACCACCAAAACATTCAGATATACATTGATACACTATGAAATTCTTGTCTGATATATCAAAGAATATAGCTTCTAACTGTAACAGTATCAATAATTTTTTAGCTCACCTGAGCCGAAGGCTCAAGTGAGCTTTTCTGATCAAAATCTGTCCGTTGTCTGTTGTCGTTGTAGTCGTCGTCGTAAACTTTTTACATTTTCATCTTCTTAAGAACCACTGGGCCAAATTTAACCAAACTTGCCACAAAGTATCTTTAGGTGAAGGGAATTCAAGTTTATTCAAATGAAGGGCCACACCCTATTCCAAGGGGAGATAATTATGAATTAGTGAAAAATTAATGGCATTTTTAAAAAATCTTCTTCTCAAGAACCATTGGGCCAGGAAAGATGAAATTCATGTAGAAGCATCCTCACTGATCACTTTTACATAAGAATATATAGGATTTTTAAAAATTTTCTCCAGAATTATTGGACCAGGAAAGATGAATCTCATATGGAAACATCCTCAGGTAGCATAGATTCAAGTTTGTTCAGAAATAAGAGGAAAGATGAATCTCATATGGAAACATCCTCAGGTAGCACGGGGGTGAAACTGGCTGATCAAAGTTTTACATGAATATATAGGATTTTTTAAAATTTTCTACAGAATTATTGGACTTCCTCAGGTAGTGTAATTTCAAGTTTGTTCAAATCTTGACCCCCAGGGGTAGGGCGGGGCCACAATGGCTGATCAAAGTTTTACATAAGAATGTATAGGAAAAATCTTTAGAAATATTTTTCTCCAAAACCATTCGGCCAACAAAGATGAAACTAATGTGGAAGTATCCTCAAGTAGTGTAGATTCAAGTTGTTCAAATCATGACAATTTTTACATAGGAGTATATAGAAAAATATTTTTTAAAAACTTCTTCTCAAGAACATCACTGGTTCTCCTTTCTGTTTCTTTAAAAACTAGAAATATAAGAAAAATCTTTAAGTGCCATGAAAATTATTCATGCATTGTTAAAAAATTTTTCCCCCAACAAGTAAGCTTTTCATGTGATTTGTGTTTTTTAAGCTATGTCATTTTATTTGTATTCCTTTCTCTTTTCTACTTAAAAAACGCTTGCAATTTTTCATTGAGCAATATGTCAATTTATTTGCAGAACTTTAAAAGATGAGAACGAAGGAGACACGGATATGGACCCTTTATGTTTTTTGGATTTTTGTTGTTGTTGTTGTTGTTGTTTAATCGTGACAATGAAATGCCGTACAAAGGTGGTTTAATACATTGTAATGTTCATAACATCCACATTTATGTAAAACAATCCTCATTCATCTACAATATTACTGAACTGTGTTAAGATGTACAACAAATATTATTGTTCTTTTATAAAGTGCATGCATTCTGTTCATTTATTTCTCGCATTTAAGGTGAATATTGAGTTAAAACTTAAAGTTCCTTTAAGTTCATAAGACTTTTTTTGCTTTTGAAAGAAATCGAGTGAATTTCATATTTATACATGTTTTTTCATTTATCTTGACATCTTACACTGCTTTTTGTAAAGGGCACTTAATATCATTGTGGAAAACAGTTCAAAGATTCTGTCGAAAACGAGGAACAAATTAAGCAGGTCAGAATTAAATTAGACGAAAAGTGAAAGATCAAGCGTTTTAATATGTAAATAAACATTGAATGCGGCACGTATTACACATGTTACAGAAAAGTGCTTGTCAACATCAGTAATAATTAATGCTTAGATCATGCTGTCCACGTTAATGAATCAAGGTGACTACACATAGACATAAAATCCTTATTGCAACACGACAACAACCTCGGAACAAGGATCTCTTGTTAACTGCAAAACAAGAGTTTTTTATGTTCAATATGGAAGGTGTCTTAAACGTTTCCCGTTATTTACTCTTTTTCTCATATATATTATTTGCTACATATGTGCAGTGTGGGAATATTCATTTGAACAAAACATCTACCTTATATATACCTGTGTCTTATACTGCGGGGGAGCCTGTGTTTTCCTTGAAGGGAGGATCTGTCGAACAATTGGCGTATGATTCACAGGATAAAATTGTCTACATCGTGGGTAAGTTATTCTATTTCCTCGTTAGTGTAGATCTTCATGTGATCTTCAAAGGTTGTTTTCTTTCATTATTTTGTTTTAAGTGATCTGAACAGAATTAGAGACATGTTAACTTTGTACAAGCATATGAATGGGTTAAACATAATTTTAGATTGTTGTGAAAAAAACAGGACGAACTTTCACTTTGACTTAATGAACATTGTTTTTGACATTCAAAGAATGACAATCATTTGTATTTAAAAAAATAAATGATTGACAGCTTCCTCCATTAGAAAAAATAACAACAATAAAGAATCAAAGTAGACGCATGACAAATCTTTCTCTCAATTCATATATATGCTATTACAACTTCTTTGCAGGGGCATCCAAACTTAATGTTATCAATATTTCAAATGTTCAAAACCCGAAGATTCTTTACAATATCACCTTAGGAGATTTTGATCCCACTGATGTAGAATTCTGTGGGGATCATGTGTTTGTCGCTTTGGATAAAAATCAGGACAGAGAAGCTGGAAGAGTGGTCATCTTTGAGAAGTATCACAAGGAATCTGATGCAATGAATATTATTTTCAATATAACAGGTATTTATGTATATAATTTTAATATCAATTCTATTATCTAAAACAAAAAGTGTTAGTTATACCTAAAACAAACCACTAATCAGAAAAATCAAATATAGTTTTGAAATACACTTGGAAATTAAATGAATGAAGTAGAAGTTTTATGGATTGATGAAATTATATTGCACCGACTAGAATAAGGTCAGACTATTAAAAAGGAAATCTATACTGTTACAGTGGGGCCTTTACCAGACATGCTCCTGCCTTCCTCAAACTGCAGCACTGTTTTGGTTGCTCTAGAGGGAGAAGCTTTTGCCAGAGACGGTCAATTAATAGACCCTGAAGGGGGTGTCGGACTTCTGAAGTTCCATGGTCAAAATATCTCAGCCTCAAATTATTCGTATAAAAGACTGAATTTCCACAAATTTAATGATAGGTATGAATGATTTTTTTTTATATATATCGTCGTTCAAATATCAATTTTAGCTTACTAGTATATTTTTGGTTAGTAAGTAATTATTTATTATTTTATTTTCTAAAACTTGCATTTTGCTTAATGTCCTTTAAATCAGTGAGAGCCACAACGCTAGTTTCCTGAAGATTATTTGTACCTGTCGAATGATGTCACACGTTTGCTTAATTGTTATTTTGTCGTATATATTTATAGTACCTTATAACTTATAATGATTATCTTACCTTTGCAGATGGGAAGACCTGTCAAATTACGGTGTCCGCTTTATTTATAAAGAAAATAATAATTCTTTTTCCCAAGATTTAGAACCAGAATATATAACGTACAGCAAAGATGAAAAGAAAGCCTACGTTTGCCTACAGGTACAATCTATTTATCTAAATATCTAATGAAATACGTGCATATATTTTTTAGTTTTAAAAAAATACTTTCGGCTTTACAATTTTGTTTGAGAAAAAAAATTTGATTGATAGACAAGTGGCCGTTGAAAATTTGAATTCAAAACACGCCCATAATGGTCAAAGATAATGTAAATGACAATTTTCCAGAGACATAGCATTCAAGAGGAAAAAAATTAAAACCAACATGAAACATTCAGCCGGCAAGGAAAACTGAAAAATATGAACTCAAATTCCATAGCTTATATTTGAGACATTGACTCCTTAAAGTTATCAGGTTACCTAAAGAATGAAGATTCGGATTTCTATCGATCTTGCAGGAAAATAATGCAATTGCAGAGGTAGATTTAGAAACGGAAAACGTTACAGCTATTCATGGACTTGGTTTTAAAAACTGGAGCAATTCTAAACTGGATGCCAGTGACAAAGACAATGGTATTAAAATGAACATATACATTTCAATATATATCACTTTCAGAATATGCGTTTTTTATGTTCCTTTTGTATGCGAAAATATGTGTTGCTGAGGAAAATTGATTTTTTTTTAATGTTTTCATATTCTTAATTGGAACAGAAATAAAATGAAAAGAATCTCTATCACACAAGTGGCCAAAAAAAAATAAATGATGGTCTTTATTTCTCCTTCAAATTACTAAAACTTTAATATTCTTATATTGGATATATTTTAGCTGGTATGGTGATTTAAATTTTATATCAAGCAATGGATGTACAGCTGAATATATTTCTCCTCAAAAGGAATTAATATCAGATCACTTCCGGTGTACGGGATGTATCAACCTGACGCCATCCATGTGGTGAAAATGAACGGTGTTGAATACATCATCACAGCCAACGAAGGAGACAGCAAAGACTACTCAGATTATCCCTTGAATAAGACTGGGTTTAGCGAAGAAATAAGAGCTAAAGATATCATTCTTTCAAGTAATTTGATGTTTTTAGTTTCATTTGTTATCATCGGATCTTCCATACCTTTCCCTATATACTGCATCTGATATGTCAATTCATAATAATGTTATTTATAATTTAAAATTATCTTGCTAGATAACTCTGAAGTGAGGGAGTGGGCATTGCAGAATGATGTGAAGAATATATTGGATGATGCAATTTTAGGTAAACCCGCGTTTATGTTTTCAAAATACTTACTAGAAAAGATATTCAATTTGAATATACAAAGATTCCATTGTTGTGGTTTTTCAAAGGTAGACTAAAAATATCGAAAGAGAATGGACGGATGAACGATGGTACCTTTGACAAATTGTACACATTTGGTGGACGAAGCTTTTCTGTTTGGAAAACTGAAACGATGTCCCAAGTTTATGATAGCGGAAGTAATATAGAGGATACGCATGCCCAAAGACGACCTTATCTCTTCAATGCAGCAGCAAAGGCTGATAAAGATATCAAGGCTACCATGGATTCTAGATCAGACGACAAAGTAATTAATGACCAATATTGTTAAGCTGCTTCTCTCGTCATAAATTGTTGTTTTGATATCTAGAACAGCATTTTACTTAAAAATAAAATTATCAGTTAATTTTTCTTTGAAACATTGTATCATAATCTCGACAGACTGAATTACCTAGTTTTAACAATTAATGTAAAACTAATTATTTATGTATCTTTATTAATTTTTGGTATTTAATGTGTAGGGACCTGAGAGTGAAAGTCTTACAGTTACCTATGATGATAATAAAGTTATACTCTTCCTTGGAAACGAGAGACCAGGTTCTATCAGTATATACTCATTTGAGGGATGTATGACTACACCAAAATTAGAAAGTGTTTTCTGGGATATACCGTCCTTGGACGGAACATGGACACAGGCTTTTGACCAGAGAAAGATAAGCTGCATAGATCCAGAAGATCTAAAGTGAGAAAATTAACTTAGAATCATCAGACTTCTTTAATTGCTCCTCCATTCACACAATTTTTAGCATAGCCATCTTGATAATAAACATATTTTTTTCAGATATATCCCACCGAATCAGAGTCCAACAGGGCGATCTCTTCTATTGGTGGCGGGTTCTACCAGTGGAACTCTCTCCATTCTAGAAGTAAAGGGTCTTAACATTGGTATGCAGCATCAAGAAGTGTAGCTGTTCTTTCTGTTTTGATTATGTAAAAAAATTCTTTTTAAGTTTATCAGTATCATCTTCCTGTTATTTTTTTTTTACAGATAATAGTGGATCTCAAGTCCATTTAGGTAGGATTACTATACCTCGATGTGATTTACTCCTATTTAATTAAGGGTTATTAGATAAAACGACTATTCATCCATGATCCGTCAGCAACTGTTGCGTTGAAACTGTTCTTTTCTTTCAACTGTCAAAATACTGACCTCATAGCAATTTAAACCTATATGTATATAAAATTTTAGAATAGTCCCTTAATTTATTGAATTCTCGGTGTGATGGAAAAATGAATATAATCGTGTATCTGTGTGTTCGTAATGGATTATCAACTATGGTAACATCCACATTGAATATTAAACGCGGAACTATTTTTCATATGACATCATCTCGTAACCGCAATAAATATTTTCTATCAAACCTGATATATAATGAATATTTTATATGCTGTACGTCTGTCTTTTACCAGGAGAGCTCAATAAAAAACAACATAGGGCTTACCAAAGTTGAAATGTTGTAACTTTGTTATTATTATTCCCAAGTCCTTTAGTTTCAGATTTTTTTTAAATAATGTTCTTTTCTTTTCAGATTGGAGAGGGTTAATCTTCATTTTCCTTTTAATAAACCTTTGGATCTAAATAAATGCAGTATACATGTAATAATCTATTATGATTGTAAACTATTTTGTCTACAATTTTGGCTCATGATTTTTAACGTCGAATAGTGGTTTCATTGTTACATTCGATAGAATGTTGGGACTTTTTTTAAAAGTAAAACGAATGATTGTAACAAAAAAAAAAAAGTATGATCAAAATAAATACTGTAAATATGTATAAACTATGAAGAACACATCTTTTTTAATTTGAACACAGTTGATACGACAACACCTCTTAGATTATTGCCATATTTCTGCGATATATTTGCTGCTTTACATGTCTTAAGATGCTTTGTTGCAACGCACTTTGAAAAATTACGCACTTTGAAAAAAAATTTCAAAGTGCTTTAAATTTGGGACCAAATCAACGCACTTTGAAAAATAAAATTTCCTTTCAAAGTGCGTTGATATCGACCATATTAACGCACTTTGAAACAATGTTTATGGCTTGTTCAATATTCTTGAAAATCTTAGGTATGGTAAATAATTGAACCTGTTGGATAACTTTTCTGTGATAAGGTCACTTTATGTTATGTGAAAGTGAGCGATTTTGATTTTTCCATACTTTGAAAATTCTTTCTTTCTTAAAAGTTTTTCTGTACTTATTTTTTTCCAGTTTGCATGCGTTTAGTGTAAACTAAAATTTATTGAAAGTTTTCAACGTCACACCAGTTATGCAAATACATATATTTGGGTGTAGCATATGTATCAGTACCGGGGGAGGGGGGTTAGTCACACAAATGTTTTGCAAAGATATACATGATATAGGAATTAAAAATTGGGGCTCACCTTGGGGGGGGGGGGTAGCCTAGTCACGCAAGTCGTTTGACACCCCACTGTGAGACCATCGATGCGACATACGTGTAGGTGACCTAGACAGGGGGGGGATGGGGTTTCAATTTCATACTTAAGTAAAAATGAGTTGGTCTGAGAGACATTCTATATACTCATCTTCTCCTTGTTCTCGATGAGGGTTAATCAATACATGTAAATTAAAACGTTTTTTTTTTTCGAAAGATATAATTATTAAAAATTGATTCTCTCAATTACTAATATCTAAGTATATTCTATATGCTCATTTTCTCCTTGTTCCCGATGAGGGTTAATCGAAACATGTAAATTAAAACGTTTTTTTTTTCGAAAGATATAATTATTAAAAATTGATTCTCTCAATTACTAATATCTAAGTATATTCTATATGCTGTTCCCGATGAGGGTTAATCGAAACATGTAACACTATTAAAAATTGATTCTCTCAATTACTAATATCTAAGTCTAGAATTTTTGTTTTATACATATTTTTTTGAAAGTGCGTTAAATCTCCACTTGGTAAAATTGTTGATGTTCACTCTTAACGCACTTTGAAAATTTTTTTCAAAGTGCGTTGAGTGTGTCCCAAATTTAACACACTTTGAAAATTTTTTTCAAAGTCCGTTGATTTTGTCCCAATTTTGACGCACTTTGAAAAAAATTTCAAAGTGCGTAATTTTTTCAAAGTGCGTTATCACAATGCTTCAAAAAGATAAACTTTAAGTAAACATGACTTTGTCTTTTGTTTAAAGTTTGTTGTTATTTCTATCTTTGTACATAACTTGGATAAGTTCAGTTTACTATTTTAGAGGTCTCACGAGTTTTCTCTCTTCCAACTTATACGATACGCCAATGTCCACAGCAATCAACAGGTAATATTTTAAACCAAATAACAATTTTATAACTGCTGGTTGTCATGAGTTTAACGGGGTGCTTTGGATAATCTAGGGACATTGGCGGTTTTCATTCCTTAGTCATCTAAAAGAACCCTTACAAATTTACCATGCGCATATTGCAGAAAATACTGGCAAGTATAGGTCAGATCTATACACAGATCAAAATTTGCAGCTTTCCTCTTGTATATGATTGTGTCTCCATATGAGTGAAATTTTACGGTAGTCGAGAGATAGACAACAAAAAGCGCATAATTCACAAATATTAAAAGATTATTGATGAAAGAAGTTCAGGGGCCTTCCTTATGTCATGGAGAAGGGGCGGGTCCAAGCTGGTCTCAAACACTGCTGATCTATGGAACACTTGAGTAAGGTTTTAATTTACGTAAGGCAGTAAATATTGTGCCATGAATTATCTAACATCTAAATTTTACTTTCTCAATATTCGGTCATCTTTTTTTCATTCGACGACCGATAGGACTTTAAAGATGAACTATTTTAGGCATTGAAGGACAAGGAAATCAAGGTGATTTTGTTCACAAGTGAAATATATGTGAAACATATGTGACTAAAATCAAATCTTATATTAAAAGATTTCAAACAGAAAATTAGCAATGTTCACAATTTATTTGTCTTTTGTTGACATATTATTTGAATTTAAATAATTCGTGTTGATCTTCCGAAAGTGCAGCTTATTTTTTAAGTTAATTTATTTACATGTAAATGTTTCATGAAAAAATAAGTGACGATTACAAAATAAGTTTCTACTAAAATATACCTTACAAGGAATAAAATTTACGATTGTAAAGAATCTATGTATTGTCTACCATATTAATATTTAAAATGATTAGGACAATAAACAATGCAGGCCTACGTGCATGAGATTTTGCACTTTTAAAGGTGTCCTCTTGCTTAAGGCTGTTTTCCCGGAATGGTATCTAGAATGTATCTCCAGATATGCAAATTTAAAGAAACATGGCACGATTTTAGGACATCTGTTCATCACCTTAAAGATCTTGCCCTCTCTATATAGAATAACCTAACATAGTGTTATTAAAGGTACTTGGACACAGATTTGAAGTTAATTTTTTCTCCATAATATTACGACTTATATATTTTAATAGCATTCACACAAAAATTAATTAAAAATCTTATTTGTTGTTATTTCTATCTTTGTACATAACTTGGATAAGTTCAATTTACTATTTTAGAGGTCTCACGAGTTTTCTCTCTTCCAACTTATACGATACGCCAATGTCCACAGCAATCAACAGGTAATATTTTAAACCAAATAACAATTTTATAACTGCTGGTTGTCATGAGTTTAACGGGGTGCTTTGGATAATCTAGGGACATTGGCGGTTTTCATTCCCTAGTCATCTAAAAGAACCCTTACAAATTTACCATGCGCATATTGCAGAAAATACTGGCAAGTATAGGTCAGATCTATACACAGATCAAAATTTGCAGCTTTCCTCTTGTATATGATTGTGTCTCCATATGAGTGAAATTTTACGGTAGTCGAGAGATAGACAACAAAAAGCGCATAATTCACAAATATTAAAAGATTATTGATGAAAGAAGTTCAGGGGCCTTCCTTATGTCATGGAGAAGGGGCGGGTCCAAGCTGGTCTCAAACACTGCTGATCTATGGAACACTTGAGTAAGGTTTTAATTTACGTAAGGCAGTAAATATTGTGCCATGAATTATCTGACATCTAAATTTATACTTTCAAAATATTCGGTTATCTTTTTTTCATTCGACGACCGATAGGACTTTAAAGATGAAATATTTTAGGCATTGAAGGACAAGGAAATCAAGGTGATTTTGTTCACAAGTGAAATATATGTGAAACATATGTGACTAAAATCAAATCTTATATTAAAAGATTTCAAACAGAAAATTAGCAATGTTCACAATTTATTTGTCTTTTGTTGACATATTATTTGAATTTAAATAATTCGTGTTGATCTTCCGAAAGTGCAGCTTATTTTTTAAGTTAATTTATTTACATGTAAATGTTTCATGAAAAAATAAGTGACGATTACAAAATAAGTTTCTACTAAAATATACCTTACAAGGAATAAAATATACGATTGTAAAGAATCTATGTATTGTCTACCATATTAATATTTAAAATGATTAGGACAATAAACACTGCAGGCCTACATGCATGAGATTTTGCACTTTTAAAGGTGTCCTCTTGCTTAAGGCTGTTTTCCCGGAATGGTATCTAGAATGTATCTCCAGATATGCAAAAGAAACATGGCACGATTTTAGGACATCTGTTCATCACCTTAAAGATCTTGCCCTCTCTATATAGAATAACCTAACATAGTGTTATTAAAGGTACTTGGACACAAATTTGAAGTTAATTTTTTCTCCATAATATTACGACTTATATATTTTAATAGCATTTCACACAAAAAATAATTAAAAATCTTATTTGATTTAAAAGTTATTAAGATTTTAATTTTTTTGGCGGGTTTGTTTGGCACATCCTTGCACTTTCACAAATTTTAACTTTATTCTTCATCCTTAGGAAAAGTGCAATCTCGTTGTGTATTAATGAAAAATATTAATACTATAATCCAGAAAATTCAGAGTAGACATGTTCGAAAGCAAAACAAACTCACAATATATTGTCAGGCCGTGCAGTTGTGGTGAGCAGACTTTGGCTATTGAACGCACCCGGTGAATCGTAAACATCAAACAATAACAGGCTCTTGCCTTGTTTACAAAAACTGTGTACATAACACGAATGTGCTCTATTTGCTAAACTCTTTACACAACGGAAAGACGATACTTGTGAAGGAGTTTTGCTTTCTAACATTTCTACTCTGAATAAAATTATTTTTCTGGATTTAAGTTTTAATATTTCTCATTAATACACAACAAGATTGCCACTTTTCCTTAGGATTAAGAATAAAGTTAAAATTTGTGAAAGTGCAAGGATGTGTCAATCAAACCAACCAAAAAATTTAAAGTTTTAATAACTTTTCAATGAAATAAGATTTTTAATTAATTTTTGTGTGAAATGCTATTAAAATATATAAGTCGTGATATTATACAGAAAAAAATAACTTCAAATCTGTGTCCAAGTACCTTTAAAGGACAGCACATCAAATTCATTTAATTGTAGTTTCTTGAGAAATATTTTTCATGTTGAATGATTTTTTAAAAAAATGAATAGAAATTTATTTATATTAGTTTAAAAGTGCCTTTTTAAGTATCTATTTAATTAACTCGTTATAAACAGCTATTTTTGCGGATATCAAACAAACAGTAGACTAGATAGAATCTTATTAACAGAATTTAAAATTAAGCCATTTGATGATTTATTAAAATACAAAAGGCCTACATTCCCAAATGAAAATTATTTTGTATATTAAACCCAATAAATTTTATTATAATGAATTGAGTCACCATGACCTACTAACTAGAACAAATATTCTTCCTTTTTAAAACTGCCATTACTCTTTCACCTTATTTTAGGAACATACTTTTCTTTTCATAAAATACATAAAGGCCACGATTCATATTTTGGACTCTAAGGTTTTTTTTCGCTTTTTAACCAAAAGTTGAAGGATTATCCTTGAGGATTTATTTACCTCAAACGTATGTTGTTTAAATATATCTTTATCAGCACTCTTGTAAATCAAATATATCAAACTTTTTGAAGTACAAAAAGTTTAAATTTAAGAAATAATTCATATGTCATCCTTGGTTTTTTCTTTTCAATTTTTTAATTCTCTATTGCAATAGATATTACATCAGTACTTCTTCCGTTTAAGAAAATTTTATTCATTATGAATGCACATCTTTCAAAATCGTTATCAAAAACAAATGGGTGCAACACATTTCGAGGTACTAGTATCTATGTCACAACGGCTTTGTGATTAAGTTCTGAATTTGCTACTATTCCTTAGCTGAAAAAAGGCCGTCTGGGGTGGGTAAGAGATACCATTTCAGGACACCTTCTCAACACTTTGTAAAGCACATGAAATATTATTTGTGTCATTTAAAGTCAAAAAGTAAATGCCAAAATATGTTTGAAACAGAGGTAGTCTAAAAATTGCGTTTTTGGTTTTAATTTTACTTGTGTAAGACATTCAAATGCTTTAATTTATGTAAATCAAACTAAGGATGATTTCATATTACAATTGTACAATCTATTAGAAAACTTATAAATAAACTAAATGTCGAGAGGGTAAAATTAACCTTTATGAACAAAAAATTTTAAAAAATTGAATCGGAAGAAAACAGGCAATCGTTTTCTATACATGTATCTAAAGCATTTGTTAGCTCACCTGAGCCAAAGGCTCAAGTGAGCTTTTCTGATCACAATTTGTCCGTTGTCTGTCGTTGTCGTCGTTGTAGTTGTTGTCGTCGTCGTTGTTGTTGTTGTAAACTTTTCACATTTTCGACTTCTTCTCAAGAACCGCTGGGCCAATTTCAACCAAACTTGCCACAAAGCATCCTTGGGTGAAGGGGATTCAAGTTTGTTCAAATGAAGGGCCACGCCTTCATTCAAGAGGAGATAATTGGGAATTAATGAAAATTTGGTGGTATCTTTTAAAAAATCTTCTTCTCAAGAACCACTGTGCCAGGAAAGATGAAACTTATTGGGAAATATCCTCAGGTAGTGTAGATTCAACTTTGTTCAAATCATGACCCCCGGGGGTAGGGCGGGGCCACAATGGCCGACCAAAGCTTTACATAGAAATGTGTGGGAAAATTCTTTAAAAATCTTCTTCTTAAGAATAACAAAGCCATGATTGATCATATCTATATGGAAGAATCCTCGGGTAGTGTAGATTCAAGTTTGTTCAAATCATGACCCCCGGAGGTAGGGCTGGGCCACAATGGCCGACCAAAGCTTTATATAGAAATGTATGGGAAAATTCTTTAAAAATCTTCTTCTTAAGAATAACAAAGCCATGATTGATCATATTTATATGGAAGAATCCTCAGGTAGTGTAGATTCAAGTTTGTTCATGACCCCCGGGGGTAGGGCTGGGCCACAATGGCCAATCAAAGTTTTTCATAGAAATATATAGGAAAATTCTTTAAAAATCATCTTATCAAGAATAGCAAAGCCATGATTGGTCATGGGACTACTTTTGGATATAAACTATTCAATAATAAACCAATTTCTACTTTTCCCCAGCCACAGTGCTCAGCTGAGCGACGTGGCCCATGGGCCTCTTGTTTTACTTATTTAGATTCACCATCTTAGTTTTTGACGTAGTTTGCCTATTTGATCTACATTGTATTTCGCTTCATTACAGACAAGAATGGCCTATCATTTTGGTACTTCAGTCCAGAATTAATTAGAATTTTTCTATGAATATTTTTATGATTTTCTGTCTTGTATTTTTTTTACTAGTTTTTTTTTTTAAATATATTTTTAAAAATAAAATCTGACTACGTTTTTCACATTTAATTTTGTAACTATTTATTTTCTATAAAGGAAGAGAATTTATTATTATTTGAAATATTAATCATCAGTAGACAAAAGATATCAATCATATATAACCCATTCAGACAACGAAAATTTGCTTATGTGTGCAAATATTCATATGAGTAAATCTACACACGCAAGTAAAAGTTAATTTGCTATGTGTATAGACGAAATTTATGTACTAGAAGTAAATCCTCATACTTTTATATAAGATAAGGAGATGGATAGATTCAGCATTGTGAATTTTTATAATTAAAAAATTGTATTTTCTTCTAATTTTTGAATGTTCCCCAAAGAAACAAGGACAAAAACCCGATCCACTGATTTATTGGTGCAAAAAAACTAACTTAATGAATTTAAGGACAAAGAATGGTATAAGAATTTTCACACGAAGAGGGGGGAATTTATTAAAATCATTGTTTAAAGTTGAAAATGTTTTGGTCCGGGTGCTAAAGACTGTAGAAAAGTCGTTGAGTGTAAAGAAAATGGTGGCTGTTGCCATCTAGTGGTTGGCGTCTTCAGCAGAAATAGGACGATTGGAATCTTTTTGTTGTTGGGAAATCTAGAGTACATCAAGTTTGAGAGGGCATAATGAAAAATCTCCTGAAATATTAATTGTATTTTTCAGAAGAAAGAAAAGGGTGAATAAAACAAACAGCGATCGATCTCAAAAATCCGTTAACAGTACAAGTATGTGAATAGAAAATAAACAGAACCCCTGGAAATTCATTGGAGTGATTTCTAACAAGCACCCAACAGGTGTCAATGAGGATACTTTCGAATGCTTATTTTAAATGAGGTTGTTGAAATTCCTGTAACATCAACTTGTATGTCAGTAGATTGCCTTGGTTGAAAAACGGAGAAAACTAGAAGAAAGTCATAATTATACAGAGCTTGAGCTAATTTATAAGGCGGCCTGTACAATTGATAGAATGTACATGTATATTCCTATCAAACCTCCATGGAGACTACTTGAATAGTAAGGGGACTACTAATTGATCCTGCTGGACACATGTTTGCAACCACATTTATATCATTGGAGAAAAATATGAATTTTTCAGAAAGGGTACAAGAAGTAAAAATTCAAATTTATCTCAGAAGAGAAAATGGCTTCTTGTTTTCAGAGTTGAAAATGCCATTTGTGGAAAGTACTATGCTAGTACAATCCAGCGTATCCTTTAAAAAAGTCAATTTACATTCAACTATCTTTGAGGTAGAGCAATGATAACCATTAAACATCCATGTTTTTGAGCTTTGATTTCTAGCCGCCAGGTTTACTAACTGTTATTTTACATGCCCCAATGCATACACAACAAAAACAACCCTTAAAAGGTAGATTTATGCAATAAACAAAACAAAATACACACATAAGTAAATTTGCTGCGTGTTCATAGGACAAAATTTACTCACTTGAACTAAAAATTTGCGACAACATGTATGCAAAAGTAAATTTTCACCATGTCCTGACCAGGTGTAAATTTTCTCAAATGTGCAGAATTTGCATGTAGGCAAATCAGTTCATACGACAAAAATTGCACATGTTAGTAAATTTGATATGTGTAAAATATACTGAGGTATGCAAATCGTGTCGTATGAATGGGGTATTATGATAGCCTTTTCAATATGTAATAAGTGTAAATAATACTATTGATTAGCGAAACAAAATTTCACGAAATGTGGTTATTTCTCTATATAATCTTAATGAATACTATTATACGCGAGAATTTAATTTTCGCGAGCACACTATCTCGCGTAATTACGCGAAAATAAAGTTCTCGCGAATAAAAAGTGATTTACAGTATACTTCTTGTTGACCAAAACTTCTGAATGAATGCTCTACGATGTATGCACAAAGTATCATAAAAATCTAGAGCATAAGTGAAACACGAGCATGAGGTTAAATACCAACCGTGTTCTTTAAATGCAAGATGGAGTGTGCCTCAAGGATGTTTTTTAATGTACAATATTTCTTACAAATGTTATTAATTACATGTATTCAAGGTGAAAATATTCATCTGAACAAAATTTCTACATTATACATACCGTTTTCGTACAATGAAGAGGGGAAACCTATTTTTTCTTTGGACGGAGGATCAGCAGAACAAATGGCTTATGATTTCCAGGATCAGATTGTGTATATTGTCGGTGAGGTTTTATTTTTGGTACTCATTAAATAATAAATTTCGAAACTTTCAGCAAATAGTGTTTTACAACAATATGTTTAAACTATTTTATCAAGCTGTCGCAAAAAAAACAACTAGTAGTGTTTTTCAATGCATGACGAAAAATTTATTATCCAAAGTAAAATGGTTTTGAGGTTTCGCCAAAGAACAACATGTCCAAAAATGTCTTTTTACAATAGCTCAAAAACTATGTGAGGTATAAAGTTAAAAATGTTAAATAATTTTGAGAAAAAATATATTCAAAAATTTGCATAATTTTGAAAAGTGCACCCGCTTAATTCTGTACTTTTATTGAAAACCATAATTGCGGAAATGATATATGTTTGTCAATAAAGGGCAAGTTGGACGTGAATGGTCTCTGAGAGGCTGTTATTGAAAGCATGAAATGTAAAAAGACAAGACCCCTATAAAATCTGCCATTTGCAATGTACTTTTGGTTTCATATCTTAACATTATGACAAAATAAACAGGGAAAACAACTTTCCAGAGACTATCGAAGTCCAGCTTGCCCTTCATTGATAAATATATATTGTTTCTGTAATAAAGCCTTTCACTAAAAGTAAGGAATTATTTAGCTGTATTTTATAAATATATATGCATTTTTCTTAAAGAAGTTTTCTCAATAAATATTTTTTTAAGTATTTATCATCAATGAAGGATATGGAGATAACGAACAGTATTCCATATCAAAGTCCATAAAACAATACAAAAATAGGAGCAGAGCAAACACGGACTTCCAAAACACCAGAGGTGGGATCAGGCGCCATGGAGGAGTAAGCATCCCCGACTTTCTATCTGTTAATCAATGATATATTTATAAACTGTAAAACTTTTAACTATATAAAAAACACATAGTTTTGGAGCAATTAAAAAAAAAACATTTTTGGACATGTCGTCCTTTGGTGAAACCTCAAAAAAAAAAGCATGAAATACACAATGTAAATTGTATTCATCTTAACATTAAGTAAATACTAAACATACAAAACAGTTTTTTAAAAAAAGCAAATAGCATTGCAAAAAAAGATAGATTCTTTAACCGTTAACGCCACCTATATGGTCACCGGGACAACATAAACCCTTCATGTAAAAAAATGAGCATATAGTCTGACATTATATATACACTGGACAGAGTAGTGACTTGATAAGATTTTGCAGGCACTTCCTTTTGAAAGTTAAAAATAATCATCTTATTACTAGTGCGTCAAGGGATCTTGACCAAAAATTCAAATGTATACTCGATTCTCATTATATCGCGGGTTTCATTGTATCGCGGTATATTCCAAAAGATCAGATACATAGCTCATATGCTTTTTGTTGAAAAAAATATCAGTCTGTCATCTGAATGTAAATTTTTGTGATGATTAAAAAGTATGGAAAATGCGTCTTATTCAAATAAAACGTAATTTTACAAAATCGATCTCCGTTTTTATTATTTTTAGCCCCCTGAGTTTATAGTATAGTAAAATCCATATAAAGTTCATGTTTTGAAAGTCTTTAGTTTGTATAATTGTTTATTTTCTTATGTCAAATTACATGGTAAAATAAAGAATAAGAATTGAAGTCCACGTCAACCTCAAGTTTCCATGTTTTCCCATACCGCGATACTATGAGACTCTCCAATTTAGGAGGTAAATGAGACTTCCCGTTTTAAAAATAGACTACAACTTAGACGATGCAAGCTTGGGAAATAATTTGATACTAAAAAGTTAGGCCATAGTTTGCTTTATCATGTTTATTAATATCATTTGATGAAAGTTAAATTTAAAAAATCAAATTACACTTTTTTATGCAAAAGATTTAAGTACCGCGATATAATGAGACACCTGTATATAAATTTAGTATTTTTCAATCTCCAATATAGTTATATATGAATATTTTACTTCTAATGGAGTTGTAGATATAAATTTAAGAAAGATCGACTTCGATCGTGTAGGCTTCACCATAGCCATTAGCTTTTTGTAAAAACCTAAGATCGCAACCTTTGTAACGTAAAAATATTTACAGGGGCATCCAAAATAAATGTTGTTGATATTTCCGAAGTAGAAAATCCACAGATCCTTTACCATAAAGTTTTGGGAGATTTTGATCCCACTGACGTAGAATTCTGTGGGGATCATGTGTTTGTTGCTTTGGATAATAATCAGGACAGAGAAGCTGGGAGGGTGATCGTCTTCAAGAAATATAACCAGAAGTATAACACAATGGAGGCTGTTCTAAATATTACAGGTATATCATAGAGTTTTAATATGTTTAGGGAATCTCATAAAAAAAAACTTTGATTTCTCACAAGAAAGCGTAAATTTATATTTAACAAGATGAAGATCTCTTAAAATTTCTAAAATGGTTTCAATGTTTCTATATGATGCAATTTCAGTTGGACCTCTGCCAGACATGCTTCTTCCAACCTCAAACTGTAAACATGTTTTAATCGCCCTGGAGGCGGAAGCATTTCCTAAAAACGGTAAATTGGTTGACCCAGAGGGTGGCGTTGGACTTCTGAAGTTTCACGGTGTTAACATTACTTCCTCAAGTTATTACTACAAAAGGCTAAATTTTCACAATTTCAATGATAGGTATGACTGAAAATTTTTCATTGAATGAGTCTCAAACATAAACATTAATTACTGGTTCACTAAAGTATATTCTAGAGAATCCAGTTGAGAATTAACTTATCCTGACATATCTATTTGGCCAAGAGGGTGAATATGGATGTAAAGAACTCAAAATCGTTCTGTGTGTGTGTGTGTGTGTGTGTGGGTGTGTGTGTGTGTGTGTGAATTCTTCTATATTTCATTATGAAATGTGTCATCTTTTGATTTCTATATGTACGTGTAGTACCAAACGTATATTTTTTTGTAATTTGTAGATGGAATGACTTGTCAAAATCTGGTGTACGATTTGTTTACAAAGAACAAAACAACACGTTTTCGCAAGATTTAGAACCTGAATATATTACTTTCAGTAAAGATGAAACAAAAGCTTACGTTTGTCTTCAGGTAAATGAATATTTTGCAATGTACCTCTTGAATAGTCATCTGTCATCAATTAATCTACATCATGAATCATTTTTTTCTAATCTGATCAGCATCTTTATAATTCTCCAAATACAAGGTAGAAAGGCAGACAATCGGATGGCTGCTAAGGATATTTTGTCAAAATGCAAGATGAAAAGCAGATCGACGACTGGGTGACAACTAAGGACATTTGGTTATACTTAAGTTAGATGACTCCTTTAAAAAATAAAAGAAAGAAATAGTCCTTTGATTCCTTTTCTGTGTCACCATTTGTGCATTTTACCTTTTATCTCAAGAGCACACTGCAAAGTTTGCTCCATAAATTTATCAGTTGAACGTTTCTTAATTTACAAACCCTTTTCTGAATAACTAAAATGCCGCTTCATATAAAATTTACCGGTAGGCAAATATTGAAAAAGATTCAAGAATTTCTATCATCAAACGAGATATGTTCGCTTAGAGAAATCAGAGCATGCATAAAGCATATAAAGTATAGTTCCCAATTGAATGTGATAGATATGGAGTCGCAAGAAAGACATCTTTAAGTATTATTATATATCAAAACACGTAAGTTTTCTTCATGTACTATCTATCGAAAGAGAAATAGCTGTTACTAACAAACTTAATTTTTTTGCCAAGATAATGGAAACATGTGCAGACTGAAAATTTAAAAGAAGAACATTTTGTAATTAAATCAAAAAGAATACACGTTTGACATTAAGTCTTAATTTATAACTTAGACTTTTCATGAACTTTTCAGGAATGTCTTTTGACACCTTATCCCATTTCCCTTCTCCAGCTCACCATCAAAATATAAAAAGAATTTTTGAAAGTCATGCACTGTGCCACCGACAAAGTTTTTAATTTAAAATTAGCGTTCGTAATATATTTTTTACCAGCACAAGAACAAATAAAGGTAGAAATATGAAATTGAGGTGTCAGTCTTTCTTAAACATTTTTTAACCATTACATAGAGTTAGTTCTTCTTATTTGTTCTGAAAGGTCTAGTCATGTCTAATATTTTTTAAATCACAAATAACTAATGCAACCTTTTGACTATCATTCAGTTTTGAACTGATTTGACTTTAGGACCATTTGCCCTTTTAAGGTCAGTCAGGTAAATACTTATCATATGTCCCTTCACGTAAATGTCCACCTTTCTACGTGATACGTCCTTGATTAAATGTACAGGTGAATTCATGCAAATGTCCTAAAGTAGCCTGTTACAAAACGGATTCCAAATATTTGTCCTTGGTCAAACCGTCCCCATATTTCTTGTCAAACCCTCCTCATTTTATGACATAAAATTTGATTACATTTCTTAAATATCTCTTGGCCGCAATGAACTTCCGAGGAAAAACTTTTCTCTCGATCATATACATGTACTATATACCTGTATGTAAAATAAACATTTTGTCATCTCTATTCTCTTGATTTAGAAATGGATGTTTCATTCAATTGAAAACCCATACAACCAATGTATTATTTTCTTCAACTTTACAGGAAAATAATGCTATCGCTGTGGTAGATTTGGAGACTGAAAATATTACAGCAATTCATGGACTTGGTTTCAAAAACTGGAGTAATTCTAAACTTGATGCTAATGACAAAGATAACGGTAATTAAATGAAGTGAATCTTAACTAAAAAAGCTTTATTTGAAAAATAATTTTACACACCTGCTTTTTTTATGATTTCGACTTTGATATTGTAAATCTAACAGGGCTTGTTGACCCTTTTAGGACAGCGTCCTGTATCCTACCAAATGGGATTTTGAATCGAAAAAGTGGAAAATTTCGGAAAAATTGAGGCCATGCATCATCTTAAAAGTTGAATAAAGAGTTACTTTGAAGGCTTGATCTCTGTTCAAATCTTTATCATATGAGTCATTAAAATGTCAAAATTCAAGTTTGTTTTATTATAAAAGGCACAGCAAATTTCAGCCTGTGTATCATTTGGGAATTTCTTTTACCTTAATTTTGGGAAATTATTATATTTTCAATTGGACAGGGTCGTTTTACAGGACCAGGATGCAATTTCAGGGTTATCAAGCCTTGTCTGATATTATCCGTTTTCTTCTCTAGAAATCATCATCAGATCACTTCCGGTGTACGGGATGTACCAGCCCGACGCTATCCATTCGGTAAAAATGAATGATGTTGAATACATCATCACAGCCAATGAAGGAGACAGCAAGGATTATTCTGAATATCCACAGAATATGACTGGTTTTAGTGAAGAAATAAGAGTCAAGGATATCTCTTTAGCAAGTACTGTGTGCTGGATTGTATAGATATGATTAGCAAGGCTAAAAACAATTCTTTCTTTCTTATACACTTAAATTTATCTATTTTCTATAATTAAACCTAACATTGAGTTGTTATTTTTCAAAGATGATTCCGAAGTCACAGGGTGGGCATCTCAAAACAATGTAGAGAATGTTTTGAGTGATGCAATTTTAGGTAATTGTTCTTTATTACACATGCTCTGCTATTACATATTAAAACTTTTGATGTTTTATGTTCATGTTAAGGTTACTTAAACTGAACTTTTTTGTTTTCAATATATGTTTCATTTGATTTAAATTGCTTGTCTGTTTTAAAGGAAGGCTGCAAATCACAACAGAAAATGGACGACTGCCCGATGGAACCTTTGATAAATTGTACACATTTGGTGGAAGAGGATTTTCAGTTTGGAGAGCTGATACAATGACCAACGTTTATGATAGCGGAAGTGACGTAGAAGACACTCACGCAGAATCAAGACCTGATCTCTTCAACGCAAATCCTAAAGCTGATACAATTATTAAGTCCACAATGGACTCCAGATCAGATAACAAAGTAAATCACACATGTAACTTTCCATGATTTCATTATATATTACTTTTAAAGCAAAGTGGCAATGAATAGTTATATATCACATGTTTCACAGTTCTACTCATGTGGAATTTTTAACGTCTAGACGAAAAATTACATCGCTGATAAAACTTTTCATTTTTATCCGTTTAAATTAATTGATGACATTTGTAATTCAGCCTTTACGATTTTCTTATTAAATTATTTTTCATACTTAGGGTCCTGAGAGTGAGAGTCTTGCAGTTGCCTACGAAGGTAACAAAGTTATAGTTTTCCTTGGAAACGAGAGACCAGGTTCAATCAGTATATATTCATTTACTGGAAATATGACCTCACCAAGATTTGAAAGTGCCTTTTGGGATATACCTTCTTCCGATGAATCTTGGACAGAAGCCTTTGACCGCAAAACCATTAGTAGTATCGATCCAGAAGATCTAAAGTAATTGTCCTTCCAAAATGTTTAAGTAGCCTAATAAAATAATCACATATTTTAATTTCATACTTTTCGGTTTTTTATCGAAATATGTCCATGATTTTTAATTTTGTAATTGTTAGATACATTCCACCACATCAAAGTCCAAGCGGTAGACCTTTGTTATTGGTGGCTGGTTCTGTTAGTGGCACTCTCTCTATTTTAGAAGTCAAAGGCTTCAATATTGGTAAGCATGGGCTTATTGAGTATTTAGATTGTACCTACCGATCGGCACAGACTTATCACGAATCTGCTTTTCAATCGGATAATTAATTAATGTTACTTAATGTTATTTAATATTGGAAAATTAGTATAATAATATTTTTTTCATTTTTCAGAAAACACAAGCAATGGGGGATCTCAGAACTACTTACGTAAGCTTCTACTTTTTACAATGTTTTTTGAAATTCGTATGTCACCATTTTCTTCATAAAATAAGTTTTTTTAACCGTCGGTCGTCTGTCCATCAGTTCATTATACTTTCTTGTCATCAAAATTTATTTATATTTGTTGTTTCGTTGTTTTCATAACTTATACAATTGAATTCTTTTTTTCAGAAATGAACTTTGGTGTCCTTCTTCCTTTATTAGGAGTGTGCATTCTTGAAATTATTATATAATATATTTCAAATATTTTGATAAATTTTTAACTTGTCATTATAAGAATACTACGATATTGTTCTTATTGTCATTTACTGTAATTTAGAAAAATAAAAAAATAATAATCTTTATTTTTATTCTTGCTATTATCTTTATTTTAAAGATGTTTTAGAAAAATCTTTAAATATAATTTTTTAAGCTTGCTATTGTTTAATCCTGCTAAAATAAAAGACGGTTTGAATGATGGTTTATCTGTATAAAAGTACATGTACTAGTAAATTAAACTTCGTTTCAGTTTGTGTAGATATCATCAGTATTGGTATTGAACAAATATGACCTGGCTTTTGAATAATTTCAAGGACATTGCAAGATAAGGCGACATAAATGACCTTCATTTGTTTGTATTTCCTATCATTAAATGTCGTTATGTTCCCTCTCATGTCCAGTGTGTATTTTTAAAAATTAAAGGAAAAAATACAATTAAAAAATTGGAATCCAACGATTCATTTAAAAATATATAATTGAATCGTATATTTAAGTACTGGCCATCAACTTAAATTGTTCTAATAATATACAGTTCCAATAAGTATTAACTCATCTGTAGACGTTCAACAAAAATTAGCTTAGTTCGTCAAATAAATTTTATTGATTCTGTTTAGTTTTCATTTTGTAATCTTTATGTTAAGGCTAGTTTTTATGAAAAAAGACGATATCTTGATTTTATTTTTTGATTCTATACTTTATCAAAGATGTAATCATATTATATGAAAACATTGACTCCATACATAACTCAAACAAAAAACATGATTACAATGACCTCTTGCTAAACAGAGCTTTGTCTTTAAAGTGCATGCTTTGATATTCCACCAAAGCATGTGCGTCATTTACAAAGCGGGGGTTATAAAAATTTATACGTTGGGAAGTTCGTTGCAATTTTTTATAAGAATTTTTTTTCTCCTTACAAAATTAATGTTAAAATCGAGGCTGTGCTGCCACATGTACATAAGATGGGTTAGTGCGTGACAGTGTCACTATGTCTGGGTATTTGATCACATGACAACCCAATATAAATTCATCAATTTTTCTCAATCTAGAACTCATTCTCAATATATACCCCAATTATAAAATCATTTAAGTTAAAAAAATGTTTATTATGAAAAAGTTCTTAAAGACCTATCAAAAAATATTTTTCTTACAAATATTATTTGCCATTTATGGCCATTGTAATAATATTCATTTAGAGAAAATTTCTGACCTATACGTACCCTTTTCATATACTGAGGCTGGAGCGCCGGTTTTCACTTTAGTTGGGGGAGCCGCTGAGCAACTCGCTTACGATCCGCAGGATAAAATTGTATATATAGTTGGTAAGTTACAGTATTACTATATAATAGTAATAATACAATGATTATTCAATTTATTTTTTCCTAATTATATTTTTAAATTTATTTTGTTCCTTTTTTCATGCTGTAAGCTACATTAAGCTACATGTAGTTTAACTTGACATTGTACGTACATGTGTATATCGAATTCTGACGTCTATACAGTTTACAGTTAAATATGTCAAATTTTTCCTATTCAAGACAGATTTAGCTAAAAAGAAGAGAATTATATGCTAGATATTAAGACAATAAGAAGTAATTCTTCGACCTCAACCGATCCGTTTCGTAAAGCAATAACACCTTGTTTAAATTAGATTGTGATGGTATATTTGAACGTGTTCGTTATTATTTCCAGGAGCGTCCAAACTCAACGTTGTGGACATATCCAATGTTGACAAGCCAGAAATTCTCTTCCATGAGATTCTGGGAGATTTTGATCCCACTGACGTAGAAGTCTGTGGAGATCACGTGTTTGTCGCCTTGGATAATAATCAAAATAGAGAGGCGGGGAGAGTGGTCGTCTTCAAGAAGTATGATAAAAAGTATAACACAATGGAGGCCGTTCTAAATATTACAGGTAAACATTTCTAATACCAAAAAAAAAAAGATTTTACTTCATGTTTTGCCCCAAAAAGTATATATTTGAGAGAGAATAAATTCACTGACTTTCCAGCCAGTTAATAATAGCATATTAATGAAAATTTGATTTATCATGTCGTAAATTTTGAATTTACAAGGGGGAGGTAAATACAAATTTTACAATTCATCCTGTTGTAAATTTTGCTTTTACCTCCCCTATAGTAAATTCAAAATTTAGAACATGATAGATCTCTAAATTACAACTGTTGTATATAATATTAAATAATACTGTTTTCAGTTGGTCCTCTACCAGATATGCTACTGCCTTCCTCAAACTGCAGCACTGTTCTAATTGCCCTGGAGGCGGAGGCATTTGCCAGAGACGGCAAATTAGTGGACCCAGAGGGTGGTGTGGGGTTGCTGAAGTTCCATGGTCAAAGCACCTCAGCCTCCCACTATTCGTACAAAAGGCTGAATTTTCACAATTTCAATGATAGGTAAGAATTTAGAGAGGGATAGCCGGGGGAGAGTTAGAAATATGAATGGGGCATGATAAGTGAATAACTATACATGTTCATTCCTTGTCAACCAGTAGTAGAACACTTAACTTTTAAGATTTATTACAAAGCTACGTACAGATATGCTTATGTAAGATTTTAATAAAATTATTTGATACCATTTATCTTACTTTTTCAGGTTTTGAACATATTTTATTGTATAATTTATACATACGTATATATATACTAGTACTTTTTCAGGTGGGCTGACTTATCAAAATCCGGTGTACGCTTTATCTATAAAGAAAATAATAATACGTTCTCCCAGGATTTAGAACCAGAATATATCACTTACAGCAAAGATGAAAAGAAAGCTTACATATGCCTTCAGGTAAAGGGAATTTGCTAAGTCAAGTGTACTCTTTTGCGGAGTACGTACTTCCCTGTACGTATTTCCTTGTAAATAGATAAATGCAATCAGTTTCTAAGTATATTTTTTGAAAATATTACCGATAAAACATGGAAGATTCATTTCAGTATAATTCTATATACATTCAAAAATTGATGACAAAGCAATTCTACTAATGGTTCTCTCACTTGCTCCGAGTATTCCTTGTGATATTCTGATTGGTTTTTTTTTCCGGATATTTAGGAAAACAATGCAATAGCAGAAGTAGATTTAGAAACAGCGAACATAACAGCAATTCATGGGCTTGGTTTTAAAAACTGGAGAAATGCTAAACTGGATGCTAGTGATAAAGACCATGGTACTTGTATTTAAATGAATATTCATAAGATTCTTCATTCTATTTAGTTTTGTTATTATTATTTTGTCACAATTGTTAATTTAAGAAATTTTCAAACCAACTGAGAACTCTAATTTTCTTTTAAATATTTTGTTCATTGTTTTCAATAGGTGTAAATAAATTCAAATTTTGTTTTCAGGAATTCATATCAGACCTTTGCCTGTGTTTGGGATGTATCAACCTGATTCCATTCATATTATGGATTTTAAGAATGTTGAATACCTCATCATGGCTAATGAGGGCGACATTAAGGATTATTCAGAATACCCTCTGCATATGACTGGTTTCAGCGAAGTGGTGCGAGCCAAGGATATTACGCTATCAAGTACAATAATTCTAGATATATTTATTCACCATTCAGTTTTATTTCCATTGTTTTATCATTTTGGATATGTTATACGGTTGAATTTTCTTATTTTGTTTGCTAGATAATTCTGATGTAATTACGTGGGCAAAAGAGAATAACATAAGGAATATCATGGACGATTCAAATTTAGGTAACTCTAGTTTTTATAATATAACAAGAAAAATACATTTTAAAGTCAATAAAAATGAACAAATAATCTCTCTCTCTCTCTCTCTGAATACGTTGAGCGTGTCTGTGAATGTTGATGTTTTTGACTTGATATGAATACTCCATATAATTTAATAGGAAGGTTGCACATTACAAAAGAGAGTGGTAGATTGCCGGATGGCACCTTTGATAAACTGTACACATTTGGTGGACGAGGCTTCTCCATTTGGAGAGCTGATACAATGACCAAAGTTTACGACAGTGGGAGTAGCGTAGAGGATACACTATCACAATCAAGACCCGATCTCTTTAACGCAGATGCAAAAAAGATTCACAAAGTTGTAAAAAACACGATGGATAGTAGATCGGATGACAAAGTAAACATCAAACAATGCTTAATGAAATACATGTTAAACTATAAAATGTCACCATAAATCTTTCTCTATAATGCCTAATTTTATTTCAAAGGGTCCGGAAAGTGAAAGTATTGCAGTAGCTCACGAAGGCAACAGAATTATAGTTTTCCTTGGCAATGAGCGTCCAGGTTCTATCAGTATATACTCATTCAATGGAGACATATCCACGCCACATTTCGAAAGTGTTTTCTGGAATATACCAAACTCGGAGGTCCCGTGGACAGAGGCTTTTAACCAACAGACCATAAGTTGTATAGATCCAGAGGACATAAAGTAACCTTTCAAATAGCTTCAACAGATCATTGTTACAAATAGTTTGAACTTTCAGTTTAACTCGTTGAAATACGTGATCTTAATTATCCAGGAAATACTAATTATCTAGAATAAAATATATAGTCTATATTAATACTACAACAATATTTGCAGTTCGGTGTGACGTAAATATTTAAGCATGTAACTGGATAATAAATGCCTAAAATGTTAATAGATTTAAAACATTCGATTTTAAGATTTAACTGTATATGATGTATTGAATTCCTCTTACTGGTACTATATACTTTCAGATACATTCCTCCTCATCAAAGTCCAAATGGTCGTCCATTGTTATTAGTGGCCGGGTCTGTCAGTGGTACTCTCTCCATACTAGAAATCAAAGGCACCAACATTCCTATACAAAAAGTTTTAGGTTAATTAAACGTAAGTATGATAAAAAAAAATTAAGGTATTGGTATATGTTTACCTTTCAAAATTTTTGATATAGTATTAATATCTTTAAAAAATATTATAATTCAATTTTTTTACAGGTAGTTTGGGAGTTGTGAATTTTATTAACTTTTAGGTATGCTGGTTTTGAACTCTTCATAATGGGTTTGTTAAAAAAATTGTTGCATATTTAGATAAATTACTGTTGTGTATAATTTAACATAATTGTACTTGAGCCACACAACCGGTGGGTCGATCCAGATAAGGGGGAGATATCTTCCTGGCTCCATTATTCATAATTTTATTCTGAAACTTAGAGGGCCAAAATGTGAAGAATTTTTTATTTTGCATAAATGAGCAAAATCTTTGCAATGTTCAAGCACAGTTAAATTACAGGTTGCTTGGTATGTGGAGGGTCAAACACTGAATGCGGTCTGAGTTTCTGATTGACAATACCTATGTGGTTATTGGAGATCATGTCTTTCAACAATCTATTGGAATTCCAATGGGTACCAATTGGGCCCCTTTATTATAAGACCTATATTTGCTTTTAAATGTAGTAGAATTTGTCCAAAATCTTTTACCTGAAAAGAGGAGATTATCTGTTGTGTCCTTGAACTTGACATTTAGATAAATCAATGACATATTGTTAAATTTTTAATTCTGTATTTTCCTTATGTAATATAACAAAACACCAGACAATAGTTATTTCCCCTCTTATGTCGAAACAATATATATATTCTGAACTTGAAATTTAAAATATTTCACAGAGTCTGACATATCTGTTTCATATGTGGAAATTTTACTTGAAAAAGACATTAATGGCAATCAGATAACCAAGTTTTATCATAAATGTGATGACTTTAACTATTCAATTTGTCATGGTCCCTTACTTACGTATGCAGCAATATACCTCCATCACCCGCATACAAGGTTTATTTCTCTCACTTAGTTCAATACGCAAGAGTTTGCTCTACGCATGAACAAATTAAAAAACGAGCTATATATGTTATTGACAAAAAAAAAAGGTGATGAAACAAAAATTTCCTCGGTCCCATTTAAAGTTTTCATTTTTAAGCTTTGTGGTTGACACAATGACCTTTTCAGGAAATACATTTATCATTAGGTCAAATTCTAACTGAAGTTCTTCATTCTAAATGTTAAGCTATTATTTACTTACTGAATTGACGATGGTTTTTCCGATCATGACAATGAGTACACAGCGAGTATGACCTGTCGTCAGGGATGCTAGCATCTCCATGGCACCTCATCCCGATGTATGTTTTGGAGGTCCATGTTAGCTCAGCTCCTATTTTGTATTGTTTGATGGACTAGAATGCTGTTTTGTTTTTGACATAATATGAATAACAATGAAATAGTAATGTAACCGCTATATATTTTTATTTTCTGATTATGATGGTCATTTTCTTTCAACCAAATATATTCTTTTTACAGAGAAAAGTTTGAATTAAATCCTTACTTTTGTATTGTGAAGAGGATGACTTCATTGACCAAAATTCTTTGTTACTACGACTGTTTTAGTAATATGTGACTTTTATACTTTTTTTTATTATTTCATGCAATATAATGTGAGCTCTTTCACACCAGTGTCTTTTCTTATTTTAAAATTATCTAACGGAAACGGCTAAATAAGTGAAGTTTGTCAAACTTGTTTCCAAATCCAGTATTATGAAAAAATACATATACATGTAGTTTTGTACTAATAAAAAAAATTGTTTACACAGTTGTAAGTATTGCTTGCAATTCAAGAATGTGTTGTTGTTGATTTTTTTTTACAAATAAATTAGTCCATTCTTCGAGTGTTTGAGTAATTTCAGTGCATGTAACCATAACTCTTTGCCCCCCCCCCCCCAAACACACACACTATGAAGAAGTGTCCCCGTCTCCCCACCCACCCCGATCCGCACATGCTCTTCTTTTTTTTCCTTAAGTGGGGGATACAGATTCTCTGAATTAGCTTGTATGAAGTTTTATGAGTGCTATTAGAAAACGAATCATCACAATAAAGATTTTTGGGAGCCAAAATTTTAACTCTTTTCTGTCAAGGCCATCACTCCTCATATTCTGTAATACATTACATATACATGTATAAGGGTACGGCTTATACTGTATAATTGTAAATGATACAGGATGCAGATATTGCAGATATAGTACTTCAGGAAATCGCTACTTTTAATTTGCCACAATACAATAAACCATTAAAGCGATGTTTCTCGATGACTTCTGATCGCCCGTAATTCACTAATGTACATATTTTCCGGACATTCGACGAGCTATCATGCTTTTGACATCGTAGACAAAGCCAGTGCAAAGGAGAAACGGTCAAACCTCGAGACCACGTAAGTTTCTATTGTGCAGTCAAGTTTAATTATGTTTCTTCATATTATGCCGGATTTGTTACAAATTATAAAAATAGTATCTTTTCGCAGATTTTTATATCATGAAAATATTGAGCACATTATTCTAACAAGTTAAGCATCTTCAGAGATTCGCGAATTAAGAAGTAAACAGATAAATAGCCATTAGATACATTTTTTACACGTCATGGTTTAACCATGTTAATTTGATATCTTTTAAAAACTGAATTTATGACATTGAATTAATTGGTGTTTTTAAATCACTTAGATTGGAGAGGCTCCAAAGAACGTCCAAAGAACTATCTTCTTGAATCTATTTTAACTTGTTTATGTTTTCCACCAATTTTGATTGCTGCCATTTTCTTTGCACTAAAGGAAAGTTTGGAAATGAGAATATTGTAAAATGTAAAAAAGAAAAAAAAAATACCTTGTTGTATAATTTATATATATCAATTAATTTTGTAACATTGATTTCATAAAGGGGGTATATGTTGCTATCATATTTGAGAACTTGAAAAATATCATTATAATAGAACAATATATATAAAAACAATTTCTATGGTGTAATATGGAATAAACAGGATATTATGGTATACATGAATTGGATCTATCGTAGGTTAACCGTTCTTATGGCCGATACAATTATCTTTCAGCATACATTGCTTCGAAGAAAACAAGAAGTCTAGCACTTTTGTCGTTTTTACTTGGAATTTTTATGTGGATTGTGTTTTTAACACTGTGGAAAATAAAATTCACCAATCCTAAGTGAACAAAACTACTTCTGTAGCCGAATTTACATTTCAGTGTTGTAAAAGACTTGCAATTTAAAGCAAGATTGGAGGATTTCTTCTATTAAACTTTTTATCCCAAGGAACAATACTATTGTGTTATAAAGAACTTCCTTTATGATGCTCACGTGAAAACAATAAAGGCTCTGTATTATAATAAAAGTAAAAGGGACGTGTGTACAGACAGATATAAATTTATGTTTCCGATTTTTCCAAGTTATGCAAACATTATCGTCCATTATGCAATTTGGATTCGGCGGGTATCAGAATTATGATGCGATTCAGAGTGATAGAGAAACTAAAAGCCTTAAAAAGAAAGAACCAGAGGTAGGGCATTCCAAATGTGGTTTATTTTGCTATTAGTTTTGCTTTTATAGATATACCCGACAAGTATTTGTTTCGAATACCCTCTTTATTAGTATTCATAATTCTTCCTCCCCAAAAAACCAATATGATAATTTTGTTCATCTGAAAAGTTTTGCAATAATTTCTTAATCATATAAAGACATTTCGAAAAAAAATATTAAAAAATTAGTTATTTTTTCATTTTACCTTTTGGAAAGAAATGGGAGGGTGGCAATAACTAATTACGAAATTTATTATTAGTGTTATCTTCTTTCAGACAGGACTGGCTGATCAGTTTGGCTACATCCTGACTTCTCCCAAAGATTACAAAGCGGAGGCTGTATTTGCCACCATCTTTTGCTGCTTCCCAATAGGACTGGTGGCTCTATTTTATTCCATGAGGGTATGAATTTAATTGATGTACTGATAAATTTCCATTATGTTCATTTGTTTAATTACTGATAAACTCTATCAAAGTGAGTAAAATACTTATAGGGCAAAATCATATTATTACTTGAAAAAATTAAGAGGCTCATGGCCAACAACGCTTCGCCTTTACTATGTTTACCGATTTTTACAAAAAAATTAAGTTTCATCAGTAAAAATTAAACATGCATTCTGACTTGGTTTTTTTTTTCATAAGTTTTTAAATATTTTGATTTAATGCAAAACTTTCATCACCTTTTGTGACCATGTTCCTTTACCAAGGAGGTCACGATCCAAGTAATTTGATACCTTTATTTCCTAGTTAAGCTTTCACAAACGTTACAAGTTTCAACTTTTAGAAGATCTTTGATGACCACATCCCATTTTAGTATTTTTTAATTAGTAATTTTCTTTGAAAGCAGGCTTTCCTCTTCTTCTGAAAAAAAATTAGAAATCTCTTTTAATCAAAGATGCTTTGTGTCATATTCAGTTATACGAGGGTTGTCCCGTAAAATCGTGGACAAGTTGTCTAGTGTAAAAAATAAACATCACTGTGTTCTGAAATTTTCACTATTATTTAAAATAATTTAGTAATATACACAGCAAATTTCAGATAAATATATGCATAAATAAACAAATTATGTGATTTTATGAAATATTTATGCACCTGTGCATGGAAATAATGACAAAGTGTATGAAATTTCATTTACATCTTTGTGAACAATTATATTATGTATTGAGCAAACTTTTAAAATTTAAAGTTTCATTGATACACATTCTTTATGTGTTTATAAACATTTAAGAATTAAAATGTTATTTTTACATAAAGATTTACAAATAAGTATGACAGTAAATATAATCACCATCATTCAACTAAGAAAATTATATCGGCGGTCTAAAGTGATGTCTTTTGCTATTACATCTAGGAGTTTGTCCGTATGTTTATATATTCCCCAGGGACTCGATCAAATAAGACTTGCACTAATAAGAAAACCCCTATTTCATTTGTATACTTAAGATATGGTGATATTTTCATAATCTTTTTTCTTCTATGGTCATTTCAAGTTTCTAAAGGTGTCATTACAACATCGAATTAAAACGAAACTGCTCTCCGGTGCGCCGTAACGTCATAAAACGTCTCCATTTTTCGTGTGTTGTGTTTACCACTTTCCCATTTCGAATGCTCGGGAATCTGCCAAAAATTAACCAAATGCCTTAAAATTTTTACAGACTACAAAATTGATTGTGGAATTGAATTAGGATAATTTTCATCCAAATCTTATGTATTTAAAACTTTTATTTTGAATTCAAACTTGTGTATTCTTTAATAAAACCTAGTTTTTTTGTCCGTGCGCCGTAGGACAATACCCCGTGCACATTCAAGCATAATTAAATCTTTATTTTTGCCTATATTTTATCAAAAAAATTATCATGCACTTAAATATGATAAATAAACATTTACTGAAATTTTCAGCTTAGTGCGCCCATTACTTCTCGAGAAAAACGTTTTGTCCACGATTTTATGGGACAACCCTCGTAATTAGCCCCAAGGTTCTTGAGTAAAAGTCAAAAACTTCAAAAGGTTACAGATAGACATACAGACAGTTTCAAGACAAAAATGGAACCAGAAAAGCACATTAGCACTTTTAGCTCATAAGAGCAAATAACACTGCGACATTTAAGTCCGGACATGACAAAAATTTTTAATTAAATATAACCTTGAAATTCTGCAAAATTAAATTTCATGTGTTACTCATAATTTTTTCCATGATATTAATTAGTTCTTTACTTATAGGTAAAACATCATTACAAGAACAACAGGCTGATAGCTGCGTATTCCTCGTCTAAGGTTGCGCAGGTGCTCAGTATAGTCGCTACATTGATCGGACTGCTATTGTGGCTTGGTGGTATTATTGCTATTGTGGCATTAAAATAATTTTAGTGTCTAGATTAAATTCATCTAATATGTATTGAAAAAGAACAAATATGACTTTAAATTTAAATATTTATGTATCTGTGATTGAAAAATGACAGATTGTATGAAACTTCATATACATGTAATGTATAACAATTATATTCTGTATTACGTATTGAGCAAAGTCATAATAGTGTAAAGTTCATGGGAAATAAACATGCATTATGTGTTAACTTATTAATATTTAAGAATTAAAATGTTATTTTTATGTAAAGTAACAAATAATATGACAGTAAATATAATGGAAAAGATATAACAAGAAATTATATCATCTAAAGTGATATTTGGGTGATCTGTACATTATTCCAGAAATATTTATATATTCAATGATTAATATTGCACTAATAAGATTATAATATTTGCTGATCCATTTAGAGAACAATTTATACCATGAACATTTTTTTTTCTAATTGTATATATAATAAGTATACATGCACGTTATTCTTCTTCAAGACGGTACAAAAATAAACCTATGGCAGTAAATTTCACTTACAGAAAAAACATTTTTACAGTACCAATACAAAACAATGTCATTCAAATATAAGGATGTGATTGAACATTTGAGTATTTAACAGTCACAATTATAATTGAAATATTTATAAACCATGAAATGCAGGCAAATATATAAGTCATTAAAGATAAAACATATATTGAACTTTACAAATAAAAATACCAGTATTCACAGCTTAGATAAAAGTAAAATGACTGACAATATTCAATAAATTTAGTGTGTTAACATTTAAGCATAATAATTTTTAAAAGTTGGGGGGGGGGAATCTAAATTGACATTTTCATGCACTTAAATAAAATGAACAGTTTTACTATTTTCTTCACAATTATTTTTCCGACAAGTTCTATATTTTGATCATCATCTGATCCCCTGAGGGCTAAGATAAAAGAAAACCATAACTTAAAGATATTGAAGATACACAATTTTTCAAAAATAATTCAAATACATTCATATTTTGCAGAATAAATATCACAGGCATTTACAATTAGTGTTTTAAAACATGTATTCTTAGCTAAGTGACTTGTGTAATGATTTTTTTTTAAAGAAAAATAATCAAAAGCAAAAAGAAAAAAATCAGGTAGCACCTGTATCACAAGTTTAATGACACTCAAATGAAGAAAAAAAATATTGATAAATTGACAATGAAAAACATAAAAAGTACACAGAACATAGAGGTTTCTAAGTAACACTAAAACAATTTTTATTAATTTTGATAATTGTTCATTAATACCAAGTAAACATATACTTAACTGATACAAGTACAATGTGTTTATATTCTTCCTGTGTAAACCTTAATGTGGAAAAACTGAGAAATTTACTTTACAGTGGACTGGAATCAAATACATGTGAAGTAAATAATCAATAAGTAGAGTGAATGAGAGAAAGAATATGAGAGAGAGATATAGCCATGTGCACCTCCTATTTTACTGTTTGACTCTCAGAAAAAATTAAATTGTCCCGACAGGAAAACATGGAGAGCTACAGTGCCACCCATTGAAAAAACTGTATATTTGTTGCACACAAAAAAGTGTGCTGTCTCTCAATTTATTTCTCCATGTATTTAAAACTGTCATCTCAAAGTATTACTAACCTCATGTTCCTAACATATTCTTTCACTATTTCCACAACAAAACATTCCTTATAATTATTGTTACAAGCCCTCCTTGCCCTGAAATTGAGATAATTGAAAATTTCATCTATTTAATATACTGCCATTTTGGTTTGCACAATAATTTGTTCCAATGCATTTCATGCAGATTTCAACTATGAGAGTACTTCATAGAGGAGTAAGGAAGTTTTTTAAATTTTATCTATTTTGAGATTGAGGCAAGAATTCTGAAGAATTAATCCAGAACTAGCACAACTTTTTGTGCGCAATAAATATAGAGTTTTTACAACACCCAGGTGGCACTGTAGCTCTCCGGTCTCTCAATATATTTTTTTGGAGAGCTACGGTTCTGCAGCTAAGAGAGATGGTGAGTGGAAATCTGCTTATTAAATTTGAACAAAACATAATGTCAAATGAATATACACCTACATGTACGTGATAAAAACAAATTGTTTTGTGTTTATATTGAAAGATATTACTCTTATTTAGTTTACCTAATAAAAACAAAATGATACATTATATTTTGGCACAATATTATATTCATAAAGCATTAATTACATCTCATTCTTGATGGTAAACATTCACTCAGTTTAGACTTAATAAGGTAATTTAAAATTTGATCCTTTCGAATTTAACATTGATTAACTCAACATGTATATCGAGACTTGTCCCCCTTGACACCGTGTTCATCCTGAATTATGGATTGAGACAGAGTTAGTCCAAAAATAAATGTTCCTAACACAATAAAGGCACAAGAAAATGCTGTAATGGCCTGGAACTTTGTGGTCCAGTGACCTAGTTCCCTGACCTTCTTCTGTACCGCTGACAAAACACACATTCCTGTAAAATAATTACATAAAAATATATTTCAATACATTTTTTGTGAAAACATTTATACAAATTTACTTCTCAAGTGATGGAGCATTGGAGTGATTTTAAAAATGTTTCCCAAATGCAAATTAAAAAAAAAAATTAAACAGACTACACTGAAACTTCAAAATACTGTTCATGTTTACTATATAACACTGAAAAACTTTGGCATCTATTCCTCTTACAATGATACAGACAAATAAACAATTAAACAAGATTACTATACAGTATACAATGATACATTCTATCATAGGCAGGTACGATGTTTGTAACAATTGGCAAAAGACTTTACATAGTGTATGAATAAATTAGACTAGCTGTACTCATTTTAAATTTAATTCTTAACAAGGAATTATTTTATGCATATGGTACCAAAGCTGATTTTTTTTATGACTCATGGTATAAGTCTGAGATGAAAAAGACAAACATTATGAGAGTAAAACTTTTAACTACCTGGAAATATAAAAATAAATATGGCAGCAAATGCTCCTAGGATCTGTATGACTACTCCTATGTTTGGTATAAAGACGGCCAGAGCCAGCGTTAGGACAAACCAGATGATGGTTACCGTAATACGATGTTTGAACTCTGTCTGTTCAATTCGCTCGGGACTCATTTTAAAGAAATCTCTCCACAGGCAATCGAAAGCAGCCCTGAAAATTAAAAGCAAATTATGTGATTACAGGAGTTATTTTTTTCTTAATGAAATATAGACACATTACTCTTTTTTCATGACGTGAATATATCACCAATTTATTTTAATATTACACAGTCAAACCTCCATCTTGAACTTCATAGAGCCAAGAACAATCATTGTGATATTCAAGGATTCAAGATATTATTGAATTTCAAATATAAAATAATTCTGACTTCCAAATCACTTCTACCTAGCCGTGGTATTTTAAATAATAATGTCTGACAAATCAAAGTAAACTGTATTATGAATTCAGAAAATGGCTTTATTTTTCCATTTCCTTTGTTATGCAGCTAGGCCAGTCATACTTTGCATAAACAGCAGAAAAAGCCCATTGGGCAAGAGAATTTTTTTCACCCATATCTTTAACATGTCATCTGATATGAATGTTTTTAGACAGTACATATGTACATGGATTGTTTGCCATATTACTTAAGCACATATTCATTATTAATTTACAAAAGAAAGAAGAAAATCAGGTTTACCTGCCACAAAATAAAAGAATGGGGTATGTTGTATATGTCTTAATGGCAATCAGAAGGACAGCAATAATGACTGATGCATCTGGGTCATAAGACAACAAAATGTCTGTAGTGATCAAATTGCCAAAGGTCAGGTAGCCAAATGCAGCTGTCCCTGTATAGTTCAGAACGCACAGAAACATAGCGACTGCCACTGTCTTAGAGAATTCTCGCAGGCTGCGATTCTCCATGCACGAATAGATGGGAATAATACTGACATGACACTGAAAAGAGGATAGTTAAAATGTTCAAAGCAAATAAGAGGAGATGAAAAAGAGCTGAAATGAAACTGCATTTATAAAGAGTTGCTCAGTTTTGAAAAGATGCATCATCTGTAACCCACAGTAAATCTTGCATACTCATATTGACTTAAAGATGAGATCACCTGTAGGCATCCAATGATGATAATTTCAAGGTTGAAAACAAATTAAGATTTTTTGAAAATGTTTCAATTCATAGATTATGAATAAAGCTAGAAAATAAATTTAGAAAGAATTTCCAAAAGAAAGATACAGTGCATGTCAAGCTATTCGGGCAATAATTAGACTTTTTCCATTTTTCCTCCCAACAATGTCAGATTTTAAGAAAAGAAGATTTCATACCTGCAGGTAAATGTTAATAGTTTACCTGATAGGAAAAACAAATAGTAGGAACAACCAGAAAAACATCCTCCCAATGTAGTGGCCTGTAATGGGAGAAAGAAAATGTCAACATTTTTGACTCAAAAAGTACCTTATAGCTATATCTATCTCATATCAGTTTTTCATTTTCGAGCATTAAAAATTCTTTTTTTATCAAAAAATAATTTCATTCAAACAAAATATGACTCATGTGTTCATGTGTACTTATTACACAAGTAACTTTTTGTAGAATTAAGAAATGGTTAATCAATACTTGTACCGATATACAGATTTATGTTCCTTTAACCTTATAAATGAGATACACATTTTATTCTTATCACAATACTTACTTAAATTAATATACTTATACTTACATATAAATAATCTAGACAATGATAAGAATCTTTATTCAATAAATAATCTATGAACAATAAACATTAATACCTTTTGTGTATAACATTTAATTACTAGTAGTGTTACCTGGTAGCAATTGGCCCTGGTTCTGGATGAGGTAGAAAATATTTTATTGTCACAAGACCAACAACATAGAGAATACCGATTACTCCTATAACACTGGAATAAGAAGAAAAATTTCACAATTAGAAGATCAACATAAAATATTCTAATATATAAATGCCTCACAGATAGTCTAGCATTATTTTCATTGCTCTTGAACTAAGATAAGAATTTCATAATCAATTTTTACAACTGTAGTCATCACAATATGCAGGCATCATTTTTCCAACCATTGTACTAAATCACTTTCTTTTATATTTTTTAAATGTTATTTTGTCATTTAATTTTTTGAAATCAGAACATAACCTATTTATATTACATTAATTTTGTGAAACAGAATAACCTATTTAAACTAATACAAACCTTGCATATTTAAGGAAGTCTATCCTCTTTGGGAAACATAAAGGGAGAATAAGTAGAACAGAAGACACACAAATAGTCGTCACACGATCCATGTACCATGGACTGTGTTTACAGTACCAGTCATGAGCAGAAAAGAGGAAGACTGAAACATTAAAGAAACTACCGAGTTATATAATAGCTAGTTTATTATTATAATTCATGATACTGTAGATCACTTAATTTTTGCGACATCTTATTTTCACGAGATAGTCATTGACTCTTTATTAGCGAGACAAAATTTTCACGAATTGTGGTCATTGCTCTATACAATCTTAAGGAATTCTATAATACACGAGAATGAAATTTTCGCGAGCATTCCGTCTCGCGTAATTATGTGAAAATAAAGTTCTCGAGAATAAAAAGTGATTTACAGTAATAAGCAGTGATATCATTGACTAAAAAACTGCGAACTGAAAATTTTAACTGTTTACAGAATCTCTTTATAAAATTTAGAATGGAATTAAAGTAATTTAAAGCTGAGTTTCTTCAAATTTCATGCATTTCTTAGGCCATCCTTAAAAAATTGTTTGTTTGGAATTGCCACCTGAAGGGTTTCAGACACAGGTGGGAGGGAGGGAAATTATTTATTTTTTTTTTAATTGAAGAAAAATGTTAATTTTTTTATAAAAGTCTCAGTAAACAGTAAATACATTTTCTGACTTTTAAAAAAAGCATCTACCATCAACAAAAAAACCTAATTTTACATAGATCTGACACTATATTTCAGTGTTTTGTAAGTTGCATGTGATACTTGTAATGGGCAAAAAAATTAATTAAATAAAAAAAAATCTTTCTACTTTTGGTCAATAAAATTTTTTCAGGAGGGGGCAATTTCAATGAGGCGGGAGGCAATTCCAAACAAACTATAATTTTATTTTGGCCCTATCACAATCCCCAAAAATGTCAGATCTGCTTGCATTTAGCAAGTATATAAGTAGCTCTAACATCTAATTTTTATTAGATTGTGACTAAAAAATATTTTATAAAAATACAATTAAGGGATTTACATACATTCCTCCCACTGGTCACCAATGATGATAAGGAATGTTATACAGGTTCCGAAACAATATGTCATAATGGTAAATGCACACAGTCTTTGTGCATTCTTTCCACACACAGATGCAACAACATCTTGATAAGTGAGACTTTTGTTGATATCAGAGCAATATGCCAAGATCATTATTGCACACACCACAAACACCAAAAGAATCTGAAAATTATATTTTTAAAAAAATTAATAAAATGAAGTTCACTTTTAGATGACATAGCTATATAGTTGTAATGATCCAGTGTACAAAATTAAGAGATAGGATTAATTCTAAACTTTTCTATATATTTTACTTGTTTACATATATAACACTTTTGATTTTTTTTTCATGCATACAATAGGTATAAAATACAGATATTTTTTCATGAAAGATGTACATTACAAAAAGTTCTGATATTTACCGCCTGAATTAAAACAGCTATTAACACTCCTCCTGCTTGTTGATAGGCATCTGGGAAATTGAGGAGGCCCGCCCCAAGAGCTGCATTCACAACCAAGAATACAGAGGCATACCATGATGATCCTGCATAAATAGATTTTGGTAAAAGAAAAATGACTACCAAAAATTTCTTAATGCAGAAATTTTATAATGCTTATAGATTAAAAGCATGACAGTGTAATCAATAATATTTTTATTGCCCATAAATTCATATTACAAATTGCCAAGAGTTTATCAGAATGTTTAAAAAATCAAAATTCAACATAAAGAAACATTTTTATTAACAAAATATGGAAGATTATATTATTGTATACGTCCCATGTATAGCAAATATTCGCTACTATAGATAAACACTATTCAGGTCCAGTCCAAAGACTATTTCTACCTACGTAGCTATTAATAGCTACCTAGGTATTTAAAGCTACCCAAAGTAGCTATTTTTACCTACTTTTTATAATTTCTGCATTTTGCGACACAAAGACCAAACGGCGCAACATGGTGAATACCATATCTTTTGATACAGTCACACTAATGATGTATACGACAAAATTTTGGCAAAAAAATGATTACTTCCTGAATAGGCAATTTTACATTAGTTTCTATGCAAAATTGATATTATACGAAGTAATCATTTTTTGGCCAAATTTTTGTCATATCCATCATCAGTGTGACTGTATCAAGAAATTTTGTGCTCACCATGTTACGCCGTTCCTGCATTTGGCTACAAAATGCAAGTAAAGCAGAAAGTAGGTAAAAATAGCTACTTTGGGTAGCTTTAAATACCTAGGTAGCTATTAATAGCTACGTAGGTAGAAATAGTCTTTGGACTGGACCTGCTAATAATTTTTTTAATGTTCAGTACCTGTTCTTGGTTGTGCTATAATAATGACTTCTTTATCCAGCAACGGCGTGCCTTCATTTAAATAATTTGTTTGTATAGACATCGTTAAGATAGAGTTTCCGATGGATATTTCCTTCCCTGTTCAGTAAAACTTCATTTTTTCTTCTTTGCTTCTTTTCAAAATGCGATCAGCTGTTCCGACATTTTGAAATCACGTGAGTGCGAAAGTAAAACTAATCGATAAAATAACAGAACATTTAAAGACAAAGTAATTCATTGTTTCACCGATCCCACTAATTGTATTACTTCATTTCATTTTTAATTTTATAGATTTTCTCATAAAAAAAACACAACATAATAAATTCAATTAAAATAGAATGTTTCTTTGTCCTTATTTTAGCATTATTTATCGATTATCTGAAATGTTTTGTTGTGTCACATGACCGCTATTTAGTTTGGTTCCATGACGCAAATAAGGAAGATACCAACATGGCGGACCACATTGTTAACAAGGATTAACATGAAAACAAAGCATGAAGGGACAGAACACATGGCGAATTTTCAAAATGTGAGATGTTCATTGTGTAGTGTATTGTTAGACATCTTTAACTGCTAGTCATGGGCACGAAACAAAGTACGCCATCCCAGAGACCACGGACTTTTTCAGGAAGTGGTCCTGTGCCCGGGGGTTCGGGGGCAGAAGTTGCCATGGGTTCTAGTGGGGCTACTAACACTCGTTTACGAGCTCGTAGTTTAGGACATTTTAGTGCATCAACCCCCACTGGGTTAGTGATACCAGGTGGAGCCACTGCCAATGGCGAGAGGCGAGGAGCAGGATCTCCAGACTCAGATTCGAGTACCCCAGAAGAGGGCCCCTCATTTGGCAGACAGTTTGCGCAATCTTTACCTTTACACCTTTTTGCACTCCAAGGTAGGGATAAATACTGATTTTCATTTTGTTTGATCAACAAAAATATGAATGTTTAGGCTATATTGAAACTTTCAATTAAGACCTATATATATAAACATCAAATAGGCCTATTATGCAAAAAGAGGCATGTCAGGATTTATTTTGACATCTAAATATGACTTCCTGGAAACTGCGCATTTTTTGGTCTTTTATAACAAGAATTGCTTAACTGAGTTGGATTTTATGAGCATGTGAAACTGAAAATTGGTTAGTCCCTTGCTAAGCCAGGCCTTACAAGTTACACCTTTTCGACAATGAAGTAATTTAATATTCCTTGGTGAAAGTTTTTGTTGGTACAATTGTAAACTAAAAACCAGCTGCTTATTTCTTTTGTACCTTGTCTAGACTATAAATTATTACCAATTATGAACAAATTACACTGAATATCTTGTAAGTTTAAACATGTTAAACTGTTTTATTCAACATGTTCAACTTGAGTGATTTATATTTTCCCGTAAATACTCCAACATTCAGTCATGCACTTCATATAGATTGCTCTAGCTCATTTACAAACCTTCAAGTTTACAAGTGGCATTTCTTATAATTTTGAGAATAAGCATTTTCATAGCATTTAAAATTTTAAACAATTATCAAAACCATGCAATGGGACATTCACGTCAGGTTAAAGACCTACATCTCACCCCTCAGGCAGCCTTGCATTGGTCAGTGTAATGTTCTGACAATTTTTGCAGAGACTGAATTCTCTAGGTTATATTTAGGTATATGTACCATTGTATCATTTAATCACATATACAGATACATGTAATGTGTCTCATGCAGGTATCATAACACTTAAAATATCTAGTGACTTGAATGGCTAGGACATCAATTCATCTGAGTTTGTGAGTCACATGTAGAGTTTATTATAAAATAACACAATTAAGGGCATGATGGGTGTAGCTGTTACATTTTGGCTAAAAAGGTAAACATACATGTAAATCTAAATCTATTTTTGTACCTGGATGTCATAATATTGAAAGGGAATTTGATCATGATCATTGTGTATGAACTGTTAATAGATAAAAATTGAGAATTTTACTTTATCATATATCTGAGTATCAGAGAAGTTTCACTTCGATCCTTTTTGTCATTTTCAGTTTGTATGAAGAAATATTTTTGATAAACAAGATGAGCCATAAAAAGAATTTTTATCTTTAATTTTTAGGTTGTTAGATACATAATGTACAAATTGCAGTAGTTATGTACTAGGATATTTGATACTGAACAAAGTCCATATATAGACAAAATATGCTATAAATACACGGTTAAAAAGAGACTGCAGACAATTTACGTCTTAGTCTGTCGACATTGACCAATTAAATGATAATATGTCAGAAAATGTTTTACTTAAGGACATGTGCAACATTATAAGTCTTGAATTTTATTTAGTTCAAAAGCTTGAAGGGTATTTTTGTTAGTTTATTATGCATGCTTGTTTATGCTGCAAAGTGCAAACCTCCTCTGAATCGTACTAGCTAAACTAAAGTTTTGTTTAGTTTAATTAAAAAACAAAAACAAAACTACTCTTGATTAATCATATGTTAATGTTTCCTTTCTCAACTAATACAGATGTCAAGAACTCTTATTTGATCATTAGAGAGCCTATTGTATAAAATTGGGTAACCTATTGGTAAGACATTATGAAACCATTATGCAAACACACATGTGTTACATATGACAACCTGTAATGTATAAAAGACCCCAAGTTAAATTCAAATAACAGGCGAAAATCCATATTTATTTTTTGACAGGTTGATAAGAAAACAAGTAGAGCTTTTTAAAAAAGCTTACCGTCTTTAGCAACAATCTTAAACAGTGAACTGATCTACAACTATCAGGCCGTATAATTCTTTTGAATTTTTTGATTTTGTATTTCTACATTAGCTTTTTACTGGCATTAGCCCTACCACGGTTGTCGCTTGGTCATCTCCGTAAACTGGCCCAGAGCTTTCGGCAAACCTTGGATTTTCCCTTCTTCAAACAAGAAAGGGGAAAAGAATAATAACAAATTGTAAAGCCTGCAAGCAATTAAAATCAAATTTTACTTATAATGAAATTAAAGAGATCTTTTTATTTATTACTATACAAAAAATCATGTTATTAGGAATTAATTAATACTGCTGATTTTGTTGTTATGTCATTTTTATAAGATTGAAAATCTTGCAAAATTGTACGTACGAAAATTAGATCATTTTTTTTGCCTTGAACAGCATTTCAACCAATGAAATAATTGAAAATTTTCTCAATTCATTTTCTACCAATCACAAAAAAGAAGTGCATAGTCCGAAGACTGTAAAAATCTTCAACTATACAATACCGTCTTCCAAGGAAGACGGTAATAATGAAATCTTCCATATTGATTGTCATTCTTGAAATCACGTCAGTGACTATTTGAATTCTAGATATTGATTTTTTTATAAGTTTAAATTAATATCGGTCAGCTGTCCCATTTACATCATTTTTTTAAAAATTATTAATTAAAAATTAATTCAGCTGATGCATTATTTGGTTTATCATGTTTATAGTGGTGACATTTTATCATCAATGATTGTGAAATTTCAGTCTGCTCTTTTATAAGTGTCTTGTTGCACTTTTACTAATTTAGCTCTTCTCAAAGAGGCAAAAGAAAGTTTTTTTGCCATACCCCTATACCCCTGGTGTCAGCATCACACATGATAAAAAAATTAGGGGAAGACCTTTTCCCGTGTAACTATAAGCCCTGTCTAGAACCCTGGGCCACCTTGCTTGCATGGTTGTTGAAAACTACCAGACTTGCTCCTGATTCCAAACTGCATGATCTACACTTTCTGCATAAATGACTAGGATCTATTGGAGTCCATTCCCAAGGAAAAGCAAGACCCACTTAGACCCAACTTGCATAAGCAATGCATCTAGGGATGCAACTATCAAACATGCTTCTGATGCTGCAACTGATTTACATCCACTTGTTATTTGAAATAAATGATCAGGTGAAAGTTTATAAGCAGGTTCCTTTCCAAGAAACTATTTGTAAGCATAATCATTATTGTGAATAAACTTGCAACATGAATGATGCTGCTTTGCAGCTTGAGATGCACACTACCAGGCAGGCTATCTACTTGTTGATTGTTTTATTGTGTTTATATTTTATTACTAGACTACAACAAGCTAAATGTCTATGTTTCTTTTAATTTCTGTTAATGTACTTAGGAACACACAGATACAGAAATTGCTTCAACATGTTCAAGGATTTTGATTTTTTTTTGGGGGGGGGTGTCATAGAAATGTATTTAGATCAAGATTTTATTAACCAACAGTGTCCAACATTATTAGTGATATCTATAAGCAACCCAGTCTGCCTCTGAATTTGTACAAGCATATAGAGATGTTTGATAGAATTGCATGTCCAACTGGATGTAAACAGGTAAAGAAATATGCACGCTAACTTTCGATTCCCGCCTACATTTTGGAACCATTTAATTCAAAATCAAAAGCAATTTGGCCATAAAATCTTTGTTTAATACAAAGAACAGTTCAATGATAATTGATGAATTGTCTTGATACCAGCGCTAAACAGTAAATTATACATAATTCTAGCTTGAAAAAAGGGGGTAGACGATATTTTCCGTTGAAATCGGAGTTTCAGGCATCACCATATTTTGAAATAGTCTTGGATATCATTAAATGTTCCTTATATATTTTCTTGTGTCTTAGGCAAATAAAACATGAATATATCAATAAAATATAATGTTTCAGTTTTAAATCGCTTTGAAATTGGTGGAAAATAAACATTTTTATCGTTTTTTTGTCAATAAACATATGTTCCCCCCCGTGCCACACAAACAGCTTTGGTATGAATTTGTGAAATAACATTCCATATTACCTGTAAAAAGGAATTTTTGTGACACGGGGGGGGGGAAAGATGTTTTAAAAATATTTTCCGTTTTCCGTTGATTTCTATAGTAAAAAACTCAAGTTTTACCAAAATTTTAGAGTTATCTCTCTTTGTTTTCCCAAATAAGTAATGTTTTATTCCATATAATTATCTATAAAAAATATTAAAAATTCATCAAATATGTTAAATTTTGAAAATTGACTTAGAGGTAGGCGGGAGAACAATACGATCGTTCGCAGTTCTTAGGCCTAAACAAATTCACAAAAAAATCTTTTTGATTAAAGCAGCTCACATAACATGAACACAATATCATTGTGAAGTACTTCATAAATGGTCATCACATTTTTTTTTTTTTCTGTGATAAGATTGTGATTTTGTGATTAGTGTCATGCTTTCCCTGCGATTTCCCTAAATGCTATTGGTCATTTACATCTTCTTGAAAAAAAATAATAAATCTCAGATTATTACAGCTTAGAGATTTATTATACATCAGCTAGAACATGTAGAAATGTAAATATATAAGTAGGAAGATATAATTTACAAAGGCTATATGATCAAATGTAAGTTAACGCCCATGTAGTATAGGAGGGATTTGATCGACTGACCAGCTGTATTTTACAGCTTGACATCTCAATAAATAATTTCAAATGATATCTTATGAAATATTTTTTATTTTTGAAAAAATCACAAGTGCTTCATGATTATTATTCATGTATTGAATTGTAAAAATAAATAAATGACTTTGCTTTTGATCTTTGTCTACACTTAAGGTGCATTGGTACTCTGATAAGAGAGATAACTCTTGATGGCATAGACTCTTTGATTTCTTAGTAAATTTTTCAGGTTGAAGAGTCTTTTTTTTTGTCCATTTAGGCTAACAATGCTAATATTGTTAGCAATTTATTCATAAATGACATTTCTTTTTGAAAATCATAAGCATTAAATCAACATTTATATGTGTGAACATTATAGGGATTATGAACCTTAATCACAAGATAGTACATTTACAGATTATTTGTGAGAAGAGATGAAACTATTCAGTTATGGGTGCAAATAGCTCAAATAGATCCAGATTAAAGATTAAGATAAGATTAGCATATTTAACGTAGAATCAACTACTTCATACTTTAATACATGTATGTTCATTATTATCTTTAAATAATGTTTTTATAATGAATTTGTTTCCATTTTTTAAATGTTTAGGGGGGATGGGGTGTATGGTGGGGCATTTTTATGTGCAAGCTTGCACGAGCATACAAGCATGCATACATGTAGAAGTTCTGCCACTGTTATATCAAGCTAAAAGTACACGTACCACTCAATTTTATAGACACAAAGGTATTTTTAACCTTCTTACACCAATCATCTTAGTTTTTTTTTAGTATTATATGTGTGTAAACTTGAATGTTTATAATCTTAATTCTTGTTTTATTTACAGGCATTAAATGTCCAGTCTGTGCCAAGTTTATACCTCCTGAAGAAATTGAGTGTCACTTAGTGATATGCTTGACCAAACCTAGAATCAGTTATAACGGTAAATCTCCTACAGTATTACATGTCTTTATGGTTTACCCTAGTACATATGCATACCCAGATCTTCATTTTTTGATCATCATACATTTTGTCATCCAGTGCTTTTTACAGTAAAATTTAAATATTGGTCTTGATTCATGAATCTTGTGCATGTTTCATTTACATCACAGATTTACTGGTACACTATACATAAGTACACATAGTACTAGTTTTGATTGTATGCAAATGAAAAAAGAAGTACCGGTACTCTGCAATCTGTCGGTCTTGTTCGCAGTACTGGCATAGTATCTAAGCCGATGCAGTGTACTTGTAAATGTCAGTTAGTACTCACCCTCACCAAATCTCAAGTACGCAAATCTGGATGAATGCTGATATCATCTATCATCTCATCTCTGCACTATCTGCATTGTTTCACAAAAAAAATCTTGGAATTAGCATTTAGTTTAAAAATTTAATGATAGCATCAGTTTTTGAGAAATTTTTTTAAGTACAGGAAGATGATAGGACATTCATCTCTGAATGCACTTCCTTTTGCAAGACTTTTGAACTTGCTGAAAATCTTTGGATTAGTTGTGAAATAAATATTTGAGAGTTCTGTAATGTTTGTAAAATGAGTAACACATGAAAGTTTAAAAGCTATAATCAATATCTTAAAGGTAGTTTTCTTAGACTTTAACATGTTTAAATTATTGAATTTTTATGAAAGTATACCTTGCCCCCGAGGTCTGTGTTCTGCACTTAAATTAGTTATAAAACTAAAAAGTTAGCATGAACCATATGTAGGAGGCTGGAGCATTAGAACTCATAAGGCTTTTCTAGGTCAAAATTTACAAATTTTACTTTAGATCAGTTTCAAAAGCAGATGATCTAACTGATCACGAAGGAGTGCTGTAATTTTGCTAAGCAAACAAACTTTGACATGCACCAAAGTTCAGTTTATTTGAAGTAAAAAGTCGAAATTCTTAAGATCAAGAAGGTCTTAGTTCTTTTTTTTTTTTTATCTTTTTCTTTCTTTTTTTTTTTTTTTAAACTTTTTGAGGAATGTAACTGTGTGATTTTCATGTATTTATTTATTGCCTTACAATTTTTTCCCCAAAGGAATTAATAGAGATTGCTCAATTTTTAATTTTTTATTCTAAGATTTGTATTGAGATGTTGTATGTAGGAAGTAACTACTGTCAGAGTATAGAATACTAAAGTTAAGTCTGTAAACGAGACTTAGGAAGATTTGCAGCTCCTCTGTACAGTTTGATCAATAAGCAGACCTGATGGTTCTCAATATTTTATACGTTAGCGGCAACAGTCTAAGAGCTTACAAGTATTTCCTGGAATTGGTCTGCTCCAAACATGATGAATATACATAAAAGTTTCATTATCCTTTGTAAGGAGGTCTGGTTTTTTTTTATCGGAACAGGAAGGAATCTGTTTGGTATAAATACTTGATATAATGGTGTAACTGACATTTATTTTTACATGTATATCATATACATACACACGGACGAATTTATGAATCTTTTTTTATGGTGAGGATCTTGGTTGTTATTGTACAGTTTGTGAAGATTAAATATATCTTTTAAGTTTAATTTTTTTTAATTTCAGTATATATTTATACCATTTCAATAGATGTTTTTAAAATTACAGTAGGACATTAGTCAGTTTCATAATGTTTAGGCCTATTTTAGGGACATCGTGTTATGAAACTTTTGTACACAAGTTTTGTTCTAGATTTTGACAGAATTTTTAAAAACGTAATTGAAGATAAAGGTGTATTCATTCAATGTCATACACCTTAAGAATTAATTAGCCCCCAGTGCGTGTGATCCACAATAAAGCTGCTTTTTTTTTACTTAAACAAGAGTGTTCCAAGGAGCCTGAGATAAATTATTTTATCCTGGATTAGGCATCTGTGACTCTTATTTCTTATACCAATTAAAGCTATTTAGTATTAACTACTCTCCTGAAATCTACATTGTATTTGATTGGGTACATATGTTTTTCATAATTTTTACCAAATGTTTATCTCGGTGTCTGTGTGTGAAAAGAATTTTGAGAGATGTACATGTTGGATTGGAAGAAAAAAACATGGGGGAGAAATCAGATATGTCCTCTTTTTTTCTTTAGAGATTTGTGTTACACAAAGGCTTCAATTTGAAATTACCGGTACCGTATATGGTATAGTTACTTATTTGAACAATAAATACATTTTATTTAAATTGAATAGGTAATATATATAATTGCATAATTTGATTTTACATGTATTATGTTTGATGAACAGAATTATTAATTGCCATTGAATGGATTGAAGTTAAAATTCCTTGATTAGTCCTAAGACATTAAGACTTAATTGCTCATAAATACAAAAAAATAATAACAATAACTTAAATTTTTTCTCTTAAAAAAACTCTATTTACAGAGCTGTCCCTGATGCCTGTGGAGGGTGGTGGGTGGGTGGGATTTCCCTGCCTATAATAACATAACCCCCATTTATTCTTGTTCTGGTATTTCCCTTAAACCCTGTGGTAGAAGAGGAACCATAACCCTCTTCTTCTTTTTTAATGTCCCCTGCTATTTCAGGGACAAACCTGTAGTGAAAGTCTGAGAAATGTATGACCTCATTATACACATCTGACATGTAAGAATGCCATTTGAGTTATCAATTTTTTTTCTAGTACTGGCTGAAAGAAAAGCAGTCACCATTTTTCTGTTTTTATTACTAGATATATATACAATGTTGTTCCTAGCCAAATGACCTAAGGGACATTGTCTTAATCTTAACTTTTGAGAAAAATGATATACCTGACTAATTTGTCAGAGGAAGGTTCAGGATTCATGAAAGTTTTATATACACAGAGGTCATAAATAGGTCAAAATAGGAATGACCATCACTTACTTTTTTCACAAACAGATACATCTGTAATCATGAAAATTTGTTCTAATCATGATGTTATCTGAAAGTTACACTCTCATTTGCATGCATCTTCTTTGTAGAACTTTACAATAATAGTTAATTTAGATGTACACAAAATGAAAACAATGACAGTGCATGATTTTGAAATTTGATTTTTCAGAGGATGTATTAGTAGAAGACAAAGGAGAATGTGTGATATGTTTTGAGGAGCTGGAGAAAGGGGACACCATTGCTCGATTGCCCTGTTTGTGTGTTTACCATAAAGGGTAAGACAAAAATAGAATATTGAGATAAAGTAATAAAACAGTTTTTTTTAAATAAAGCTAATACAATAACTGTATACAGGGAAATGTTTGCCCCCATTTTATTTTCGCCCTTTTCGCCTAATCACAGGTGAATTTAAAACGTGGGCGAATTGAAAGAAAACAGCATTATTTCTTAAACAGAACTGTGACTGGACTAATTTAAAACAGGGCAGATTTGTTTGGAAGTGCAAAAGGGTGAAGAGAGCATGGGAAGAAAATTACCCTGTATACAGTAATTAAATAAATTAGAATTAGATATATTGCCAATAAACATATTTTTATTTTCATGGATTTAATTGAAGTCTGACTGAAAAAAAAAGATTTTGATATCTCTCAATAATCATGATAATATACATGTATCATTGTAAACTTTACAATTATTTGCCATATAAGAAAGTGAAATCGATACAAGATATTGATGTAATATCTTTATATTTTCAGATGTATTGACAAGTGGTTCGAGAAAAACCGTTCTTGTCCAGAACACCCTTCAGACTGATCAGAGGAGATCTAACTACCGGTATTACAACTTAATACAAAGCACAGGTCAACAGATATCACTTCTGGGGACAGAGTGACCATGTCTAGCAAAACATACTGATAAATATGGGCTTTCATTGCAAACTTCATTGACTCTTGTCACTTGTCATGTATTCTTCATGCTGTATGTTGATCGTAGGTGCTAGGTCATTGAAAATGTGACCTAGTTATTTTTGAAAAATTGCGACAAAGGAAACCCCCCATTTCCTGTTGAGCATGTGTATTTAATCTTTTAGTGAAAACAGTTAGTGCTGGTGCATGTGTATTATTCGCGACACAAGTCATAGTTTCGCAACTCGCATCCCTTCAGAATTCAGGTCGGGATCTAGATTCAGGATGTGTCGGCTGCAACTGCATATCACAGATGAATTTCAGCATTTCCCATAATTTAAGATATTCACAACTCATGTCATATTTCAGCTTTTGTTTTTGTGAACATAAATCTATATTAGATTGGTAAATGTATATATATAGTCTATATTTCACTTATTGAAAACAAAATGAAGATGGAACCACATGTATCACTATGAGATTACATTGTCATCCATGTATGCTTAATTTTTTCAAAGGTTCATGGCTGATTTATGTATATGTATAATTGAAGTATGGAGATTATTTGTTACAAAACTAAATTTTTGGTTTCACTTGAATTTTCATGTCAAGTTTTACACCATTGAAAGGTTGCTACAATTCACATCTTAATGAAACGTACTGGAAAAAAAACTGTAAAATCTTTATAAGTGATTGGCACATACATGTATACACATAGTGGTGAGTTTTTATGGATGAAGGAAAAAACTTAGCTCTATAGATGCAAAGATAAGATTACCACGTGTAGATTAAAAATTAGATATCTTATTAAATAGGTCTTTGAGTGTTTTAGATAAATAATGCCTAAATATTTTGAACTACTAGTATGAAAATAAAAATGTCTTGGACAGTGTAATGGAAAATGTACCATGTTATATATATGCCTATAGATCTCAGTTCACCTGTAAGTCGATTGTATTTTTTCTCTGGTTACTGACCTAAAAATTAAAAAGATGATAAAAATTTGTAACCAGTTATCCTCTATACATATGGATAACCTTTACCCTTTTTTATATTAAGGAAACTTATGAAGAAAAAAAGTTTGGATCTTCCTATCTGTGTAATTGATTGTTGGTGTTTGTACAAAATTCTTGAATTTTAATTCTTCTTCAGAAAAATACTGACATACTTAGAATCGATTTTAAGTCCGATATCAAGTTTTTGTCCAAAATTTAAAACGTCCAAAAATCCTTAGTTATAGGCCAGTATATAATGATATGGTTGTCAATAAACCGTAACAAAACTGCTTTTTATTTTAGAATCAGCAGGGGAATATTTCCTCTTGCTCATGCAATGCAAATGTTTGCACATAGGTATATATATTTTTAAATCTAATTTTACCAATATATTTACCGGGTAGGTTCTGTTTGATGTCATATGATTCGAATATGTCACATACTATTCGTTTGAATATACAGACCTTATGTAGAATATTTCTGAATTCTCATCTGTGATGGGTTAAGTAACTATAAATTCGAGGTACTGAACTCTTGTAACAATGAAAGGACCAAAAACTTACATAATTAACTAGAAATGGTAAATTGCTTTAAATAGAAATTTTGACAATTTTTAACAAGTAAGGAAAGTGATCCTTAGTTCACAACCCATTGCTTTTTCATCAGTACATGAAGAAATTGGAAAACGAACCTCAAGTTCAACAACAATCAAAATTTATTATGCATCTCCATCTGACTTAGATTAAATGTATTGTGCCATTTGAACATGATATTTCTTAGATCTCTTTCATGAATACTTACACCACTATGCTGCTATGAAGGGATGGGGAATTTTTTTGATAGAAGAAAAGATTGCATTAAAAGTTAAGAGTGTATTAACAAGATTGAATTATTGATTTGTCAGTTTAATGAATTTTTCCATCAAATGCATACAATCTTTTGAAATGTTGAGAGAGAATTATGATTGGGGGGGGGGGGGGGGGAAAGTTCCAATATGTGCAATTTGTACTTTTCGGGCTGATATAATTTGATACCAAGGAAATCTTAGAATTTAGAAAAAATGTATCAGTTTCCAATGGTATTTTTGATTTAAAACCTTGCATAAGTTGTATTTTGTTTTTTCATCTTGGAAGAGTTATACTGGTGAAAATTCATAATAGAAAGTGAACTGGTTTTTTAAACTGTAATTTTCATGATTTGAAGACCATTCTCATGTATAATTTTTTTATCTGGTCAAAATTTTAGTCAGTTGATCTCATAAAGAAGTACATATATATTAAAACAATCTTCAGCATTGTTTTAGTGTCATTAAAGTAAAATATTCACAAAGAATTGCGGTTTTTTTTTCCTAAAATTGTCATGGATTGATATTATGATCACAAAATTAACTGGTTTATAGGCAGTGCCTTTTCACCACCTTCATTAACACACAGATTTGTCATACCGATTGTTGATTTTTTTCTAAGAACTGGAACAGAAGTGTCAACTTCCTGTGATTATTATGTAATGGGTTGAGTTATGTGTTGCCAGTGTGTTATAATGCAACAAATATGCATACACTGTATTTATTTTTGGGAATTGTGTTGCCTTGTGTCAGTCAGAATGGTCATGAAACTCTGATATATGATATGAATTTTATTGTTGTGCTTTATTTATTTTTTTTATTAAAAAAGATTGTTTTCATATGAAAAATCAATATTATTCATATTGTAGTTTTTTAACCCCTATGATTTTTTTTTGCTTTCGGTAGAAGATCTTATTCATTTAGAAATACAGGGAACAGTTTTCTGATGTACATGTATATTAAAACAGTAACACTTGTGAACTTTTTCATCAGTGGACGAAAAGCTCTGATTGACAAGGCTGGGTGTCTTGGATAATGAAAGGGATTTCTCATTATTGGTATTTTCAGTAATGGAGACTGTTTATATAGATCACAGTATCTCTTTACAAGTCTTTCACTTTTTTTCCCGATAATTTTTGAGGATCGCTCCTTGACCACTTCATTAGCTATAAAAAAAAAATCAAATAAAACATACTAACCACACATGTTTTGATTGCTATTCAATAATCTGTTTGAAAAGTTGTATTGTCATTTCTGAAAAGATCAGTCATCACTCAAATAAGTATATTTTTTGTTTTTTGTTATGTTTTTGCAATATATGCAGATCATTTTGTAAATTTTTCATGTTTGTGTTTTATTTGTAAATAAATTATCATTTTATACCTTTTTTTCCCTTTGTTTATAAATTTCTTTTCACAGTCTTTAAAGTTATGCAGAGACAACAGTTTTTTTTTTTACACAAAAAAGTCTTTGAAGCATGCAGGCTCTTTATAGCATCACTTTAAAAGATGAAAATATTAATAATTTATAACACTTTTAAATTAATTTGCTGAAATAAGCATCATACAGATTTGCAATCCATTAACATTAATATGGCCATCCATAAATGCTAGCTGAGCATATTCTCTTTAAGGTTAATGACATTCAATGACCCCCTCCTGGGGCATCCCCAGGAATGGGTTAGGGGTTTCTCTTTTCTCTGAGCTGGAAACCAGTTGGATATATTGGACTTGATAGGAGATATTTTACGGATGGGTTTTGCTGGCGATAAAGGAAAAAGACTATATATTTATGGAAAAGATTACATTGACCTTTATTTATGCCCCTGTAATCAAAGATTCAGATGTTTCTAGTTTTTGCCCTGTCCATCCGTTTGTCCACAAAATCTTTAACCTTGCTCGTAACGTTTGACTGGGTGGGGCAATAGCTTTCATATTTCACAGATGTGTTCTTTGTGACAGTCCCTTTCTCTGGGTACATGTACCACCAAATTTGACTTCTTGGCCTTGGTGTTTTATCAAACTTTATAAATAACCTTGGCCATAACTTTTGGATAGTTAGAACTTTAAGGCTTTCATAATTCAAATGTTATTGTATTAATTGTGACAAGACCTGTCAATGGATATAAAGATTTTTGACCTTTTGACCTTAGAGTTTGACCCACTTTTAAAAATCTTGAACCTCGGCCATAAGTTTTGAACATTCATATTTCACAGGTGTCTTCCTTATGGCAAGACCTTCCTTTGGACATTTGTTGGATACCAACAATTTTGACCTTGGAATTTGACTTGCAAATTCAATTATACAGCCATAAGCTGCCATATAGGGAAATTCAACCATAGCCATAAGCTGCCTATCTACCAATTTTCAACTGTTACTTTGCCACAGTACTTTCAAGTATACCCCCACCAACATTTAAAGTACTAGTATGCTTTAATCATGGCGAAGTAAATTATGATATGATAGTACTTGTTTGAAGGCTTAGGGACATCAGTGTTTCACAAACACTTCTTGATTTTTTTTCATTATCAGATCATTTTAGATGCATATTTTGGACAATATGATGCCTAGGAATATTATCCAACCTTATGAGATGATGCATTCAAGGCATCTGAGTACATGTATATCTCAAAATGACCTATAATTATTAAACTTTGTCAGATGATGCATCTTGAATCTTCTGATTTGTCAACCAAAGATATAGGTCAAATGACATACTTTTGATATTTCATCGCCATACCTAAGTTTTTTGGAAAGGCTGAGAATCATTTAACTTTGGTAGTTAATGTGTCTTACATTCTCCATTTCAACCAAAAAGTAGGTCACGATGACCTACTTTTGATACTTTACAACTTTATCTTAATGGGTAAATACTCTGAATAAGAAGATTCTATTAAATATCATTTAACTTTGTTAGTTGACTAATTTAGATCATGCATCAAATTACGTCAACCAAAAATAAAACAGGGCACAGTGACCCACAATTGGAATTTCACACTTTAACCTCAATTCTTATGCTAAAAATCATAAAACTTTGAAAATGAATCCTTTTTTGTCTTAAAATTATGCTTATAGTCTAAGAATATCTACAATACTTTAGACTTGCCTGCATGTTGCAGTGGGTAGAGCTGAAATTCTGCTCTCGAGTCATCGAGAAAGGAGTTGATCCTTACACTGTGGGTTCGAATCCACTGCAGAATGTGGAAAACACTTCTTTGGATGAGACCATATAAACAGAGGTCATTGTCACAACAGATGTTGGCAAGAAAAAGATCCTTCGCTGGAGTTACTGCTCAATGGCCCTGAGTATGAAGTATCCATAAGAAATTTCAAATGATAAACAACAAGTTAAAGGCAAACTTTTGAACTTTATATACTGCAAAATTCAACAATACATTATAATGACTTTAATCTCACATAACATAATGTTAAAACATGTTATAAATTCTAATAAGGCAAAGATGGTATCAAGCAAGATTAATTACCAATATTCAACATATTCATTCCAACAAGCATCCATGTGCCTACAGATTCAAAAATATAAACCACAAAAAAATTATATATATATATAATCATTATCTTAAAGTATGAAAGAAAAGAGCTTTTCCCAATTAATATCATAATGAAAAAAAAATCCAATTTTTCTTTTAATAGTGTGTTTCTTTGTATAGACACTTCAGTAAAGGAGATAGTAACTTCAAGTGCAATTTTATTAATACAGTGTATTTTTTAGTAAGTTGATCCCCATCCCCATTCAATATCTCTATTCAGTTTGAGTGCTTATTGAAACAAATACTGTTAAATACAATTTTCTCTTAGAATAAGGAATGTCACAGAAATATGCATAGTAAAAATATAATAAAAACAGTAAATACGTACATAATTGTATATAAATTCAGTGATTTTTTTTTTATAGATGCACATAAAATGAATTCTGTTCTGTGGTTGGTATGTCAAATACCTTGATTTATTAACAATTTAACATTAATTAAATATAACCTGAAAAGAATCATTATAATTGTGACATGCAAAAATAATGTATAACAGATCATTTAAAAAATATCTGTGGCCTTGCATAAATTTCCTGTATTTCCATACTGCATATGAACTAAATCCTTTTCATCAACAGATATAAATGTATATATATCACTCACAAATATCTTTAGCAAGAGTCATAAGCATGGAAGCAATTCTCTTTTTACAATATAAACAAGGCAACTAGTTTGCATATATAGCATATTGCATATGCCATTTATGAAATACATGAAAGAAAAAAAGCAGTTGCATTACGTACATATATGTGTATGTACATGTATATATATTTTGATCTGTGTTCAATTTCCAGCGGGGGATTAAAAAAGTGACAATACTAATAAACATATGTTCATTCATGAATGTGAATCTCAGCAGTTTGTCATTAGCACTTCTGCAAATCTCTTTAATCTTTGTCATAATTATTAAGGAATGTAATTTGAAAAAAAAATTGCAAAATCATTGTTTTGACAAAATCCTAAAAAATCTTCAGCAAAAATAAAACCATCCTGAATATTGTACATTAATCTAGTAGCTCTTAATTATATACACATTTTAAAAAAAAAAATATCTATTTCATTACAGTAAACTAATAAATATTTGAAAATCATGTGGAATTCTGAGTACTGGTGGGATAAAAGCACGTTAGCAATTGAAATCTGTTTATTTCAAATAATTTACTGAGTGACATTCTTTGTTTTTTCAGAAAATTTAGAAATTTGCAAACCTTAACTGAAAAATTCAGTGACCATGAAATTAAAACCGCCATGGAATGTATCAACATAGAGAATTTTAAACACTTGAAATTAAAAATGTGAACAGTAATTTATTATCATACAATGTCTGAAAGGTAAAATGTGTGTAATCAGCAATTTATAGTTTTTCAAAAGAAATAATATAATGATTATATCATATTATGCTTTTATCAACTTTAAATAATGTCTTGCACCTATCATTCTAATTCAAAACTTAATCTCAAAAAATAAAATATAACAAAAAATGTTGCCATTACCAACTTGAAAGAATCATCAGTATCTTTTGTTTGTAATTTAAAAATTTAATCTCATTTAGGCAATCTTTAAAAAAAATACAATATCCAGTTACCAGGTATACGCTGTACAGTGGACCTTCAGATATCCGGACGCTTCAGTATCCAGACACTTTTTAATTGGAACAGAATTTTTAAATGTTATTTTGTTTTGTTTAACTGGTGATTCAGGTATCCGGACGCTTCACATATCCGGACAAATTGACTAGGAACCAAAGCATCCAAATAAATGAGGCTCCACTGTACTTGAAAAAATATACATATTATTTAACCCACTGTGGTAAGTCAAATTAATTGAAAAGGTGCATTTTTAACACAACCCTGATATACCGTACATGTAATATTAATAAAAGAATTTAATTAAAGCTATACACTGTCACAATAAAATAAGAGTACAGCAAACACTACTATCATAACTGAGAAGTAAGGGAAATGGGAACATATACATGCCATTTCTATCAATCATGAAAAATGTATTCATTGTTTTGTTTTAAAAGTAAAACATTTGATGCAGCAGAAATATTTATTCAACTTGTTTCTCTATTTCCTCTTCTTGAATGAGGTTTGATTCATTTAGATGTACATGTATTTGTTGCAGAACTTACACTTCAATTCTGAGTTCATGCTTTATAAAGCAAAGCTTGGCTCATATTAAATACATATAATAAATGCACAAGATTCTTCAGTATCTCTCTCATATATATTGTGATTTCAAAAAAATATATATATTGAAAAAAATATCAGCAATGAGTACAGGATTAGTAATCATGTAAAGGTCACAAAATCTAGCTTGCATCAGTTTGGAATGTTCTGTATAATCTGGCTTTACTGATTTTAATTACTGCATCTTAACATCAATAAAACCAAAATAAAACAGTTCAATTTATACAAAAACATCATACATGTATTTTTAGAACCATAATTTGTATATCACAGGTATCATTCAACTTCATAATTATAAAGCATTTATTAAAGACGTATGTTGCATTAAAAAAATAATTTATTAACATGGAATGTTTAGGTGGTCATGAAAATATATTTTGCTGGGAATGCTGCATACAAATTCCAACACAAGCTGTCTTAAAAGGTGGCTGGATGGAGATTACAGTGAATTCTTGGTGTATGAACGTTCCCTTAATCTCGGCATGGTATTGGTGCTCTGGTATCTTCGAAACCCTAAAAAAGAAATTGACATGTACAAAAAACACCATCAATTGTTTTGAATTACTGTGGAATCATTTAAATTCATGGGAGTCAATGTTCGTGGGTAAGCAAAAATTATACCTGTTTGTGGGGACGTAATTTTGTGGATAACTTGTAAATACAATGGGTCAATGGATCAATATGTTGAAACAATACCCTGACATAAAACTTTAATTGGGATTTAAATTCGTGTGTAAGGGTGACCCACAAAATCCACAAACATTGGTTACCCACAAACAATGATGAATCTACAGTAGTTTTAAAATTATGCTTTGAAATCTGTATTTCTGTATTCCTTTGAAATTATAAAAATATCCCTTTTCAGGTATTTAAAATGTCCTCAAATAATAATAGCATAATTTAGAAGTGCATGTAGTTTAATTCAAACTGGAAATAAGAGACAAGATGCAAAATGCTTTGAGTTATAAGAGTTATGGTTCCTTTGTCATATTAAGACAATTCTTTGCCTATTAAAATCAATTTATATAGGTTAAAAATGTTGCAAATTTACATTCAGTTTGGTATAAAAATGAAATTAGAAAATTATTAATCACATTTCAATAAAGTACTTTCCCCATCTCACTGCAATCACAATAAATAATTCTTATTTGGATATTTTTTTTCTTTGTCAAGCTGCATGTTGTTACTGCTAATTTTAAAAGATTCTTGAAGATGTTTGTTAACAAAAAAGCAGCAATGCAAAAAAAGAATGTAACTTTGATTAAAATCATTTATTTATTAATCAAAGTTCAGCCGCTAGCTATGGCATTAAGTTCTTTTTTTATGGGTCAAATACTCAAAGTGTGTGTTGCACCTGAATATGATTTTATATCATTTTTATCATATCATGTGACATATAAAAAAATAACAATGCTTTAATAATAATATTTACCCTAATAATGGCAATGATCATTGACCTGAAAGAAAACAAGATGCACTTGAGAAATACCTTAAACATGCAAACATAGACTTATTCCAATGCATCCCCTTAGATCCATGTACAAAAATTGTAAATTTCTGACAAAAGTGGGGCACACATAGAACTGGAAATAATTGTAAATCCTTTGCCCTTTGAAAAGCTATTACCTTGACAACAATATATGACCTCAACTTCTGCACTAGACCATTTTATATCATGAATGTAATGCTATATGTAAAGTCTCAACAAAATAAAGTGTTATTACGTACAAAATGATACTATTTTTATATGACTAGTGACTTAAATTTGTCAAGGAAACCTGTGTAAAGGATCTAGTCATTAATATTTCATTTTAAATATTAGGGTTTTATCAGTCATAATACAGTGATGACTAGGAGATGCAAGCTATAGCTCTGTAATGGTTTAGGCATATATTAGCCTATATTATACATGTATAATTATATTAATATACATGTATATGGATATGGCTATATCAGCCTGTATACCTCAATGGTTAAAGCACCTAATAATGATGTAGGTGTCCATTTCAATCCTCCCTTAAAAATTCTCCCTTTCTATTACATAACTTGGTACTGATACAAGCCTAACTGTATGTAAAATAATTAAGTCAACGAAAAAATGTGTGTATAAGATTCATGTATTTATGCCCCCAATCCAACCCCGCGAACTTTGTTGTTAGGGATAAAAATTGCTACCAGACAGTGATACAGACAGACTGACGGGCTAAAAAAGACAAAAAAATTAGAAAGATAGACATCATTAAAACATGCCTGCAAGACAAAATATATACAGAAATGTCAGAACTGCTAAGTCATAAATACATATTTTCAATCAAATAATTGCTTTGAAGTATCATTAAGTCAAAAGGGTTATAATGCATATTAAAGGTTGTTTCAGAAAACATGCAACCATTTTGATTGATTACATTTTACTGGTGTTTATTCCAATATTCTGCACCAACCTATCAAATTAAGTCGTAATTTCAAGATTTATTCTAATGAAAATAATTAAATCTTGCAAATACGTAATGAGTTCAAAAGAAATAAAGATTGTAAAGTTTTACTTCGTTACAAAAATGTTCTAGATAACGTCATTTTTAGCTGAATAAATAAATCTATCTCACATTATCATTTCTAGAGCACAGAGTCGGTTTGTAATTAATCTGGTCTCATTTTTTGAACAATTTTGAATTAGTTTTTTTAGGGGGTGCCTTTTATAAACTGTGTCCTAATAAATATCCCCTCAGTCAAGGTGGTTTAAGTCAGGTTAGAGTTGAGGCCCAATTTCTTGGATTTAAAAGATTTTATAGTGAGTCCTTCATATATTCATTCTAACCATCCAAGCTTGAAGATTCAAAACATATCTGGTATTTCAGCATCCGATATACACTTGACTTGCTCAATTTTGAATCATTTGTTTGCAAGCTTATATTTATTTTTACAAAAGGATTTCTTGCTAGTCTCTGAAACAATGCCACTTTAGTAACATTCTCAACTGTCTCTGTTTTCATGCTTCCTAACTCCTAATTATCCCCCCCCTTTCCAAATTTTCTTTTACTTAGTATTTGATCACACATTAACCATGTTAACTGTTCATTAGTCTGAAAATTTAACAATTTTATACAACTTCCACTTTATATTACTAAGTTGGTTCATTGCATTCTACATTGTATAAACGTTATTTTTTGTTATAATTACAAGAACTCGTATTAATAATTTTTTCCTAAAATTTTGTTATTAGTAAAATATTATACCTTTTTACTAAAATTTTACACAAAACTTATATATCTTTCTGTTTGCATATTAATCAAGTGAGGAAAGTTAATGTTTACAGGTTTTCTGAAACTCCCAATATGACAAACCAATAACAGAAAAAAAATCATAGAATAATATTTGATATTTCTATAATGTAGTGCAACCTTTTTGAAATTAATAGTTTAGAAGCAGGCTCGCTATTAAGCACAAAGATTTTCATAAAAATTGTAATAAAAATCTAGTTCTCAAGAAAAGATTGCTTTAGATCAGCCCAAAAATTGAAAAAAAAGATAGCAAAAGCTTTGTTTTTAAAACTGTAAACTGACGTGGATTAAAGCTTCCATTGCTGCTCTGTGATTGTCCGGACGCCACACTTCCACGGAGTCTCCTGGCACTCTGATCCAGACGTCTATAGATCTCTTCTGACTGGTAAGACTTGAACAGCAATAAGCATTCTCCAACTTCTTCTTGTAAACTAAAACATTATATATTTTAAAAGTGAATTATATTTCACTCAGATAGCAAACTGTACTATGTATCTACAAATGCTTTTGGATGAATATTTGCCTTAGAGACCTGGGGCCCGTTTTAAAAAAGGACTTACGACTTTCATATTACAATCATCTGAAGTTTTTGATCTTAGCCTTAAGTTCTTTTGTAAAACGGACCCCAGATCCACCTTTGTTCAAGTTTGTTGTTACTAAGAAATGGATAAATATGAATCAGGGTATAAAACTTCAAGGGAAAAATTCTTCTGCGATCACTGATATGCAAAAAAGTAACACTGAATTGCTAAAAAGTCCTCAAAACTTTGCAAGTATTAGGTCTTGGAAGTGTAAAATATGAAACAATGTTTGTTGTAGATTGAAGCAAGGCAAACTCTAAAGGAAATCCATGAACATAAATCCTAGCTGTCTTGTTTCTCTCAACTTTGGGTGAGAGAAGCAAAATGGACTATTGGTTTCTAAAAATGAAGACAATCTTACCGGCCATTTTCTATAAGAAGGTTGTTGTCCCTTTTCTCTGGGTTGGCTGTGTATCTTCTGATACAAGAAATCTTCATGCTGACCCACCTCCTGAGTTTGGAAACATCCTCGTAAACGTTAACCCTATCAGCAGTCACTTCCATAATACATTCCCCGTCATAATTCAGAAAAATGTTTGGTATAAGGTAAGCCCGAAACATTCCTGAAATTAGATCGTACCATCATTATTTTCAAAAAAACAAAGTATGATAAGGCACATTCATAGGTTTACAAATAGGGCTAATTTGACATGGTTCAAACATGTCTTGTTCAATAAACAAGTAAAAGGAAATTTATTTAAAATCAAACAAGAGGCCCAGGGGCCACAGCGCTCACCTGAGTACATCGGCTAGGAAAAAGCACATATCAGATCAGAGTTTACCGAGGTTGGGGTGGGGTGGGGGGGGGGGGTGGTGGGCTTGAATAAACAATATAAATCAGTATCATATATTAATGATGTGCCAGCTGGCATTGTTAGATAAAAAAGACCTACAAAATAAACCATAACTGAATTTTACCCATAGGGAGAGTATCGCTTTTACCAGCCTCTGCTTGCAATTTCTGAAGCCAGTCATCTGCATCTAAAAATTAATGATAATATTTCACATTTTATAATATTTTACAAATATCAAAATGTTCAATGAACTTTAAAGTTTGCTTTATTTTGATAGGACTTTTTAAAAATACTTAGTGTATTTTTAATCTAACAGTTTTTTCCCCTGAATAGAAGAAAAAAAACTGACTATAGATGAGCCAGTGGGAAAATGTGGAAATCAAGTACCAGTATTTACATTTGTTGTCCTTTTTTGTTGAATATTAATCAAATATATTACTCAGTATCGATACCCGTAATGTGCATAATGCCTTAATAATATAACACAAAATTTTAACTTATACTGTTATCAAGGTCACTAGGAATCTCTCATGTGATGCTCAACTTCTCTTCAGAGTAGCAAATTTATGGCAAGGATATGTTTTTCTCTGACAGTTTGACTTATTCCTCCCACCCACCCCCCTCACCGAGCAATGAAATTGACTACAGGGCCACCCCATGCACATGATGGGTATCTTTATCTCTGTTGGATACCTACCATCATTACATATAAATTGTCGGACTTCCCCTCCAGCCAGGGAGATTGTGATGCCGTGGTCTTCATTAAACGACAACCTCACAACAGTTGTCACGTCCTGCATGCGAATAAATGACAGCTGCCTCTCCTCTCGGTACCCCCTCTCATCGGCATACTTCACGAATCTTGTTGGACCTTTACTGGAAGGGGCAAATAGAACAACATAGCGCTTCCTCCAAATCTAGTAAAATGAATGAAGATTGAACAAAAAAATATTCATGAGCTACCATAAATCTTCCATGTTTTTTTCCAATACAGTAAATCAAGAAGCATATAAAGTGAAATTGGGAATTACATTGAGAATTTTTACACATCTTAGAGTGAGAATTAGGAGGAGGGGGATTATAGGTTTCCTCATGTGTTTTAATCGAATTACTATTTTTGAAATGTGAACTAGAAATAATAATAAAGACAGTTATTAATATATGAAAAGTTACACACTGTGAACTTGTTGAAATACCTGGTTTGCTTTTAGTGACTTTTATGTACTAGTAAATTTGCAAATAGCTCTTAGGCATACATGTACAGTGTATTACACTTACTGTTAAAATTTTCAGTTTTCTATTTATGTACATAAGAAAGATGCCTTAAGTTTCCTTTTTACTTTTGCTTCAAGAAGCAGGAATAATTTAATTTTTTAACTATTGATTTTTTAAAATCCAAATCCAGGAAGAAATTCAACAGAAATAGCAAATCATTTACCAGTACAAATATGTAAATTAATTTTAAGTTTGCATATGTTTATATATCCAGGAAGCATACTGAGATTATCTTCATTTTTTTCACAGTTAAAGGTGAAATTATATTCCAACATGTGCAAGTCTGCAAGCACAAGTGTAATATACACTCACCCCAAAGGTCTTGTAATACCCCCTTACCCCCAGTATGTACTCACCCCAAAGGTCTTGTAATACCCCCTTACCCCCAGTATGTACTCACCCCAAAGGTCTTGTAATACCCTTTTACCCCCAGTGTGTACTCACCCCAAAGGTCTTGTAATACCCCCTTACCCCCAGTATGTATACACTCACCCCAAAGGTCTTGTAATATACACTGGCCCCTATGGTCTTGTAATACACACTGCCCCCAAAGGTCTTGTAATATACACTCACCCCGAAGGTCTTGCTTTTCATGCGAACCTCCCCCTGTTTTAAGACAATGGACTGTTCAACTCCTTGATAACCACCATCTCCACTCATCTTCACACATTATAACAAAGTGCAATTCAAAAAGACATCCTGGGTGAAAAAAATTAATTATTATTATAATTTGAAATTCATAATAATTAATAAAAATTTATTATTAGTGCATTATGAAGTCTTCAATTACCAGATAATTGTCAATGAAAAGGTCCCAACTTTAGGCTGCTTGTCATCAAGATAAATAGTTTTGGACTCAGAAAATGTAAAGGTATTATTTGCATCATCCATACAAGTATATAGTTACATACGTTACATAAATAAACAAATTTATGAAATATATCACATCAATGACCATGATGACAATATCCATATGTTTATGTATGGTATACTTAGTCTTACATAATGAAAAGTAAGTAAACTTATAAAGATAGATGACATTATAACACATGAATGCATAGTCAGTTCCTACATGTACTAAATTATCAGTCAAAATCTGTGCTTTTTACACACACATGACAAATCTTTATGATCAGCATGTTATGTGTGAGTTTTAAGGCAATCACATGTCAAAAGTTTCAATTATAACAATGGTTTCATATGTGCACCCTTACCTTTTTTATTACCTTTTCTACTAAAATATTCATTCAGTGATGAAAAAAATTCTGAAACATGTATTTTTTTTTAGTTTCTAGTAGTATTTATATTCTGACATTTTTTTTAGGAAATTTTACATGATATATGTAAATACTTTCATGCTTTACTCTATACTCTAAATCATTTTTTTTTTTCAAATTGAAAATTTCACCTGTGTATAAATACCTCTGCTTAAGTGTATATTTAAGGACACTCCACAATCTCAAGGACTATTATATAGACACTTATACACTTGATTACAACTAAGGGAATAATTGTGAATGAACAGTTGGGTATAATATATATAAATTCCTAAAATTTGTTTATTCTGCCTCAACTCGTATTTGTTTTGTTTTTTTTTAAATTGTACTGATTTTTCTTGTTTTTGAGGGAAATCAAAAAATTATTCAAACAAGAAATTAACACTGAAGCAGGTTTGTTATATATGGCAAAATATATCAAATGGATTTAAAAAGGAGTTAAAAACTGAATCTTTTTTTTTCTTCTGGAAACTACTTAAAAACTTAAAATTTACCTGTATCATGTATATAGTGACTATATAGCATGACAAGTACTATACCAGAACATCATAGGACTGTATGACAAAAAAAAAATTCACTAAGTGCAAGGTTACATAATATGCCTACTTTGGAACATTATGCATATCTGTTACACATACTCATAATCACAAGTTGTGACCTTGACCTTTGCTACTACATGTAAACACATGAAAGCTTTCTTCGTTATCAACTGAAAGACTTATAGAAAAAACGAAACCTTGTATACAGTATAGTTCATTGGTCATATAAAGCTTCACACTGTAAAAGATTTGGCTTAGAAACAGTTTGATCAAGATGCCTTTTACATGTATGGCTATAGTACTGAATTTCATTTCTCTAAAATGACCTTTTTTTAGAGTCATGATATAACAACAACCACCCACCCCAAAAAAGAAAAACAATTAAGATATCCAAATTCAATTTCTTTATACATAGCAGGATTCAGCCTCTATATTTAATGTTTTTCTTACTTGTTAACTCGGAAAAAAGATAATTACTTGTCCAAACCTAACTTTTTCTTGAATGAAAATAATACATTGACGGTGCGACCGTTAGGGCAAGCGAAGATAATTAGAAAATGTTTTAATTTTGATATGGCTCATCAAATTGCACGTGACATTTGTGTGTCTAGACTCTGACGTCACATGACGTCGTATGTAAGTTGCATTATCCAACAGAAGCCTGGAAATTGCTAATTTAATTAAAGAACCTATTTATTGACTATTTTTCTGCAACATATCCATTGAATCAAGGCAAATTCTTTATTTGTTTAACTTTTGTTTGTTATTCTCGTGAGAACGTAGCTTTAACAAGTAATGCATTGTGGGTCCAGAGTTACTGAGGAAAAAAATTCTGATAAATGAATGTGCAGTAGTCCTAATTTTCTCTTTGCCAAGGTGTTGCTTTAAGAGCTCGTAGTGACGAGCGTCGCGAAGGGATGCTCTCTGCATTTGCTATCAAGAACTACTCTTGATAATAACTTGAAAATTGTTGTAAATATTTTTGATAGAATCTATAAAATATTCATTGTAAATGTGTAATAGCAATAATTAAGTGAACATTCTAGATCTAGAAGCACAGGCATCTATATTTTTCTTTATAGCATGCAGACCTGTAGCTCGCTGGTCTGAAAAAAATGGGATGGATGACCAGAGAGCTACAGTACCCCCTTTGAAAAAAGTTTATATTTATTGCACACAAAAATACAGTCTTCACAAAAACTTTTCAAATTAACTGGCCAGTCGGACCAGTGAACTTTCAAAATTTACTGGCCAACCAAAATTTTTACTGCCCCTTAATTAAAAAAAAATTAAAAAAATAAATTTTCATAACTGTAAATTTATACATGTTTACATACTTCAACTTTTGAAATGCCGCCATTTTTTAGAATGGTATTGCCTGTCTTTACCGTATGCAGGAAAATGTATATCGGATATCAGACATGCAGGCCAGTCTAGCCATTTTTCATCCTTTGTCGCGTTTCGGTAAGTTGTTCTTTGGAACTTCGCACATTTTACGTACTAGTTAATAGTTACTAGCTAGTTCCGGTTGTTACGTAATACATCCATGTTATAATAGGGTTATGATAATACGATTCAACAACATGTGCTTGTTCTTTTTATTTTATATATTAATGAAATTTACGCAAGTAAGACAGTTAAAAAATATATTGACTGTTTATGATTTTTATAATCAACTGTTACAAGCCCATCGGACTTCTTGAATTTTGATTTTCACTGACCCGACATCAAAATTCACTGGCCTCAGTCTTCGGACCAGTGAGTTTTCGTGAAGACTGAAAATATGCTGTTTTTTTATTTTATGACAAGTCACGTAAAAAACATGTTGGACCGTATTGTCTTGCCACCCAAGATGACAGTATAACAAGCAAAATTTTCTATGGTATCAATTTCAGGCTCAGGTAGGCTATTTACTATGGTTTTGTGAAATGTTTGATAATGAAGTAGTGAAAAACTAGCTGCTTGAGAAAATTCGGACTTTTTTTTTTTTACAATTCAGTTTTCAATTTTTACAACGCTTGGATCTGTACAATTTAAGCCATGTAAACAAGTTGAGCAGACGCCATTACGGAGCCTGCATACCTTTACTTTTTTACAAATCAATAAGATACATACATATTTATAAACCAAGACCCAAGTACCTGTGCTGTAGCTCTCTGATTGTCCATCCCATTTTTTTTAGACCATCAAACAGATCTGCTAGATCTATATCCTAATCAACAAGGTGCAAATACTGCCAACAAACTATATGGCCGGTTTTATATAAATATGTTGATAACAGAGGTAATGTAACTTATTGATAAAATATAGGAATAGGTACCTCACAGTCACTCAGCCACTGACTTGACTGAGGTTGAACATTAGAAATATGTTGGAACATTAACATGATCAAAGCAAAAATACATGTAATCTAGTCCAGCAGCATATTCAGAAGTTTGTATGGTAGAAGACAATGGATTCTTACCTTACATTAAAGTTTTTAAAGCATACTTTGCGATGTCGTTTGTCATTTTCTTGATGTTGTTTTCTTCTTCAGACTGGAGTTTTTTGGGTTTGCCCACCGGATATCTTTTACGGTATAACGAACCCGATCCAATTTTAAACCAACACCGTGAACTCATTGCTGAAATATTTCCTGTTCCACTTGAACACTGTTGAATGTAGAATATTTTATTTGAATAAGCTAAAGGCATGTAAATAAAAGACATGACTAATGCTTTTAACGAATGAAAAGGGGGGGGGATAAATAATTCAGATAAATGGTTATTTATTTCATTGTCCGACTCTGATCAATTTCATTTTTTTTAATTCAACAAAATTATTTTCACTAATAATTCAACCGATATGATATAAACCTATATGAACTAGGGATATACTATACATGCATGTACCTTAGAATAAGGACATTTTCCGTCGCTGTTCAGATAGGACTTACATAAAAGGATTGTAAGGGATTGATTGATTGATTTTATTTTGTTTAACGCCAAGTCGGCAATATTTCAGCCATATTTCGGCGGGCAAGTTTGTTTATTAACCGGTTTTTGAAAGTTTTTTGGTATCTCTGGCGGCCCCCAATGAGCCTACTCTTTATCGAACTCCAGAGAAACGATCTTTTACATGCCAAGGGGGTTGTTATCCTTGACACGGGGTACCATTTAATGTCCCATCCGACGGACTTAAAATTTAAAAATATGTAAACTGTTAGAAATAAAATCATCTAAATATATCTCATAAAATTGCTCTAATCATTTCTATATTTTATTGTAAAAATCAGTTTCATGTAAATACTCCAAAATTACATGTACATTAACATTTGTAAAAAGGTCATGTATCGTTTTTGCATTACCAAAGAATTGGCGAAAAATCAGAACATTCTAATAAAATATGATTTACAGTTATCGGACAGTCACGGGATATACATTCCGGCTGAGACTCCCGATTCAGTAAGTATTTATGTGTAATTTTAGAGTGACCAATACGTATTCTTGATATAATTACTTCGTCTTGACGTTTCAGACCGAAGTCACATTTGTTAACTTTGTTTTCAAATCATCACAAAAATTCCAATAAATTTGCCAAAGAGAATCGACATAAATTTTAACGAGATATTTCAAATCGGTGTAAGGAATTTTAAATAAAGTAATTTCATGTTGAAGTGCTGTTTTTGCTGCACTGTCAGCCTTAGTGTTTCCAGGGATGCCGATGTGGCTCGGAATCCAACAAAAATTGACTTTTTTAAACAGAAAGGAAGAATGATTGAATATCATGCGAAAGAAGAAAATAATTCTGGTCCAAAATAAAGGCTGAATAATTAAAATTATTCAAACCTTAAAATAAAAAACTACATATGCTTTCAATGATTTTTTTAAAGTGTTATTTCTGTGAATGTATGCAATATCGGATTAAGTAGGGGGAGGGGGGGGGGTCGGACCCTCCCAGCCCCTCTCGCTCAAGGACTTTTTTAAGTATCATTTTATCAACTTATTGCATTAATAAGACTCTTATGTGTATTTTCTTCATCCTTCTAGGATAAACAGAATCCGCTTGAGGATCTCTTTATCTTATTTGACCAACATGTAGTACTGACTTAAAAATATGCCCTCAATTGAAAAAGTAGGTCAAACTTCATGGTCAAAGTCACAGGGTAAAAAAAAAAAATCATAGTGTATTCAGAAAAAAATGTTACAGGTAATAAACATGTGTAATACGAAAGCCCTATATTTTCTTTCTCGAAAGTTATCACCAATTTAATGTAATGTTTAAATATTATTTTGATATATCAAATAGGTCAAACTTCAAAGGTCTTGTCACAGGTAATTTACATGTGATTTATGAAAGTTCTATCTCTTCTCAATCAAAACTTCTGACCAAGGTAAAAAGACAGATGACCCCTTATATTCAAAAGATTTAATGTCCCCTTACTTTTGCGAAAGCAGCTAGGAAAAAAAAGAAATGGAGTATGATTGAAATCATCAAAGAAATAGAACAACGTTTTAATAAATTATACATTTATTTAGACACAATACCTCACTACAATTATGAATATTACTTTGTCTTTCCTATATCTTAACAAATTAAGGAAGACAAAGAAAAATAAAACCACAGAGCAAGTGTACTCCTGTTGTACAGGAGTATTTCTTGTAAGAGTTAACAAAATACATGTAAAAAGACAAGAGGCCCATGGGCCTTATAGGTCACCTGAGCATTATTCAACAACTTTCCAGTGATTGAATTTGATCCATGTTTTCAGCCAGATGCTATAGCATTTACAATTTGGTCATCATAACTATACACATAGCAGTTCCTTAGTTTGGTTACTTAATACCCATAGGCAGGGTAGGGGAACAAAAAATGCATTTCAACAAATCAGTAATATCCAGCAATAATGAGTAGTGCCGCTACCACACATGAACCCTTGACTCTTAGGCCTAGATCCACACATTGTACAATTTTTGGAAAGGCATTCATGCTGTTCAAAAATATTTGATTAATACCAAGGAGCACATTTCAAACAATTCATTCATTTTCAGTATATAAGTACAGCCCCCCCCCTCCCCCCCACCCACCCACCCCCTCTATGGTACAACTGACCGTGGGGCCTTGAAATTTACAATTCTTGAAGATTAGGGCCCTTGTTCATAACTATATAGGTAGTTCATCTGCTTAAAACCTAGGTGCAAAGAAGAAAATATTCAAAGATTTAATGTTTTTTCACTATACATGTATAATCAATATAGCCCCCCCCCCCCAACACCAGAACCCCTGACCCTGGGGCCATAATATTCACAATTTTGGTAGAGGCACTCTTGCTAATCATAACTATGTACTTAGTTAGTTTATATAAAATCTAGGAGCAGAGAAGAAGATTTTCAAAGAATTCATGTATTTTCACTATATAATCAATAGAGCCCCGCCCTAACACCAGAACCCCTGACCCTGGGGCCATAATATTCAAAATTTTGGTAGAGGCACTCTTGCTCATCATAACTATGTACTTAGTTAGTTTATTTAATACCCAGGAGCAAAGAAGAAGATTTTCAAAGAATTCATGTATTTTCTCTATATAATCAATAGAGCCCCGCCCTAACACCAGAACCCCTGACCCTGGGGCCATTTTTTTGGTAGAGGCACTCTTGCTCATCATAACTATGTACTTAGTTAGTTTATTTAATACCCAGGAGCAAAGAAGAAGATTTTCAAAGAATTCATGTATTTTCACTATATAATCAATAGAGCCCCGCCCTAACACAAGAACCCCTGACCCTGGGGCCATAAAATTCACAATTTTGGTAGAGGCACTCTTGCTCATCATAACTATGTACTTCATTAGTTTATTTAATACCCAGGAGCAGAGAAGAAGATTTTCAAAGAAATAATGCATTTTCACTATATACTTACTTAGCCCCACCCTAGCACAAGTACCCCTGACCCCAGGGCCATGAATTTCACAATTTTAATAAAGGACTCAATGTTGATTACAATCATGCAAACAGTTTGACTGCTTGATGTCCAGGAGTAAAGAAGAAGATTTTTAAAGATTGCATTAATTTTAGTGGTTTTGGCCCCACCCCCCAGGCCCCAGGGGGGCAGGGATCATGAAATTCACAATTTTTGTTCCCCTTCACCCATAGATGCTTTGTGTCAAATTTGGTTGAAACTGGTTCAGTGGTTGCAGAGAAGAAGCTGAAAATGTTCAAATGTTAACACACGACGCACGACGACGGACGAAAACAGATGGCAATAGGTCACCTGAGTTTACTCAGGTGACCTAATAAGTAATTCCCTGTACGTATATATGGTGCACTCTAAACATTCATTTAAAAATAAAGAAAACAATCTTAATTTATTGTACAGCAATATTTTCACTCCCTTTTGATAAAATTAAAACCTAAACAAGGTACAGAATTAAATTTGCCTAAAGAACTAGTACAATGAAGCGCATTGAAGTGGTAAAATTTTCCGTTCGAATGGAACGTTTTGAGCTATATTTAGAGTGTTTATTGTCATCTTTTGACACGCCCATTTCTTTAGAAATTGATAAAACGGTCAAGTTGTTTCTTCAAATACCTGTAGAACAGGTTTTCCATAAATATAATAGCCAATCAAATTGAGGATCTAAATAAACACCGAGTAAACACGTGTTCGACCAAAACATGTGTTGTGGTAACTTCAATAGACATGATAAGTTCAAAAAAATGTACATATTCGTTGCAATTTGTGTTTCTCAGAAGCGGGGAGTCTCTATATCTCCCTTTTAATTTTTTTAAAGCTCCATTTCAGTGTAACTCATGTTGCTTAATTTGGGATGTCCTAAAACTAGCGAATATTACTTCACTCGTTTTGATAAATGGGCGTGTCATTTTGTTATAATTGACCTTCAAAACATGACTCAGAACTTTTCATCCAAACGGAGAATTTTACCACTTCAATGCGCTTCATTGTAATTGTTATTTCAGAGTTTTTACCTGGCCCATAGAATATTGGGTGGGGGGGGGCAACACCCCCTTTTTTTCCGAATGTAGTTTTTTGTAATTTTTTTTTATAGGATTTTCTTGCTATTGAGCTTATTTTAGTTAAGCCAGGTAAGCTATTAAAACTAAGACAATTTCATGTCCATTCACAACTTCAAGAAGATTAATTGTGGGCTGTTTACAAGAGTCATTTGTTCCGAACATGATAAAAACAAATATGTTCAAGTACAATTCAACATATTACATATATAACATATTCTTTTGATTTTTCATAAATTGTACAATTTTTATTGCACTAGTTCTTAAAGTTAAAAAAATGAAATACTGCTAGCCTAGAATGAAAAACTGCAGGGAAAAAAAAACTGTAACTGTAATTAAATAATTTAATGATTGCAATAGAAAGTATTGCAAAAGATTTTTTTTTTAATTAAATGAATATGATAAAAGTTACGATAAGCCTCGATCAACAAGAAAATTTTTAGGAAATGAAAAAAACTTCCTTGTACATTAAATAATTAGTACATATGTACTACATGTAACATGTATCAGCTTCATTTTAGGTACATATCAGCTCAATTTTCAAAAATATTTTCAGCAAAGAAGACTGGCGAACAAGCCTGAAAATACCTTTGTTTCAACAAAAGCACAATTTACACACAAAAATATTTTCTACTAAAGAAGATGAGTAAATAAGTGAAGAAAAATGCCTATGGTTCCACAAATAAAAAAGAGAAAAAATTACAAATGTCAATTATATCTCAATTTTCTTTGATATTTCAGTTAATATTGAATTCAAATATAATTATCTAAATTAAATCTCCACAACTTGGAACAATCTCTTAATTGTTCATTTAATTTGTTGAAATTATTCATCTAAGTTAAGAGGACAAAAATTAATGATTATTTCTTCATATTTTAAAACAATTTTTCGAGATATCATAACTGGATCTTACTTTTTTCTTCAAAGTAAGCTTAAGAAATATACCTTTTTTTTTTTAAAAGAAATATTTGAAGTTCATTCAAGGATCATATAACAAACAAGATTTCAATGTTGCTATTCTTATGAGTTATAATGTGTAGCGTCAGTCTCTCAGAAAAAAAAAAAATCAGAATTTTTACTGCTAAATATTAAATTCCAAATACATTGTAATCATTTTTTTTTTATCATGAAAAACTTTTCCTGAGAAAGAATGACTGCACTTAAGGACGTTATTTGGAACCTTTTCGGTTACCCATTTTAAGTTTAACATTACAATATATCGCTATATTAATCTATGATTTATGTGCAAGCACACAGAATTTTTCGTCATGCATATTTTTAATTACATACAACGCTATTGAAAAGAACACGTTTAAGCCATAAATTCCGGAAAGTTGAACTGGACCGCTATTTTAAGGTGGCAGCAAAGGGCGGAACATTTAAATCGCATGGAAATGGATCATATGCACATGGTTTTCCGTATTTGATTTACATTATATATGAAAAAGGCGGAGAGGAGGGTTTTGTGTTCATTGTGTACAAAAAATAAATGATTTATAACCATGCATATAATTTCATTAATTTGTATCCACGTAAGTAAGTAGAGTAAGTAAAGAGCAGAACATTAAGAGAAAAACAAAAAGTTCATAAAAATAAACAAAATTGTGATAAATATATGTCTGCATTTTTACGCTTAGGTTTGTAGTGTCTTTTTAAAGAATTATTGGTAGATGAAAATGACACTGAAATACATTTTTATTTTCTGAAATATAAATGAAAAATTTTGCAACCTGTATAATAATCTGAAATAAGTACACACAATAAATCCATAAATGACATGCCATTTGATTACAATTTTGACCTTTATTCAGAGTACAAAGGGCAATGCATTAAAGAAAATGAATTTTGGCTTCTACATTATCAAGCACTGCATAATTTTCTCTATCTAACGTTCTTTTAAAATTGTAATATTAAAATCTCACTGCTCATGTAGTATTTGCTGTCAAAAATAATTATATGTGTTCGAACCTACAGTGTATTTTAAAAAAAATGACATTTTCACTTTATCTTAATCATCTTGAATAATAATTGTGGACTAATTTAATTAGTAACGGAAAAATAAAATAAAAAGTTTAGTTTTTTTTTTGGTGTGAGCTCACCTAAAACTCTTACTTTTTTCTTTCAACTGCTACATGTATATGTACAGCATGTAATAATTTTCTTTTAAATGCCCCGAACAAAAACACTATAGTGAAAGAAGTCAACGTAAACTTTAAAACGCCAATAAATTGTACGCAATGATAATGTTTTGAAAATGGAAGTACATGAACGACTACACAATTATCGAAACTTGAATGTCATTGAGAAAAGTGATTATAATATCAAACGGGTCACATGGGCTGACACTCGGTGACTTGCTAATTTAGAAGCTAACTCGAGCGAAGTTTGGGTACATTTTTTTTAAAATTAGATATGAGCCGCAACTTGACCAACATTGTCCTTTGGATATGTATAGGTTTAAAGTAAAATACACATTCTGTGCATATAAGAAAAATGGTCAAGTTGCGGCTCGATGTAAACAAAGTCGTTGAAAACTGGTATGCATATGAATAACAATAGAAATGAGACAAAACTTTTTAAAAGATAGTGTCGCTCGGCATTATTTAATACTTTCATGTAATATAATACACCAAAACCTGCTCTTACATTGTTTAATACCTATTGAACATTAATTTAATGAATTTTGGAATTTTATTTTGCGCAAAACATCGGGTTCCAACTCTCATAGCTTAAGTGCAGTCATTCTTTTTCCAGAAAAAAAAATTATTTATATTTTTTCAGTAGTTAACAAGTCTTTGCTCTAAATTATTTCACAAACTGATTTTGATTTTTTTTAAATACATACTTGAGGCTACATGCACTAGCATTTTGCATGTCTTGTTTACCCATCTTCTTTTGGGAAACAAACAGAAACAAACAGTTTTTAAAGCAATGGCAAGTTAATATACAAGTATGTATACTTCAAAATCATAAAACCACTTCAAATCTATATGCTTCTTGTTATTAATACTGAGTATATTATGGGACATCTGTGAACACGTGAATCTATCTAGTTTAATTTGAAAACTGCTTAAGAAACTATAGGCAACTTATTTTACATACGGTACCACAACAAACTTCTCAGTAAAACGGTGGCTAAATGTATTCAACACTTTAAATTATTGCCGATTAAAAGTTTTGTACATACATGTATAAATTTAATATACAAGCAAAAAAAAACAATTCTTTTCATGTAAATACAAGTATTTCTCAAAACAAAAATATTTTACAACTCACTGATAAATATCCAGGTATGTAAACAAGTCTTGATATTATTAAAGCATCACAAAACAATATTGAGGTCATATATCATAAATACTTGGTAACAAATGATTGATATGAATTGAAAACCTATTTAAAACAATAAAAGACATCGTTTGAGACTTAAATATTACATAAAATGGTTGTAAAATTTTCTGTGAGAAAGAAAAAGAAACAGTATAAACTATACATGATAATTTTTTGCAACATATTTCTTTATTTCACAACACTTCTAAAAATTACATTTATATACGTACATGATTCAAAATAATATCCATATCAAACATGTGTACTAGTTGATCGTAAATGGTAAATACACAGAAGTCTTCATTGATTTTTTTTCTAAAATGGGAGAAAGAATCAACAAAGAAAGTGCACTGTATCAATGAATCTTTTGAATTAAATATATCTCTTTACATCAAAAACTCCTTATAGTGACATATATTGTCCGTTGACTCTTTATATTTCTAGCAACACAAAACAGCAAGTTTTTCATTACTTTGATCATAACAAAAAGAAAGAGGCAAGCAAAAGTAGATGAGATTCTCTGATTAAAGAAAAAAAAATAATGATAATTCAACAATAAAGGCTAGGGGCTCGAGGCTGACAACACAGTAAATTGTAAGCTACATGTAGCTGAAAAATACTGCCGAAGAATTAAAACAGAACACTGAGTACAGCATTATTGTTCTTTTCAATCAATTTTTGTACAAATTTTTAAACAAAAAAATTTAAAACAGATTTGAATATCAATTCAGAAAACATTCAGAAAACAATGCAGATAAAACAGTACTTTATAGTTGATATGTATTTTTATGATATATGTGGAAAACATTATAAAACCTTGTTAAAAAGCAATATTAAATCGTGATTATAAACAATATTAATTTTTTTTTAATGTATGTTTATATAATTAAAGCTTACAAACTGAGACAAACATCATCACTCATTCTAAAATAGATATACACTAGAAAAATACCCCTTCCAAGATGCACTTAAAACATGATTATTTGAAAATTTCATTGAAAGAAATCTGTAATATCATCCCCCCCCCTTCAAAAATAAAATAATACCATTTCATGCAGCCTAGAACTTCTCCATATATTTAGTATACAATAATGAAACACAGTATGTATTGATCATAAGCATTCTTCAAAATGATCCTTTACACTTGCTGCACAATACATGTATGTCATGGACAATTCATATAATACACTTGTTGCATGATATGTCATGGACAATTCATTAAAACTACTACATGTATTCTAATCTCGTGACCTTTTCCAAGTGACCTTGGTTCAGTGTTATAATTAATCTACTACTCAAGAGTATCTCTGGGTCAAGTTTGAACCTCCTAGTAATATGAACACCCCCACCACCTCCAAAAAATTGGCATGAATTGGAATTTTGAATTATAGAACATTTTACCTGGACTACTACATCTTTGATTTAGAGCCAAAATACACTTTTGCCAATGCATGTTTCCAATTTTCCCACTCACATAGATTTTGGAGAATGTTACAAATGATATTTGTTGAAGTATAAAGAATCATACTCTTGACATACACAGAATTTTTGGGAAAATGAAGAAATTAAAGATTTAAAATTTTTTTCTTGGGGAGGGATGGGGACGAAAATGATGAAGACATGAAAAAAGAGGCAACAAAAAATGGATGAACAATCAATGAAAACACTTTACAACTGAACAAGTATGAATGTATATTGCTTTTTCAAAAACATGGAATGTCAATCAAGTTGGCACAGAGAGACATGAGTACATAACAACCTAGTATTAACACGACTTTACATGTTGTGCACTCATTCCCATACTCTAAGCACAGAAATGCAAGTGAAAACATTTGCAAGAAAACAATGCAACATCAGATAGACATTCTCCTGTACCAAGAGCTATATTGACATTTGAGATGTTCAACATCAAACAGACCAAACAGACATACCCCTGTACCAAGAGCTATTTTGACATGTGAGTTGTGCACAGAAAAATCTTGCTGCAGCTCAGTCATCAGCTAATCCTATCCATTACATGCTCCTTGTTTATAGGATCTGTTGGTTGTAGGGATTCTATATACAGGTACATTAGTACACATCGTCCTCATCACTGTCATTGTTTTCAGGATCGGTGGGATCTAGGGATCTGAGACTGGCAGACATTGTGTTAATCCCACTCTGGCTACTTCTTTTTAACCTGCATGTAAATCAGAAATATTTTGAAATTTTGCTTAAAGTAACAAAACAAGCCAGTAATGTTGACAATAAAAAAACAAAAATGTATGTGTAATTGTAGTCCAATTTCAATTTCTTTTTTATTACAGTATAATATTCATGGAAATTATGTTCCCTTTTCTGATATTTTGTACAAAAGTGTACATACATGTAGATCTTTTTGAAAAGGAATAACCTTTTCTTATTGTATGATCATTATAATTGCAATATTGAATCTTAAGACATATTGCTAAATTTAATTTATGTTATGAAAATTCACCTGCTCTGTGTGTGATTGAGTTGGACCTGTAAATTTTCTATTTGTTCTTGCATTTCGTCATTGGTGCGCTGTACTTTGCGATACAGATTTGCCTGGTTATCAGCCTGAAAACATTTTAAAATGTTTAAATGCATGTATTTTCAAGCAATGTTTATGAAACAATTTTAAATAAACTTTAAAATCTGTGTTGATACAACTTTAAAAATAAATAATGTTTCCATCTTTTTTAATACATGTAAATAGAATACCTAGTTGTTTTAAATTTTACTGTACGTACTGATTTTATATACTGTACAGTGTAATTTTAAAATAATAACATAAATATGTATTGTACAAGTGTATATGTATCTCACATGATATTGTGTAAAAAATATTTTTAAAAGGCACATTCATTAATTTGTTTACAAAGAGTTTTTTTTTTAACATTTAGAGAGTAATTAAGTTCTAGAAATCAACAGGAAATTCTTACCTCATCTTCAGCGTTTGCCAGGTCTTTCTTCAGTTCTTCTATCCGAGTCCGGAGTTTTTTGACCTCCATTTCATACTGCTCAGCTCTCCGTCGGGAATGATCCAAATCTGTCTGTCTTTCTTGGAAAGTCTTCTTCAATTTGGCATGTACGTGACGAAGATCATTTAATTCCTGAAAAATTTTGTGACAAAAAACATACACTAGGATGAATATTCTATTGCAATGCATAAATAAAATACAGTGGAGCCTCATTTATCCGGACGCTTTGGTTCCCAGTCAATTTGTCCGGATATGTGAAGCGTCCGGATACCTGAATCACCAGTTAAACAAAACAATATAACATTTAAAAATTCCATCCCGATGAAAAATCGTCCGGATACTGAAGCATCCGGATATCTGGGGTCCGGATATCTGAAGGTCCACTGTAGATTTCTGGAAAAAATATTCCAATCATAATACCTGTATTTTGTATAGAGCTAATGGTGTTTGCTATGGCTTCACATACATGTTCATATGCTGGTAAATAACATGTACAATACATGTATATACTTAAAAATTCTAGTTGTGATTTCCTTAATACAAGTTGTAGTTTACAGGTAATTGTAGTGGTTTCATTTACCATAATTTACAGAAACCGATCCTTGAAGCAAAGACCATTACCATACATCTATCAAATTTTTTTCATTTTGTTTGAACACTCAGTTTTAAAATCAATTTTGTTTCTAATCTCCCTTGATTTTGGTTAATCCCCCTTTTTTGTACCTTGGTTTTGTCATTCAGATCCTGCTGTAGGCCTCTCACATCAGAGTCCACCACTGCTGAGGTCTGCTGTTTCTTGCTTTCTAACTGTTCCTCTAGGTCCCGGATCTGCCCTCTACACTTCTTATTTTCTCTCTCCAAGGCCAGCTTCTCAGATTCTAGTCTCTCCCTCTTACCCCACTCATCAGCATTTTCTCTCTGAAGCCTCTCAAGCTGTATAAGAAACACATATATCGGATAAACATTTTATTTCTTAACGTTACCATGATTACTCAAAAAAAAACGAAGATGTTTTTTAAATTTCTGTTCATCAATTATTGCTATAAAGTTTAATAAGAGTCATTAGACTAATGAAATCAAATGACTAAAAAACCCCAAACAGCAAAACAGAACATCAATATTTTGTTTCCCATAATCCTTCCCAGTTCTAGAAAATTGTACAAAAACATTGGAATAAAAATACTTTTAACCTTTTTTAATGTAAAAAAAAGGAATTTGTGAAGTAAAATTCACTCATCCTCACTATGATTTTTCTTTTACAAATTTGCATAAGAATCTGAAAATTAATTCTGTGTACTGTAGCCTTAGTTAAATGTACTAGTATTCAGAATTCATATTTGATCAATTATATTCAACCTCTTTTCGGACTTCATTAAGTTTTTTGTCCACCACAGACTTATTACTAATCTCCTCATCAACATCTTTAATAAGTTGATCAATTTCCCCTCTGTGGTCCTCCTTCAGTTTGGATATCTAAGGAAGACATATAAATACAGTTTATACACCAACAGTCAAGGTTGCTTGTGAGATCTTTTGATATGTTTTAGACAGCATGGTTTTTTAAGAATTATTTTGTAGTTCTCTTATCACATTTACTTAGCGAATACAAATCCTAAACATTAAAATGTATACATATTTCCTTGTTTTACACACCTCAAGTAAAACATCCTGCTTTGATCTTTTGGCTTCCTCATATTTCTGTTTCACTGTGCTAAGATCCATCTGAAGTTTTTCTATGGTCTTCATTAGTGATGTTTTGTCCCTTTATAAAACATGTGAAAATTTTTTTTAAAAAAATTTACAAGGGAGTGTTGCAATTTTTATCAAACTAATAAATTCAACTGATCAAAATATGAAGAAGAAAACTCTCACCCTCTCTCAGCAAGAAGTGTTTTCTGTGCTTCATCCAGTTTAAGTTCAAACAAAGTCACTTTTTCCTCAGCTAAGCTTCCCTCTTCTTGACTCACATTATTCACATTTGTTGTCTGCACATTAACATTTTTCTCCTCAAAAGTCTTTTCTTTCTCAGCAGATTTACAAAGATTATTTTCCAACTCTTTTTTAACACTGTCACTCACACTTTCGGGGGAATCTTTCTTCAGTTTGACATTCTCTGCTTGAATTTCTTGCTTTTCTCTCTTAAGAACTGTACATTCTTTCACTAGCTGTTCCAGTTTGGCGCGGAGTTGGCGGTTTTCCTCCCTGGCTTTGTTCCGCTCGTTTCTGACCTTGCTCCACTTCTCCCGCCAATTGGCCGTGCAGTCTGACCACCATCTCATCGTCTTCTCCATCTGTGATACCCGGCCCCTGGCCTCCTCCAGTTCTCGCTGACGAATCTCATCCCGGTCATCCCAATCATTGTCCATGTTGGACATCTGTGACACGGGAGTATGACTGCCATCTCTCATCAGGGAAGGAGAAGGTGCCATAGGCAGCTGGGGAGATGCACCTGTGGCCCTGACATAGGAGACGTCCCCTTTTGAAGAACCAGGTTTCATTTTCTGGCTCATAGTTTTTGTTTCTCAGATACTGATCTAGAATGCCATGCTGTTACAGTAGATGAACATTTCACCTCATTCTCTGTCAGTGTGCCAAGGTCAGAAAATCTAAAGAGAGAGTAAAATGAAAGTTTCTTTTATTTAACAAATATTATTAATAAGGCTTAAATGCATATTAAAAACATATAAAACTGCACTAAAAAAATTCCCTGATTAATTGATAAAATGATATTGACTTATTGACCCAGGTTAATGGTAGAATTCATTGTATGTATTTGTAATGTAGTTATGAGGGACATGTAACTCCAATTGCATGCTATGAACACTAAACTTAAAGGTAGTTTCAAATGCAAAATGTCAGATAAATATGTTTATAAGAAAATGTGTTGATTCATTCAAACCTTTCAGCTTTCCCAATTTTATATGGAGTCTACAGATTTTAAACAGTCCCTACCATATGTCTACTGATCATTTTATAAAAAGGCTGTTCCTGCCAAATTTGAAAAAAAGATCCCTGGGTCATGGTACTTGACTACTTGTACAGGTTACCGATTCATAATTATTTCCATAACTACCCTGTTTGTCATATTCAGTCTTAACCATGATAACGTTAAATAATTCAATTTTAGTTGTAACACGTCATTTGATTGGTTAAGCGGTTTTATCCATTTTGTACAACATAACTTGCCTACGTCACAATGAGTTATGTCAAAAACGTATTACTCCGGTCGACGTTAACTTTTAAAATATGCGATATTTGAAGCCTTTTTCCAAAGGAAACAATGGAAAAATTTTCTCATTGTCTACATTGAAATTCAATAATAAGGAATGAAGCTTACTTCAACTTATGTTATATTTATATGTCGCGTTTTATAAAGCGTAAACTGCCCCAGGTTATGTTATATCGTATAACAAAAGTTGAAATAAGCTTCATTCCTTAAATATTAAGCAAATGTTTGTGTATCATGTAAATTGGACAGCTCCTTCCTTTTTAAGTAATACAGATGGTGTTATACTGCTGCATGTTTCTGAACAATTATTTTAAAACCGAAAATGGTGGAAATTCCGAATTTGGAGATTTGGCATTTTAAACAAATGTTAAACATTAATTAAGTTGTCACAAATCATAAAAATTATGAATAAATTGGGAGATTGTAGAAGTCTGTAAGTTTAAAAATACCTTACATATCAAATGATCCACAAGGAATATATCTGATCTGTAATTTTGAACCACTGAATTTGATTTTCATTCATACATTGTTACACAAGTAACAAAAATGTGAACATTGTTTAATCTTTCACAAATTCGATTGAATATCAATTAATTCAGTGATAAGTGAACAGGTAAATATCAATATATTCAACTTTTAGCAGGATCCAATGTCTTTCATTAGTTTTAATTCAAGAACTGAACACAGGCACCTGAATTTTTATCAATAAGTCGCTAATTAAGCCAAATATCGAAAAATTCTACCCCCTCTATATATAAATACACAAGGTGTGCAACGCCATTTTGACCCCCTCCTCGATTCAGGCTTGAATTTAACACATAAATTGGATATGCCTACCGGTATGCGTGTAGCATTGGGTTCAAATATGATATTTCTCGCTATACATTTCTTCCTAAAGTTTAAATCCAACGCGTTTATAATGCTAACAACTAAAATTCAAGCAAACTTCGAATTTCGTCCCAAGGCCCGATCGCCATCAGCTGATGTCACGGAAATTTAATCTCTACACCAAATGCTCGAATATATAAATTAATCAAACATATGTTAAATAAAATCAAGGATAACAAAGAATTTAATTCTTTGATATTTTATTATTTCCTTTTTTTGTTTGTCAATAAATTAAATATATAATTGCTGTATTAAAAAGTTTATATATTCGAGCATTTGGTGTAGAGATTAAATTTCCGTGACGTCAGCTGATGGCGATCTGGCTTTGGGACGAAATATATAGAGGGGGTAGAATTTTTCGATATTTGGCTTAATTAGCGACTTATTGATAAAAATTCAGGTGCCTGTGAACTGAAGAAGATACGGGTAAATATCTTCTTTGAGATAAAACTAAGAGAGAGCACTATTACAAGTCTCTTTTATCTTACCATCTATTCTTCTTAAGTTGATTCTTATTTCAAGTTTATCCCTCCAAGTTCTTTTTAGTCTACAGGAGTGTCTTTCTTTTCCAAAATTGTTTTAGCATCATTGTATAATTAAATGTTTCTTTCAACTCCCTTAGACTCATTGGAGAAAACGTTTTTTTGATTAAGAATATGGATGAGGTAGCGACACAAATCGTTGTTGAATCAAAAATGTCCGGTAACCAAAAGTTAGTCATAAGGCAGGGGAAAAAGAATTTACTAGACATTTGAAGAAATAGCATCCCATATCCCGACCATCAATTACTAATTCGAATTCAACAGCATATTTGAACAGAAACGAATCCAGGATTTTTTTTTTCGGAAGGGGGGGGGGGTACGTCGATTTACCCAAATTGAACCCAAATGGAAGCAAACGGAACCCACATGGAAACTGGACCCCAATGGAAATCAAATGGACCCAAATGGAATATTAAATATATCTATTATCGTATTCTCGAGTTGTTACTTTTTAAAATATTTTTAAAAATGAACTTATAAAATATTTTTAAAAATGAACTTAAAAAAGAGAATATTTAATTTTACTAATTTCTTAAATTGTATTTTGAAAAGACGATTTTTTTTCTATTTGTAATAACTTTTGCACATAATTGAATACAAAACTTAAGTATATAGTTTCAATGGACGTAGGTACCGAGCGGTGGGGGGGGGGGGGGGCACGAGAGACATGCCCCCCTCCCAATAATTTTGCCGATATATAGAATACTACCAAAAATAATTCGTATCTCAATATTAGATATATGAATAATTAATAAACTCTATTTGTAAGTTCATTTTTTTCATAATTTTGAATAAGTAACAAAACATATTTGATATTCCATTTGGGTCCATTTGATTTCCATTTGGGTTCCACTTGGGTTCATTTGTTTCCATTTGGGTAAATCGACATGCCGAAGGGGGGGGGGGGGCAACTCAGTCAAAAAATAAAAATAAAATCTGTCTCGACTCGACTCGAGTTTCTTGACAAGCCAGAAAAAAAGGGGGGGGGGGAAATTATTGAAACTCGAAAATCGTCCGATTGTGTTTGTGTGTGTGTGTGTGTGTGTGTGGGGGGGGGGGGGGGGGGTTGTCAGTATAGGTTTCAACTTCCTGAATAGTACCCTTTTTTTTTTTACTCAAACAACTCATGATCAAACACTGCATTATCCTTATAGCAACCTTATTTGACAATACTCTAACCTATAGTGGAGGAGGGGCAGGGCAACTGAATTTTCACTGAACATAATTTGCTAAAGAAAAAAAAAACTTGGTTTGGAAAAAAAGGGGGGTGGGTGGGCACCCCCATCCCCAATGATGCTAGGTGCCTGATACCTACTTACAATTTACTCGGATTGGTTTTTAATTTGATAAAGACATTATACTTACACTTTAGAAGCCTCAATGAGGCGCGTAATCAAGATAATATTTTTTTTTACCTAATTACTTCTTAATTCCTAAAGTTAATTATAATTATATTTTTCAAAATAAATATTATATTTGTTTGATAATCATTGGAAGGGGAAAAAATCAGATGATACATTATTATTTTTTATTTCGTTGAAACTTACACTAGAGGATATGGATTACCCGGTTCCCCCGAGGAGCCCTACACATTTAATAGGGCCTAGCTTATTTTGATTTTTCTAGGCCACGTATATGTAGGACGTTCAAGACCTAAACATGACAGACTCCAGAATCGAAAGAGTAAAATCTCACATTTCAAAGCATCCTGACTTTCCATTACCTGGAATCTTGTTTCGGTAAGATGCTTTATGAAAATTACTAATTTATAAGCATAAATGTAGAGTAAATAAAAGAATGGCTTTTAGTTCAATGTAAGGTGTACCATTTCTGCAATAAACAGTAAAAGTAAATATTTACGTCCGCGTGAAAAAAAACTTAATATCTATTGCATTACTTTTCAGAAATAATCGTGCAATACCAATACTTATGAAGGAAACGAAATGAATTCGGAAAATATTCTGTTTTTGCGGGGAGGGGGGGGGGGTCATTGGCCCTTTTCAATTAATATTCTTTCCGTTTCCTTATCTTCCACCTTCGCCCTCCCTTTTTTCATGCAGTCTCCAAACCCTTTTTTCCCCATCTCCCCATCCGCCAATACAACATGCGCTATGCGCACTTCCCTTGTAATTCAACCCACCACCTCCCCCTCCATTTTTGTGACAAATGCGTTCTGGCGCGATGACGTTGGACGTTGGAAGGATAACTCCATGGGACGTACGTTTGCATAGTGACACGAACGAAATTCATACCATAAACAATACATTGAAAGACAGGAAATGTTCAGAAAAATCGAAATTTATGCAGAAGCATCCTGAGATAATGTAGATGCAAAACAGCTTACCCAGGTTCGCAATGTGGCTATGGACCTCTTGTTAAGTCAAACGCAATTTCTATTTTATTTAAGCATTTGCGGTGTTGCAATGTCGCAACATATTTTTTGCTTAATTGGTTTTTCAGGTTTTTGTAATTTTTCACACATGACTTTTTTAAACCGTGACTTATTTAGTCCTAAAAATTGCTCAAATATAGGTACTCCTATATACGTACTTTACAGACCCAAAGAAACGGTTTGGGGATGGAGTTCTCAAGATAGGAAACTCTCCATTTTCTAGCTAGAATATAGAAAACAGAATAAGCTTGATTTATGGTTGTGTAATATGTGATTAAGTTTTTTAAATTGGGTTTCAAAATAATAAAATTGATTTTCAAGGATTTTTTTTAAAGATTGTATATCCTCTTTGTAATTGCGTTTTTCCTGCCTTTGTTTCATAATGTGCTTTAAGAGTAAAAAAGCTCCCATTTTCCTTTTGTAAAAAAAATACATAAATCACCTATAGTTTTATACTTTAGTTTATATATTTGTGGTAGTCTTAGATGATTTCCTATACATGTATATGTTTCCCCCTTAAAGCTAAAAGCTCAAGTGAGCTTTTCTGCATGGTCACCGTGACCCGTTGTCGGTGCATCCGTCTTTAAAAATAAAAAAAAACTACTGGGCCAGGAAATCTGAAATTTGGAAGCAACCCGAGGTAGTGAAGATTCTAACTTGTTCAATTTCCTTCAAATCATGAACACCCACCGGCACCCCCATCCGGCATAGGGTTTGGCTACAATAGGTGTTACAATTGGGAAATCTTGTGAAGGACAGCATGGCCAGAGTTACTCAGATGAGCGTTGTGGCCCATGGGTCTCTTGTTTAAAAAATAAATTAACACTTGTTATGGGAAAGTGCACGTATTTACATGTATAATGCCGGGGTATATTTTCAGAGATATTTTCCCAGTTTTACGGAACCCAGAAGCGTTTAATGACCTTATGGACGTGATGGTAGAGTTTGTGAAGGAGAAGGCCCCCGGGGTGGAGGTGATCGTAGGGCTGGAAGCCAGGGGGTTTCTTTTCGGACCCATCATTGCTCAAAGACTTAACTGCAGCTTTGCACCAGTCCGGAAGAAGGGTAAATTGCCCGGGGAGACGGAAAGGGTTACTTACACAAAAGAATATGGAACGGTAATTATACAGTCGTTATTATTTGAATGAAGCGGCCAGCATGATCAAAGACAGCTTTTAATTGCCTTTTCTACGATGGCTGGTATAGGACATAGTGACGTAGCAATTACTGTTTTTAATTTGACACCACGAAATAAATAAAAAAAATTTGGCTATATGAAAATTGAAGGAAACGGGGCAAGAATTTTTTTTTCTAGTATTCATTGTTTGGGTTAGTAAAGATGAAATTTACTGGTTCAGCTCTCTCTTTCCTACTCTGTGAGTTTTACTGCAGTCAAAGTCATTAACACATTTCACCAGCAGCTAAGGATATTTTCCTTAGCTTGATGTATATTACGCACAATTTGTACTTTCATCATTTAAAGCTGAATACGACTCGTAAATAGGAATAGGCCATTTTCGATATTACTCTCTAAGATATCAGCACCAGGGTATACTCTTCGCATTCGTTACACCTGACTGCTTTATTGTCACGGGTATTGGCGTGGAATGGTGACCCGCGTGTTCGGCTGGTTATCTTGCATTGCCTTTGTTTACATTTTATTGCAGTTTATACGTGTATTTTTGTTTCTTTAGTATCTTACTTTCCTGCATACAATAGTTATTTTTTTGTCTCTACCGAGTGCTATATAGCACGCGCGTCTGTCTACAGCGGTTACGACTGATTACGGTACTGAACAGTGACTTAGCCGCTTTATATAGGGTCCTCAGCGAATGGCGGACACATTCCATATTACGAATCATGTTCATCTTTAAACTCTTGCATGAATTCAAGACTACCGAGGCAAAAAAGTAAAAGTTTTTGTTGATACATAAATATCCAAGCTACACATGTAATCATAAAATCGCTTATTCAAAGCTTCCGAAAATAGATTTTGAAATTCAGCATGGATCTTAAAATTTTCTGGGAAAAAAATTCCAACCTACCTACTGAATACTGACCCAATATATTTCTCCTGTGCAGGATGTCTTTGAGGTCCAGAAAGAAGCATTCAAGCCCGGACAGTCTGTCGTAATTGTTGACGATCTCTTGGCAACAGGAGGTATGTATTATATTAATGTTTTAACGTTCTAGTAAAAAGTTTTTACTAAGCTTTACGTACGTAAACACAATTGGTGACTGGCATTCATTTTTGCAATGTTATCCTTGACTTCATTTTCAACAGCACGTTATTTTTTTCAAAAAAAAATAAAGAAAGTCGATCAAAAAGTTTCCAACTAAATACCCGCCTTGGAATAACCTCTAAATACACACTCTCTCTCTCATATATTACTCTTCCATTCAAATATTGACCCTCTTTAACAATAAGTATAGAAGCCTCTTCTAGTTCTATTTTATTGAATAGAAAACAAGTTAATAATAATTAGTAAACCAATATTTTGGGTACCACTGCATCTAATCATTATATTAATATTATTAACCCAAATTTTATTCATGATTAGTACTGAGAGGATATTGGCAAATGTTGATGTATATATGTTAACATATTTTCAGGTACAATGAAAGCAGCCTGTGAATTAATTGAAAAAGTGGGCGCCAAAGTGACACTATGCCTGGTGGTGATAGAACTGAAAGATTTGAACGGACAAGGAATACTGTCCCAGCCTTGTTACTCTCTCATTCAATATTAGTTGTTATACTAATATAACAAGGAAAACAGTATTTTACAACAACTCTGTATTAGTCGTATATTCAACAATGCTACTGATGTGACACATCGAATACATTGTTTGTGCCTTGATGGTCTACAAATTGAGAGATATTTCTGGGTATTTGAACCTGTTTGTATCTTAGTACATGTAGTAAAAGGTGCCTTTTCTTCATTTTTATTAAGAAAAGTTTGTTAAAAGTGTACTGAGATAACAAAGTATTGTTCTTCAAAACGAACTCTAGCTGTGAAATGGCAAAATTAGGCTAATAAAATTTTAGTTACAAAAAATTATTGTTTACCGATCTTTTTCGACAAAATTATACCAGTATGTTACAACGCGAAATGTAAGAAAAACTGGGATTATTGCATTTTGCGTTATTACATTTTACGTCGAAATCAACGCAGAAAGTAATATTAACGCAAAATTTAACAACACATTTTTAAGGATTATTACATAAGTACATTCTGCGTTATTACATTTTGCGTAAAATGTAATAATCCCAGTTTATTACATTTTGTGTTGTTATGACATCTCGCGTTGTAACACCGGTATATTAGAGGAATAAAGGAGAAGTGAGCAACCTCACAAACCCTATTCTCTTTAAAGAATTGGACATGGATGTAGGAGAAAGCCTGTCCACTTCTCTAAAGAGAAGACACAAACCCATGCTCCTACAAAAAATGTTGCAGTAGTTTATTTCATTTTTATCAAATCGATAAATTAAAAAGGAGTATAGCTAAACAGAAAATTACTTTTTTCAAATAAGTAAATAAATTGTTTGCAAATCTACAAAGAATTTCTTTAATAAAAATAAATTCAGTTTCTTCAATTTCCGTTCAGCTGTTTCAGAGGAGTTGCGCCGACAGGTATGACAGAGGCCAAACGACAGTGTAAGTTTTAAAGGGACATTTCTATCAGAAAAAAGATTTGCCTCTCAGCCTCTAGCTGCAGAAATGTAGTTCTCCGAATGTTTTATGCCCCCAAAATAGAAGATTCGGGGGTATATAGTTTTTGTCGTGTCTGTGCGTCTGTCTGTCTGTTTGTCCGCAAAAAACTTTAACGTTGCCCATAACTTTTGATTTAGTGGAGCTACATGTATATGGCTTTCATATTTTACCTATGCATTTCTTGTGACAAGACCTTTCTTTTGGTACCACCAAATACCTTTTTAACTTGACATTGGAGTATGACCTATTTTTTCCCCAAAAATTTAAACTTTTACTTTGACCATAACTTTTGAATTGTAAATACTAGGACTTATAATATATATTCCTTGTTAAATTGCAAGATCTCTTACTGGATACTAACACATTTGACCTTTTGACCTTGACGGTTTCTGTACTTACAAAAAAACGTTAACCTTGGCCATAACTTTTGAACAGTAAGAGCTAGGGCTTGCATACTTTACATATGTAATCCTTGTGAGAAGACCTTTCATTGGATTTCAAGAACCTTGACCTTGGAGTTTGACCTACTTTCGAAAAAAAAAAACAAACCTTGATCATAACTTTTGAAGGGTTAGGGATAGGGCTTTCATACTTCATATACTTAATCCTTATGGCAAGAACTTTCATTTGATAGCAAGAATCATGACCCCTGACCTTGGAGTTCGACCTACCGTACTTTTAAAACCTGTAACCTTGACCATATCTTGATACCAACAATTTTGACCCTTTGACCCTGGATTTGTCTTGCCTTTAAAAAAAAATCTTCGCCAACATCTTGTTATGCCCCCTCCCTTTCCATGAAGGGAGTGTATATTGCTTCGCTGCTGTCTGTCAGCCCACCGTCAGTTTCCCTTCATTTTCTTCATAAAGGTTGCACATATTGAAATGAAATTTGGTATACAGATTTATCATAAGAATATCTAGGTTAAATACTGTTTGGGTACGATCGGGCTATTTTGGACAGAGTTATGCCCCTTGGACTAAAAAAAAATTCTAATAATTAGCAGTGTCCATTCATTTTCTACGTAGATGTTGCACATATTGAAATGAAATTTGGAATACAGATTTATCATAAGAATATCTAGGTCAAGTTCTGTTTTGGGTATGATCAAGCCATTTACACAGTCATGTCCCTTTGACTTAGATAAATTCCAATGATTTGCAGTTTCCATTCATTTTCTTTGCAGAGGCTGCACATATTGAAATGAAATTAGGTGTACAGATTTATCACAAGAATATCAGAATATCTAGGTCAAGAATTGTTTTGGGTACAATCAAGCTTTTTTGACAGAGTTGTGCTTGATTATACCCTCATTCATTACAACTTAAAAATTCAAAATATTGGCTGGATTCTTACTTGAAAAGTCTAAACTTTGCAAATGGGAATAAGTAAAAGAAGAATCAAAAGCCTGGTACACACTTCTGCACACCACCAGGAATTCTTAACTTTCTTTGGCACCACAATAAAGGGGTTTACCTTTGTTTAATGTGTATTTTAAATTTTTCCAACATTAAAGAGCCAACAATAAGAGAAAAGTTTATTAAACATAACACAAAACATTTAGCTACACGCACTCATCTCTTTCACACACTTTTCATCAATATCCAAGTGCAGTTGTTGCAAAAGTCTTATACTACAGGTACATGTATTAGCAAATATGTTGAAGCAAAACACATCTCAATACTAGTATTCTCAATAACAAGCAATCTTCCTTTAATGCTTTGATTTTTGAAAATAAATTTTGTCAGGCCTAAATCCATCCCAAAAGTTTACTTTCCTTTTTTGAAGATAAATAAGATAATAACTTTCACTGATTTATCAAGGATTGGATTAATGTTGTTTTTTTTTTTTCATTGATTTTTTATCGTATTATCATTGTCCTCCTCTTAAAGCCAACACTAAATGTAGAACGGAACCCCCTGTCACTTTGTAGTCCTGTGCAGTTTTTTCATCGTTCCTGAAAAAAAGAAGACAAAGATCTTTTGATTCTACTTAGTAATAAGGATAAGGAAAGATAGAAAATAATATCAGTAATTCATGAAATAAGCATGATAAGAGTTAATATAGATATTTCCAATTCCTGGGAATTTATGATTTATGATTAGGTTTATGATTGCTGCCAAGTCTTAAGACCTAGAAGCAATCCAATACTGGGGATTTTTCTTAACCCTCACTTCAATATGTATGAGTATTAGATTCTCAAAAAACTGACAGTCTTAGACCAACTTCATTCTAGACTTTTGTGACGGTGACACCATGGTTCTTAACCTTGGACCCATGGAATGTTAAATTTTACAATTTTGAATAAAGGCTCGTACCCTTGTTGCTTTAGGTCAAGTAGTTTGTCAAGGAGCAGAGGTGATTGTCAATGATCTATTGCCTTTTCAATATGAGAGCTTCTTGGTACAGCTTGGATTATTGACATTCAGTGAAACATCATAATTCAATAGGTCTTGGTGAATAGTTTTCTACTGATATAATAATTTCCGAGTACAGGTATCAAAATATTATTTTCTAGAAATAATTATTGGTAATGTTGTTGTCCCACTACCATAATTTAAGATATGTCAGTGTGTCTAAGTAGAAAGAACCTTGGAGGGATAACTTGGTGGATAATTGTTACTTTGAATTTCAGATATTAATCTGGGGCTTTGTTCACAATTTCACTATACTTACATTTGTTTACCACTGAAAATCAACCTTTGTTGTGGTGGGGGAATTCCCTCTTTTTCTTCTACTCTCTCTTTTATTCTCTCCACCTTTGAGAAAAAATTAGTGTAAAAAAAAAATGATACTACATTTATTTTTCAAAGGGTAATAACATAATTTGTAACTCTTTTAACAATATTAATATACAGAGTTCTTGAAATCTTTTGGTCCTGTCGGCAAGACCGATAAAAACAACCAAGGACCGATAACTTTACGTTCTGTGTCAGTCCAAATGACCGATAGATGTTGAGAGAGCAACTTGCCAAAATCTGACTCAATTTCATACGAATTCTCTATAATCGACCGATCATAATCTGTTAAATGCTTTTCAGTATCTCGTAATGGCTCCTCTGATAAACGCAAGTATCAAACTTAAAACCATGATTGATTAGCTGTTAAAACAAGTTTTTGACGGCGCTAGGGTAAGCCAGGTGATAACTGGAACTACTGGTAGATTGAAAACTTACGAAGAAAATCGACCCCCCCATGAGAATTCAACGAAAATTGTTATACAATGATCAAATCTGCATGACGTGTGCAGTGTGTATATAATTGACGCAGGGTGTAAAATGTATTGATAATAAAATTCAAATACAGTTTTCATCTTTTTTACTGATTTTTTTTTTGGACTGATAGAAATCTGTCTGGACTGACAAACTTCCAATGGCAGTCAGTCCAAATGACTGACAGTGGAAAAAAGATTTCAAGAACTCTGATATACATTTTATTTATAATTAATGGTGTTAATGATTGTATGATTATTGATGTACTGAACATTTCATATTTAGAAAGTTAACAATATTTTCTTTCCATAGATGTTTACATGCATAAGGGGCGTGATTATACTTACTTTGTCTGTGGGTTCAATGTCAATTTCAATCTGTAATCACAAAACACAACATCCACTCATACAAATAAAAAGAAAGCACATCACTGTAATGAATTATTTTTTTATTATGCCATCAAAAAAGTTCAAGTTATAGTTTGCATATTTTAGCCAACCAAAGATTGTTAAAAAGTTCACCAGAAGGGAGTATGTTGGGGAAAAAATGGTGGAAAAAAAATATATACATCTTGCATCAATAAATTATCTGCATCAAGAAAAATGTGTGTTTAACATGTTTTAATGTGCTACAAAACAAGTTTTCATCCTAAGATTGTGACCAAGGTACATAACTTTGGAATCATACAATCCCAAAGGGCTTGTACATGACTAATATATTTGTTATTGTCAGTGCTGCTGCAACTCCTTTCAATTCCTTAAAAAAACTCTTTTCTTTAAAAACATTCCATAGTACCAGAGCACAGGGGCATCTTATCCACTCTGTTCTCTACTTCACATATAAAAATGTGTATTTTTTATATGTGAAGTAGAGAACAGAGTGGATAAGATGCCCCTGTGACCAGAGTAGATCTGTTCCCTTTCACATCTATCTGTGGTGAGCCAGAGGGTTGAGACTATTCTATTCCATGACAGCAGTGTGTGTGTTAAGTGTTTGTTGAGGGTAGGGGTCTATACTCTTTGATTCTGATAATTTAAATGTTATCCCTGTATTTTATTTCTTTTTAAATGACAGTTATTTTGGTCAAAAACGTACAATGCACGTTTTGTAAATAGCTCTGCTGTTGGTCAGATCTATATATAGAAATTTTTTCCACATTTACACCAAGGATCAGATTCAGAGAAAATAAATTTTGATGGGATTTGTTATCGTATAATGTGAATATAAACATATTGTTCTTTTTCTCAACAAAGAAAGGAGGGCATATCAAATACACAGTTAATGTTACACAAAATTTTTGAGTATAAAAAAAATATCTTACCTCTTTTCCTGTCAGTGTCTGAAAAATATTTGGAGAAAAGAACATTAACATGGCTAACACGACACAAAAAATAGTTTTAAAATATCAACAGCCATCCAAAAAAACCGATTTTTTACATCTTAAAGGCCATTCTTTCTTACCTTTACTTTGATTAACATTTTGACTGTTTTTCTTACTAATTATTTTTGCAATAATGCCGAGGCCGAATTTCCACAAGAAGTTCCGGTATGCCGAACTGATTTAAAACAGTAAATTTGATTGGCTAAGAATGAAAAATGGTAATTCGTACATAGATTTTCTCGTAAATTTTTAGCTCACCTGTTCATGGATTCCATTTTATAGAAGTATGGACCTCGTTTCATAATCAATAATCAATATCATTAACAGTTTAAAAAAATGAAGATTTAAAAAAAAAATCACAAATAGAAAAAAAACTTGAAGTCACTAAAAAATATTTGTTTGTATTCAAATACAAATGACCTACAGTACCTGATCACAAGTGAGTCATATTTTTTTCTACTATATTTGATATTCTCATAAAAAAAGAAACGCATAGTAGTAACAATGCACTAAGAAATGTGTGATAGTTTTGTCATACATTTTTTTTAAGATGGATATGATGCATTCGAGTAAAATAACTTTATTGCCATTTTCCACAAATCTCACAGACAAAAAGACCTGAGTTTGCAAAATGTCCAAACAAATCTTGATCTCAGTCTGCATTTGTTTGTTTCTAATGCAATTCCTACAGACACAAATAGGCTATCAAAAGCGCGAGGGGGGGGGGGTGTCTCTCGATATTTTGAATCTGGTTTTATCTATCGAAAATTTAAGCTTTCTAAAAATGTTGCATCTGAATATTGCATAGTGAAAAAAAAGAAAACGGGCGACTGGAAGCAGGTATACATGTATATACTGCAGTCTACAATAGCAAGAGGTTTTAATATGTTACGCATAACACCATATCTAATCTATAAAACATAAACCATTAACACAGAATATCCCATGTTCGCACAAAAGGCTGGAGACCACTTATGATACTGCATGTGAAATCACAGTTTTTCGTGGGATTTTAATTTTTGTTGTTTTCGTGGTATGAAGAGACCCACGAATTTATGTCCACCATGAAATGTAAATTTTTACATACATAACTATTAAAAAGTTTTTTCACCCACGAAATCAAATCCCCATAAACCAAGATTTTTTCCTCAAAACGAAAATTTATGATATGGACGTTTCAGAAACTTAGAAATTTATTAAGGTAAGAAAAATCCCTTCTGGCGAACTCCTCGGAGTATATTTATAAAAATATAAAAGAAGTTAGGCTACAGTTGTAGCTAATTTAAGAGAAGAAAAAATGGAATGCATCGGGGTACAAATAAATCTTTTTTTAACGTAAAGTTTGATAAAATCACATAAGCATGAAGGTGGTCCGAAGAACTGATCTGTTGTGGTGAGCTGTGCAGGTAATGGCCTCTTGCAAATAAATATATTCGGGATCGATGTTCACTTAATTCTGAATCACATATGGCGCTGGCTGGATACTTTTTTCTTCTTTCCAAAATCAAAATTTGATGCGCATTATAGTTAAATTTGAAAGAGTATTCCGATGGCACAGTATATTCAGGTTAGTGACGAAGAAGGCGACGAACCGATAGAAATCCCTAGTGAGGATGACGGCTCGTTATTGCTTAGCACACTTGCAGCACAGTTTCCGGGGGCATGTGGGATGAAATACAGAAATCCAAGCACTGGAAATTTTCGTGGAATTAGACTATCAGAGGGAAGACTGCATCCACCAGATGGAGTTTGGGGAAATTTTGTTTACATTGTCGTATTCCCCAAAGGTCTGTATGAAGAAACAAGGAGTAATAAATATTCGCATTTTCATATTTGTTCCTCATTCAACCAGTGAGTCATGCAAGAGATAATATTCAGCAACAACAAACCACCTTCCTATATCATTGCAGCAGTGACATCACATGAAGTTAGTTCTTCTCAGCATATCCGTTGCAGTTTCAAAAAACATGATTAATTCTGATCGTCTTTTGAACTGCTGTAGGCATGTTGAGAAGAACTTTATGAGATGTCACTGCTAAGTGAGTAAGTCATAGTGTAACATTAGATTTTAACTGTAGATAAAGAAGCACTTTGATTAAGGTCTGGCGTAATCTTTTGGTTTAGTTAAAAAGCTTGGATAAGCTATCATTATTTTCATTGTCCCCTCTCAATGGTGTAAGAGGGAGGCAGAGTTTCTGAAAACTATCGGTCCTACCGGCAAAACCGATAGAAAATCCAAATGTCCAATGAAATTCGCCATAGTGCCGGTCCGTGTGACCGATTGTGGTGAAGGGCTTGTCCTGATTAATTTATTGTTCTCTGATCTTCATAAATAAAAATTTTCAATGCAGCATGCTCTTATTCTTCGTAAATATCCATAATCTTATCCATTTTGCATTTCTACTTGACCTTTTTACTTCGAAAAACGATCGTTTTTTTCCTTATCCGAATTTCCTCCATTCCTCTATTAATGGTTAACACGTGCAGTATATAGGCCATGAAGTGCCCATTGAGAAAATGTGAAGATATTTTAAATTTATTTTTATTTTAAATTTCTATCATAATTACTGCTGTTTATATATGATTCCATTTTACAAGTTAGAATTAATATTTAAATTTAAAAAGAATTCTAGTAACCTTCAGAAATTTTCTTTTTCAAGAATTAATTTTTTTTTTCATAATTACATGTAGTTGTTCCCCCAACATTTACTTGGAGCTAGCAACTTTTTTTTGCTGCCACAAGCCTGTTTGAGCTGGTGCCATGGTTTTGAATTATTTAATATATATAGTTGCATAACCCTGGTATCACAATCAGTGATGGTGACCCTGGTATCACAATCAGTGATGGTGAGCCATGAAAATTTTTACATATTCAGTGCCATTTTCTTTTGAATTACATCGGACATAAAATATACACAATTTTCTAAAATTTATTTGGACTGATAGAATATGCTTCAGACTGGTAGAACGCATTGAGTCACCAGTCCGAATGACTCATAGAAATATTTGGTTTTCGGAAACTCTGGGGAAGTATAGTAAATGTGTGTGAGCGAGTTAGTCTGTCTTTTGTGCAAAACGGAAGTGACTTAATTTGCATCAGGATGGATGTCAAATGCTATTTGCGAGAGGATGCTCCATGTAGCAATGCCCTCTTTTATGATTTATTATTTTATGATCCTTTTTTTTTTATATGTGCAATTTTTTTCACCCCCTAATAAAAAAAATCACATGTAATCAGGGGCTATTTAATTTTAGAGCAATTGACGTGGTAATACTCAGTCATTTTTAACAGGGTTCGACACTAATGTTTTTAGGCTTTGGTCCGACCGGACTAGTGCTTCTTTTCTTTTACTAGTCCGCGGACAATTTTATGACTCCATCAAAAATATAAGTAGATAAATAGAATTAATGTTGCAATGTACTTTTTATACTTTTCTGAAATAAACAAAGCATCTACATGAATTGTTTATACCAAAATTCGTTGAAATCGCGAAATCAGGAACTACGATCGTATTTCCGATCTCATTCATTTTTCTCTATACATGATTATATCATCCATACATCCAACATCTTTCTTTATGTGTCATACTAACTCATGATCGATAAAATGTTTAATTTCATACCAATGAGTCCTAAAATTAAGCCCCAAATTGACTCAGAATTACCGAACTTCCCCGCCAAGAAGCTAGAAAGCTAAAAATAAATATGGGGTTTTCCAGTGAAAGTTGTCGAGAATATTTGAACATCGGTAAATTCTTTTTTCCCCCAGAAAACTTTATTAGTCCGTCCGGACTAATTAGCTACAAATTTTATTAGTCCGAATGAAAATGTATTAGTCTGAGACTAACGGACTAACGTTAATGTCGAACCCTGTTTAATGAATTAAGTTGTATAACATATACTTGCAGATAATGTGATGATAAAACGCAAAGGAGATGAGGCTGGTGAAAATTCATTGGCGAAGAATAAGTGTGTTGATAAACAGCGATGCAGTGATCTCATTGTTCTGGGCTTACCTTGGAAAAGTAATGAAGATGATCTGCGCAGATACTTCTCTTCCTTTGGAGAACTGCTTCTTGTACAAGTAAGTTTATAGATATAATACAAAAATCCTATAATATTATGAGTAAAAAAGATTCTGGCCATTGCTGTGTAAGCAATGAATTCAGCTTCAAAATCTTGGACATACTTTGGACATTTTGGTTTTATGAAAATTTTATGTAATAAATGACGTGTTCTATCATAAAGGTAAATTTTGTGTAATGTCTTGTTCTATTCTTTAGGTGAAGAGAGATGTGAAAACAGGAGCATCAAAAGGGTTTGGCTTTATTCGATTTTTAGAGTATGATTCACAAGTAAAGGTGTTGGCACAAAGACACATGATTGATGGCAGATGGTGTGATGTAGCCATTCCAAACTCAAATGCAAGTACTTTTTTGATGGAATGGTTTGTTTTATATTTATTCATCAAATTATAAAATCATTTTCTCAGTCTTGATTCTTGAAGCAATGAAAACTTCAGAAATTAAAAGATGTCATTTTGATTGAAAATTGCCTATTGGCATTCTACAGAGTCCCAAAAATGTTTTACTTTGATTGCTCTTATGATGTGCCTAGATGGTAAATGAAATTTTACAAATATGCTTTGTTAAAGTATAATTACAAACTAAATAATTTTTTTATATGCATACATATTATTTATTCATGATAGTTATTTGATCTTATTTTTCCTTTCATACAGGAAGGTGCTGCAGAAATGGTCAGCAGAAAAGTTTTTGTAGCCAGATGCACTGAAGACATCACAGCAGATGACCTGAAAAGTTACTTTTGTAAATATGGGGAGGTGTCCGATGTTTTCATTCCCAAACCCTTCCGAGCCTTTGCTTTTGTTACTTTTGCAGATCACAGGGTGGCTCGTTCTCTTTGTGGGGAGGACCATATTATCAAGGGGGCAAGTGTTCACGTCACCACCGCAGCTCCCAAAAATTCCGACAGAAACGATAACCGAGGCAGGTTTGATCATGGAGGAAGTGGGAGGGGAGGGGGGCATGGGGGGTGGAGCCAGCAAGGTAAACCTATCGCTACTGTAGGTACAGTTCCACCTGTTCCTGACCCAAACATGGCCAATAGCATAGGCATGAATTTATTGAATTCAGCTGTGTTAGCAGCAGCCCAGGCTATGTTACAAAGTCAAGGTCAGTTACCTGCACCCCAACCACAGCCAGTGGGTCAAGGTCATGGGGATCCTTTTGGTGTTCAAACCACAACTGCCAGACAGACCCAGCAGACGGGGTTCTTCAGTACCCAGAACTCTGCAGGCTGGGGGACAACTGACACCAATACATCCGCAGGCGGATATCCCAACTGGGGAGGCAACAGCCACCAGAGTGGTTGGAGTTAATGTATGGGAGGATATGTTGATGGGTGTGCGTCAGTGTGGTGTTGATTTTTTTTTACTATGCAGAGTGCTATGCCTTGTGTCTATAAGGGCTGAAATGATGTGGGAAGACATTTTTTTTTTTTTAGAACATTACTTTATAATATTGAAAAAAAATCCTAAGAATCAGTCTTTTATTGAAATGCTAAACGAAAAGTGTGGTATATGTCTATTGTAGCCATTAAAATGGGATATGCATGTATATTGTATCATCCCACCCCTAGAATTTAAATACTTATAAAGTCACTTTAGAAGTCTCTAGAACTTTGCTTTTTCCTAAATAATAAATGTATATTGATAATTCCTTTTGTTATATTGCACCACAGGTTTAAACAACAGGTTTTTTTCAGAGATATTACTTTACACTGTTCATGCTGTTATTAACACATTGATATATAGTAGGAATGTTAACTTCAATATTTAAAGAGGTTGTTTCCCTTCTCCATAGAGTGTGTCATAGGAGAAATTAGTGCAAAGCACTTTGTTTTGTTTAATGCTTCAAAGTTTAAAAGTAAGATACATCAGATTTTTAATATGGGAACTTGGTTCCAAGTTTGTTTTTTGTGTTGCTTATGAAATCTGAATATGTATATGTACATAAAATATTAAGTGTGGATTTGCAGAAATTGTTAATCAATGTAATCACCTACATGTATTTTTCAGCATTCCCTTTTGTGTAAAATTCTATGTATTATGAAAAGTAGCTTTCCTATATTTTACCTAACAACCCACTAGCAGATGTCTAAAATTTTCTTACTTTTTACAATTTCACCTTAAGGACTAACAACCCACTAGCAGATGTCTAAAATTTTCTTTCCTTTTAAATTTCACCTCAAGGACCCTCTCTACACTTAATACTAGTACTAATACCAGGGTACTTTTATGTGGTTATACTGACCCATTTGACATAAAATATATTAAACTGTAAGCTGCACATGTGTGTCATAATTTGAAAAAAAAATGTCAGCATTTTAAACATTAAATTATACCAAGATGAGTAGCTTAAAACTCCATTTACATGTATCTTTTCAATTTTAGTAGGCGATTTTTCCTTATCATTACTTTAATGAAGATTTTTCCAGGATAAAAAAAGCACACGACCTGTATTAGAAATGCTAAGCTAATTTCTAAAAAAAAAATTTGGCTATATAATTTTTTCTAGTTCATAAAACGCTTTTCATCAGTGTATAGAGGTTCCTTAATTTTTCCTGATGCTGATATTGTATTTACACTTCTAAACAGATTTTTGAAAATTGTAATTCATCAATATGTACGGCTATTTAATAACAGTTTGTGACCATTCATTATGAAAATGGATTGTTGGGTAGACTAAAATGAGTAGAACTTGGAAGATCTAATGTTGGACTGAAATGTGTTCTGATAAAATTGGTGAAAAAATTTAATCATGATTGAACATGATGAATGGAATTGATTGAATCATGCGTGATCTGGAACAGTTTGAATCATGAGTGATCTGGAATAGACTGAATCATGAGTGATCTGGAATTGAGTCATGAGTGATCCAGAATAGATTGAATCATGGGTGATTTGGAATGGAATCTTGAGCAATTTGGAACAGAATCATGAGTGATACGGAATATGATTTGATTTTGAAAAGAAAATCATGTGATGTGTGATCTGGAATGGAATTATGAATGATCTGGAGCAGACTGAATCTTGAGTGATCTGGAATGGATTCAGTGATGTATGGACACAGATGAAGTGTGATTTTTGCTTTTATGTTGTATTGTGCAGAATGAATTAAAGGAGAGTGTATATATGGTGTGCATAAGTGTTTTGAGTGCTTTTTTGATCATTGAAGTTTATGATAATATCTGTGCTTTTATCTTTCAGGGAAACCTCCTTGAGGCTTGAGCATCGTTAGAAAGAGACACCTTGGCTAACTCATGGTGCCTATAATCTTTTTAAGGTTAACATTGAACATGTCAAACATATCTCTTTACGTGTTTATTGGATATTGCTTTTAGCTTGATATGGTAAAACCTATGCAAAAGTGAAAGTAACCCATGTAATAATGCTTGATCTTTCATATTGCATTAATACATGTATAACAATTCCAAGAACCACTGTGACAGGAGAGTTGAAACTTAATTATGGAAGGCTTTATTACCAAGTGTAGAAACATTTATTTAAAACATGACCTATTGGACCGGGCAGGACAATCAAAATTAATGTAGAAATACATTATTTATGTAGAAATACATTTATAAAGAAAAAGGATTCCCAAGGTCAAAAGAGTTGAAAAAAGAAAACTTAAACTATTACATGTAATTATAGTTCAGGTTTGTTTTTCAAATCCATGATGATCATCTGAGAATGGGACCACAAAGGGCAGAAGAGTATGCTCTACATACGACCATTTCCTAAAAAGTACCAAGCTATTGACAAACAAGTTGATAAATCAAGTATACATATATATCAACGGTCTCGTTTATGTATGGTCAATTCAATGACCTTGTCAACAAATGCAACCTATCATTAAGTTGAATTCCGATTGACGTTTTTCATGAAAATTGTAATTACACCATTATATAAGTGCTGAATTATCTAATTTTGTGTTCGTATGTCCGATCAGGACCAGGAGAACACGGTGGTTGTGGCAGATCAACAGGGGATGCTGACACTTTCGTTGACCTGATCCCACGTCTGATGTTTATAATAGAGGTCCGTTTTTAATCTGCTCAACATTTTTAGCCTTACTGATCAAAAACCAGAAGAGCTTATAAAATACGACAGTAAGGTGTCCCGCCGTCTGTCTGTAAACAATTTTGCAAGTGCTAAATAAATCATCTTACAGTTTTGGTCTGATTTCAATATAACTAGACACACAAGTAGACTACACTAAGATGCATAATTCTATATATACTTTCATGTAAATTAGTTGAATCTGATTGGTCGAGAAACATTTGTTAAAAAACACCATTACCCGCTGAATAATGAAGCCACGCCCCCCAGCGTAGCAACAGTCAACAATGCTTGACGACGGGTGATATTCCAAAAAATAGCGACTGCGCAGAATTTATGCGCGCACGGTTCACTGTTATATGTATTTGTATAAAAAATTCAGTATAATATAATAAATATTGCATGTAGCTGAGTGTAACATTGAAAGTTTTCACCCCCTCGAAAACCATTGTCAACCTTTTTCATAACCCCATTTCTTTAAAGAGTTTGAAATTCCTAACTCCAGGATCATGGATTTGATCTGGAGTTAGGGCGGCGCTTTATTGATTGTAAAGTAAAAATGCATCGTTTCGTTGAAAATCTTCACTGCTTCGGCGTATTTATCGACCAAAGTAAGTGCAAAGTTGCACTAAGAAAAGCAATTAATGAAAAAGGCGATGGATTACATGTATTCCAAAAATATGAAATTGTAAGGTTCCAGGTCGGGGTTAGTGTTTGGGGGCTGTATTGATCCCGATAAGACCGCGGAACATTAACTGGCAAAATTGGAAATATACAGCTTACGTCATTTCTATCTGTTACAATCAAAACATTTAGTGATAGACAATGTAATGGGCGGGTACAATTCGACGCGGACGTTTGGAAAACATCGGATTGAAATTGCAGATCGAAATTCATTTTCAATCCACCTCCGCTACGCTAGAAGGCACATTATTACTGATTGACCCAGAAGACAAATAATTTCAATTTTGGTACAGAATTAATTTTTTGTCTAGTGTTTTAAATGAAGAAATATTTAAGGGACAAATATTTCATTTCTGTTCGGTAAATACATGTATATCTTAGTGTTGGTGGTGATGGGGGGGGGGTGAATTAAAAACATTTTTAAAAAAAGTTGTCCAACAGTTTTCAGTGAAAATAAGTATAAAACTCATGCACTCTTATAATCCTAGAAATAAAATATATAATTGTCATGTTAAGCCATGACATGACTCGACAATTTTTACCCCCCCCCCTTCTAGAATCAAATATCTCCTGAAAAATAATCTTTGTCTTGTATGACCTTTCGCGTTCTTAAAATTATAAGCTTAAACTCATATTAATGTGAACTTCAAACAATATGTATTTGGGAGTTGAAATATAGTTGATTTTGGATCATACATTCACTCTTTGCTTTGAAAACAGCTCAGGTGGATTGAAAATGAATTTCGATCTGTAATTTCAATCCGATGTTTTCCCCACGACTGCGTCGAATTGTACCAGCCCATTTTATTGTCTATCACTGAATGTTTTGATTGTAACAGATAGAAATGACGTAAGCTGTATATTTCCAATTTTGCCAGTTAATGTTCCGCGGTCTTAATGAAATGAAAAAAGGATTATTTGATTTTTTTTTTCCCCTCTGCTTCTGGGTTTTAAGCAAACTCAGTGCAAAATTATTATGAGTGTCTCTTGCACAATAGTTCTCATTTTAGAGCGGGACAATTTTAATCCATGGTGAATTTATACAATTCTTTGAAAATCTTCTTTGCCTCTGGGCATCTTGGATAGACAAATTAATGAAATTATATAAACCTTCAAAAAGCATGGATTTTTTTTAACCAGATATTGAAATTCTAAACCAAGCACAATAAGCAAGGAATTTTTTTACCGGATTTTGAAATTCTGAACCACGTGAAGCATTAATTATTAATTAAAATATTGCCTTTCTGCAACCATTATTTGCAAGTCTATAATAGAGCAGATATTTCTGCAAACTTGCAATAGACACTGCTGCATACTTACTGCCTGTAGACATTGCTGAAAAGTTCTTGCAATGAAGCTCAAGAAACATGCAGTGCCGACCTACACAAGTTGTGTTTGCAGAAAAATTGCGTCAAGTATGCAGCAAGCTTATACCAAACATATTACCATGCGAATGAAGTTAGCTGAAATCATTCAATTTGTTGAATAAATTCTACAGACTTATTACGAACAACAGATTGGCAGCAAACATGTTGGGTTTTTAAAAAATTGTCGCAAGCTTGCGGCGATTGCTTCAGTAATATTCGCAAGATCGCAGCCAGCGGCAAGCATCTGTGAACAAGAAAAAATGTTCTCCTGAAAAAAAAAAATGTTTGTTGCAAACTTGCTGCATGTCTGCAACAAATATAACAGTTTGGTAAGACTTTTTCTGAACAAGACTCTATTAATTTGTATTCTATTGGGAGAAATCATTCATCTTCGATAACTATACTGTAATGTAATGTACTGTAATGTAATGGAAAGGACAAATAAATCAGAGAATGATCTGGATGAGTTTTCAATGAAAGAAGATTAATAAAATAAAATTTTTGTGCATCAAATAATCTTCCAAGTACAAGAAGGCTAAGGTGAGAGGGATGGCCCTGATAGTGATTTTTAAACTGAATATTGAGGTCGGGCAACCAAACAATTCTTTGTTGAACACTTCCCTTTTTCTTTCTCTCTCTCTCTCTTATTTTACAAAACAGCTTTTTTTTTTTTGTATTATCGCATTTTGTGTAGTTCTATACCACTTTGGATCCGTTACAATTAATGTTTTATAAACGCAGGTTACCCCTGATGTTTTTAGTTATTTGTGTATTGTCCGATGGAAGTAGTGAATACAACATAAAACACACCAAAATGTTTAAGCATGCAATTTTATTAGTAAAAATAAGTATTATCAACAGTGTTTTTAAACATGCAGTTATTAAAAAAACCATAAACGTAAATCAATCATTTGGCACGTAGTAATGAATAATTATGATACTGAAATAATAGCTCATATGTTCAACTTCTTATCTAAAAGTTTTAACGAATATCATGGAAATTCTATAATCCATGTCTGCTAAGAAAGTATAAAAATAGTCAAAAGTTCTATCCAGAAATAAAAATCAATCAAAAAGAAAATTGCAGAAATTTAACGGCAATGAAAGACTGTGGTTAAAGTTCACTATGGTTCACTAATAAAGTCCCATCACTGAATATCAGCAACATCTCCAGCAGTATCAGTAGTCTGTGTTGTCCAATCAAAAGAAAGGTACAGAGGCCACAAAGCAATGAGATCCAGAAGTGACGAGAATCTCTGGTCCATAGAAACTGTCAGCTTCCAACAGAGTAACACTGTCAGGTGACAAGTCATCAAGTAACAGGGATGTGTTAACCACAGGTCTGTAGTCCTCTGGGAGTGTCTGTAAAAATATTGCATAATGTTTAGTTAATATTTCATCAATTTTGTAAATTGATTATGTATATATATTAATAACAAAGCTCAATGTGTATTCAACAGTACGAGGGTTGTCCCAGAACAATGCATTTTTAAAAAAAAATATTTCATAAAGTAACTTGTATTTACAACAAGAGGCCCATGGGCCTTATTGGTCACCTGAGCATTCTGCAACAAGTCACCTGAGCATTCTGCAACAACTTTCCAGTTATTGAATTTGATTCATGTTTTAAGCCAGATGCTATATGGCATTCACAATTTTGAAAGAGGCACCATTGATCATCATAACAATACACTACAGTTGCTTAGCTTGGTTTATTGATTTAAATATGCCCAATAATAAGTTCATAGGATCTTCATGAACATTTAATGAATAAAATTCATGAAAAATTCAAGGAAATCCATGGATTATTCATGATCACCTCGCAGTGTTGAATCCCATACGCAAGGTAGGGGAACAAAAATGCATTCCAACTAATCAGTAATATTCAGCAATAATCAGTAGTGCCCCTAACACTGTGAAATAAACCCCTGACCCTAGGTCCACACATTGCACAAATTTTAAAAAGGCACCGTTAAAATTGCCTATCAAAAAATAAATAAATGTTTTATAAATACAAAGGAGCAGATTTCAAACAATTCATTCATTAGTATATAAAGCTAAGGTGTACACCCCTGACCCTGGGGCCTTGAAATTCAAAATTTTTAAAAAAAATAGGGCCCTTGCTCATCATAACTATTTAGGTAGTTCATCTGCTTCATACCCAGAGACACAGAAGAAAATTTTCAAAGATTTAATGTATATTCACTATATAATCAACCGAGCCCCCCCCCCCCCCCACACGCCAGAACCCCTTCCTGGGACCATAAAATTCACAATTTTGGTAAAAGCACTCTTGCTCATCATAACTATGTACTTAGTTCGTTTATTTAATACCTAGGAGCAGAGAAGAAGATTTTCAAAGAATTCATGTATGTTTACTATATAATCAATAGAGCCCCACCCTAACACCTGAACCCCTGACCCTGGGACCATAAAATTCACAATTTTAGTAAAAGCACTCTTGCTCATCTTAACTATGCACTTCGTTAGTTTATTTAATAACTAGGAGCAGAGAAGAAGATTTTCAAAGAATCCATGTATTTTTACTATATAATCTATAGAGCCCCCCTACAAGAGAAGCCTTGACCCAGGGACCATAAAATTCACAATTTTGGTAGAGGCACTCTTGCTCATCATAACTATGCACTTAGTTAGTTTATTTAATACCTAGGAGCATAGAAGAAGATTTTCAAAGAATTTGTGTATTTTCACTATATGAAGACTAGACCCCTGCCCTAACACCAGAAACCCTGACCCTGGGGCCATAAAATTCACAATTTTGGTAAGGCACTCATGCTCATCATAACTATGCACTTATTTTTATTTAATATCTAAGCAGAGAAGAAGATTATCAAAGAATTCATGTATTTTTACTATATAATCAACAGAGCCCCGCCCTAACACCAGAACTCCTAACCCTGGGGCCAAAAAATTCACAATTTTGATAGAGGCACTCTTGCATATCATAACTATGCACTTAGTTAGTTTATTTAATATCCAGGGGCAGATAATTTTCAAAGAAATCATGTATTTTCACTGTATATAATCAATAGTCCAAACACCAAACTCCTGATGGGGCCATAAAATTCACAATTTTGGTAGAAGCACTCTTGCTCATCATAACTAACTACTTAGTTGGTTTATTTAATACCCAGGAGCAGAGAATATTTTCAGAGAAATAATGCATTTTCACTACCTACTTTGATTTAGCCTTGCCTCTAGCACTAGAACCCCTACCCCAGGGCCATGAATTTCACAATTTGGGTAGAGGACTCAATGCTGATTACAATCATGCAAACAGTTTAACTGCTTGATTTCCAGGATAAAAAGAAGATTTTTAAAGACTGAATTAATTTTAGTGGTTTTGGCCCCACCCCTCAGGCGCCAGGGGGTTAAAATTCACAATTTTTGTTCACCCATAGATGCTTTATGCTAAATTTGGTTGACATTGGTTGAGTGGTTGCAGATTGAAGCTAAAATGTTCAAAAGTTTACGAACGACGTACGACGTCCGACGTATCGAACGACGACGGACGAAAACAGATAGCAATAGGTCACCTGAGTTTACTCAGGTGACCTAAAAATATAATTTTTTTGTACTTTGTTGAGAAATGACACTAGTATCTTCATGCATTATTTCGACAAAATATTAAGAGGCTTTGAAAAGGCTTCGTCCATTATGCTCCACGTTTCCAGCTATCGTTGATACCCTGGCATATCCAACAAACTAGACAGTGATTCCTTTAAAAATCTGGACTATTCGTGTGTAAAAGTTTATTGATTGATTGTATGTTGTATAACGTCCCTCGAGAGAATTTTTCACTCCTATGGGCACACCACCACTTGCCGGTGGAGAGCTGCAAAGTGCCCTATGCTCAACACCCAAGGCCACTGAGCAGTGAGGGATCTTTTTTCTTTCAGCACATACTGCGACAAGGGACCTCGGTTCATAAGGTCTCATCTAAAGGACCGGTCTCCATTTCCCACAGTGGGATTCGAACTCGCGACGTAAGGGTCAACTCCTTACTTCGCGACTCTTAAGAGCGGAGGCTCTATCCACTAATTCATTAATTTGACACCATAAATAACAATAATATGGCATTAAATACGCAAACAAAATTAATATTCTGTAATACAGAACACGGAATTATTGCATTGTGCAGTACTGCGTGTGTTAGGATAGAACAGTGTGAAGACAGACGTTCAATATGCGATGATTGAGGTCGGGAAATTGCGTACCAAAAGAATTGATTCTGAGAACTTTTTGTAACACTAATATTTGATTAAACTAAAAGAAAATTATATACTTAGTCAAATGTACGCTTTAGACGCATTTATCAGACCCACAATTCAGTAACAAATTTACACACGCTACAAGCTATGTTTTGATGTTTTGGTGTTTCACTGACAACCATTCCGTACGATTGTTTTACCAGAGACTAAAATTTGACATAAAGATGTATTGAAAATTTTGTATTGAAAATGTAAGCCTTTTTCTGGGACAACCTTTTTTTCAGGTGCTTTTGAAATGGTTAACATATTTTAAGTTAGTTTAATCAACAATTTTAATCCAACAAAATGTGTAAACCTTATCAATTTACCTTTTTGATAGACAATGGCTCCCTCTTGGACACAGAGTTCAACTGGCTACATCTTTCATTGTCATTCTTGACAGCATTATTAGACAAGGACTTGTGCTGAATCTGGAAATATTTTACACATCATTTATTTGCCCTCATTCAAAATATTTGATATATTTTATTTTCATAAACAGCCAAGTTATGTTTTCAGTTTGATACCTTTTGTTCCAGTGCAGGCTGCTTTGGTGGCACTGCAATTCCAGATACAACACTTTGTGGTGGTTCCTTATGTTTAAAGGTCGAGTCCACAGTGTTAACTACTGAAGTATCTCCCTTACCAAAATAAAAGCCTTCTGGCACATAGTTGCAGCAAGTTTACTGCAAAGTTGCCGCAACCTTGCGGCAAATATTTGCGGCAAACTTGCCGCAAATAGATTTTTCGTATGCAAATTTTTTTCTGGCACACAGTTTGCGGCATATTTGCGGCAAAGTTCTGGCACATTTGCGGTAAACATTTCAAATCCTTATACATTATGCACTTAGCTGCAAGTTTGTGGCACACACTTGCGGCTCATTTCTGGCATATAGTTTACTGCAAGTTTGTGGCACACACTTGCGGCACATTATTGTTAACTGCAAATTTGTGGCACACACTTGTGGCCCATCTCTGGCATATACAATTCCATAAGCTAATATACTTTACCTAAACAAATTAATTTTAAAAGAACGTGATTAAACATGACAGCAACATGTAATACATGTACTATAAAAAAAAAAAGAACATTCAAGCCATTTTTAAAAATTATTTATGAAAATTTCAAGGTAAAAAGGTACATGTATATATAACACTAACTATAATATTAATGTTTAAAAAAAAAAACTTGCACAGTACGAGAACAAAATCTGTTGATTGAACACTTACACTGTATACATCAGATAGAGAAAGAAACAGATTAAAAAAAATAAATTCACAACCTTTGAGTAAATTATAATGGCACAAATTTACATTGGTCATTATGCAAAATGAATAGAGGATTTGTAGTTAACAACAATCACAAAACATTTTATATATAGAAAAGATTCACCTCTTACATGAATTTGCACATATCAAAGTAATAGTGCTGCACGATATGAATAAAAACATATAAAGTATTTTGACAAATTAAATCTCACAATATTATTTACACAGTAAAGGCGACCATTTTGTTCAGTGTCTTGATTCTATCACTTTTAAAAAAACAACAGCATAATCCCCTTGAAGAATCCATGTCATGTTGAAAGTCAGTGTCCTCATCTGTTGCATTTCCCATTAATTGATTGATTGTATATTGTTTAAAGTCCCTCATGAGAATTTTTCACTTATATGGAGATGCCAACATCTGCAGAGGTTTTGTCCAACGCTACATTAATTGGCACTCAGGGCCATTATTTTTTAGCAATGAATCTTTTTGATCATCACCTACTGCAACATGGGATCAGTTTACACAGTCTCATAAGGATCCACAGTGGAATTCAACTTCTTACTTCATGACTCGAGAGCAGACACTCTAACCATGAGGGCGATACATTTGATAGGAATATTTATTAACTACTTTCTTGGTACTTCAAGTTCACTCTGACATTTCAACTAACTTTTCATGATTGGGGGGGGGGGGGGGGGGGGGCTTCTTTTCCAACATTATGCAAGTACCTGTTAAAAAATAGAGAGAAAGTTCATCGCATTGTATTGAAACCAATATTTATTTAAGCAATGAATTAAACTTAATTTTGACCTAGAGATCCCACATTTGTATCTAATGTTTTGTGTGCATTAAAATCATATTAAATGGCATTTCAGGATAGATTGACAAACAAGGATTCAAAAACAACACTTTGTTGAATAAAACTACATGCTAATCTTTGACAAATTATATAATGTAAAGTGTATATATTTAATCATTTGTTTATATGACATAAACATTTGAATATGGGCCTAATTCTTAATTGTGATTACTTACATTTAGTCCATATCTTAGTTAGCAGAATCCTTTCCTGCAGATAAATGCCCTCTTGATCTATTCTTTGTGGAGGGTTTCATGATTCATCATCAGTCCATCTGGATAGAACAAAAAATAAAAACATATACTATATCTACCCAATTTGTTATGAACAAGGACTGTAAAAATTCTAACTGGCTCAGCAAATACAGTCAAGTCTTATTTCTATGTTAAAAAGACATCAGTGTTATACAATTTTTTTTAAAATACTCACATTCTCTTTTTATCCATTGGTCTATGTTGCTGTTTTCTCCTTTCTCTTCTTGTCATGAGTCATGACCCAGGTGGTTTAAAATTGGCGCAAACTTCTAAACCGGATGTGAACTGATAAGCCGTTCTTAGATAGGTCTGTAACGCAACAGACAAGTCGTTCCTAAATCTTTATGGCACACTTTTGGCACACAGTGATTTTGATAGTTAAAAGAAACATTTCTGGAACACTTCTGGCACACTATATAAATAAAAGGCATCTAAGGGAAAGTTGTGGCATACTTCTGGCACATATTGCATAATCATTCAGTGTGCAGAAGTACATATGTGCCCCTGCAGCACATAATCCGCAAAGTTACTGTGTGCTGCTAGCTGCATTTACTGCACACTTCTGGCATACTGTTCTGGTACATAGATTTGTTTGCCGCAAACTTGCTGCAAGCTTGCCGCAAACTTGCAGCAAACATTTCATTTTGGTAAGGGCTTGTTTTGAACTAGGCTCAGTTCTGTCCTTAACATCTTTTCCAGCAGTGGTACTTTGTTTGAGTGTGGAATCAACGCTTTCCTTGTTATCATCATTAGATTCCACCTGACCCTAAATGAAGCCATTAAGTCAATTTAAACTTGCACTTTTAAAATGCTGAATTATACTTTTATATGAACCATTTAGTGTATTGGTTTCAGGTATTGATCACACCTACCTGTTTTTGCCTGTTCAGGATCCTCATAATTCTGGCAACATATGGAGGATATTCCACTGGGTCTGTCTGAACCTTTGGTGGAACAACAATGCGCTTGGCTCCCTTCTAGAAAATAAAAAAGGAATTCAAAAATTGATATGAAAGATTCTGAAAGAATTTAATAATTTAAAATTTTGATGCATTTATTTGACAATGTTTAAATGTACCTTGCTACCTTTCTGAGTTGCAGGAGTTGGGACAGAATTTTGAGTTTGGTGCAAAGATGCTTCCATTAGCTTCCCAGCCTGTCTCATGACTTTAGCATCCATTTCATTTCGACTTCCTTTAGCAACTGAGCTGTTGGAAGGTGAATTTTTGCCAACACTAGCATATTGTCCCTGAGAGACATTTGCAGTAGTCTTTTCCTTTGACCTTTTGGACTTGGTCTTTGTCTGTGCCTCCATTGGTGCCTTAAATGTAGGGACACTCTGTGGGCGAAGACCCCATGATTCCTGATAAGAAATATATTTTAAATTTTTTTTTTGTTAAATTAAAAGTGAGTTTAAGATAAGAAAATACTGTTAATTAAGAGATTGACAAAAATCAATTTAAAAAAGCTTACTAGCTGGACAGCAGAAGACCTCTCGGGATAATCAGCTGATGGTCCAGGTGTTGTCACATTAGGTGTGGGTGTTACCACAGGTGAGTATACACCATTGTAGTAAGAGTTACCACTGACTCCACTGATCACTTGAGGTGGTAGTTGAATGGTCTGACCATACACTCCTGTAGCTGACGGAACACTGAGGATGTTGGTAGGAACTTGTAGTCTTGTTCCATTAACCCATCCATCTGTCACAATGGTTGGAGTAGAGCTCTGAGTTTCAAAGTTTGTGGGTAAAATCTGTTTATAAAGAGACACAACAAAGTAATTATTGTGATCTAAATAATTACTTTAAAATTATTTATTTACAAATTAAGATTATTTGGTTCATTGTCTTAAAAACCAGTTAATATTTTTACTTGTCACTGACCAATTAAAACTGAATATCATCATTTCTGAAAATGAAATAAAGTACTTTCTCATGTTCAATGTAATTTGAACATGGGAAATAATTACTTACAAGTTTATTTGCAAAGATTGGCTGTTGGAGCTCTGCTTGTGTCAAAGTCGGGTTTAAAATTTGGACAGCAAAAGTAGTCTGGTCTGAGGGATGAATGTTTCCCTGGCTGTTAATGACAAGTTGTTGCTTGGTCTTCTGAGATTGCTGCTGGATGGACACCCATTGTAGGGTCTGTCCTGATCTCAGTTCATTCAAAGTCAATTGTGGTTGCACATTTGTGCAGTTGGTCTACAAAAGAAGACAAATTAGAAAAAAATTTAGCTGTGTACAAACTCGTAAAATCATATAATTTTTTCCAATTTTTAAATGCTCATATTTTTCTCCATGTGGTAACCTTAAACTTGCAAAAATGACCTTGATTAAAAAAAAAAAAAAGAGCGAAACTTCAAATAATCTTTTTACAGAGTAAAAAATCTAATATTTCTCAATTAGAAAATTATGGAGCAGACATTCTTATTTTTTTTCTGTGAGTGACATCAGCTTTCAATATAACCTAAGGTCAAGATCATGCAACACCTTTAAGTTAGGAGCAATTTTAATAATGAAATTTCAGATTCCCATTTTCTCCAGTAGAGTTGTGACACTTACTGACTTATTCTCAAAGTCACTTTAAACTTCTCCATATGACCTTGGGTTTGATCAGGAAACAAGCTTACAGTGTGTAATTGGTTCATAAGCAATCTTAAGTTTGCAATAAAGATATGGTTAGAAAAGATGAGTATCTAAAAATGACCTTGAACTTGATCACAATACCTTTGACCTGTCATAAGGTCAGAAGTTATTCAATACTACATGTATGCATGGACTTAAAAGTTATATATAGAATATGACTGGATTATACATTTTGCTACTAAGTTAGTGGCCTTGAAAAGCCTTAATGACCTTGGATAAGGGTCAAAACACATTATTATTGGAAGCAATCCTTGACATTATGATCTTTCGTAACTTTGTTTTTTACCTAAAAGTTAAAAAAAACATACCTGTTGTTGTATCCTAGTCCCAGGTTGAGAAGGATACACAGTGCAATCGGTGACATTAGGGTTCACTGTCTCAGTGCTGGCGACTGAGCGACCTTTAGGAAGAACTGTGGACGTTATGAATTGTTGTATTTGTTCATTGCTCAACAGAGGTTTTGCCACCTAAAAAATATATTTACTTCTAACTAAAATATATTTTTAAATAATGAACATCTGTCTGTATCTGTATCAAGCTTAGAAGATTCTATTAATCTGACCCTTTTGAACAAACGTTCGATTGTGTTCTTAACTACGTATAAATTTAGTGCGACTAGCTGCTGATACTATTCCAAGTAACTTACTCCATTTTGCACCACTCTGCCAGCTGTACGAGTGGGTCCTGAATGAAATACTGCTTGATCAGCTTGAATATAACGCTTTCTCGGTGGCTCAACCTGTTAAAAAATAGAATTGTATATTCATTATACATGTACGAGGGCCAATATTTTGCAAATTCCAACAAAATTGAAAGAAGTTTTGGAATAAAAAGTGGAAAGATAATATTTATATAAAGTAAAGAAATACATAAAGGATGAGAAAAGGTATGAATGAAGATATTTCAGAAGAAAAAAGAAAAGTACAAGATTTTAAATTTTAATTAACTTACTTCTTTTTTTTTTATACATATGTAAGTTACATATAAAACAAAACTGAGACCTCCACATCTCTCCCGGAAGTGGTGGGCGTGGTCAAGATGTCCACTCCCAGCCTCTCGTAAATACTCGAGGCAACTTCAGGGTTGGCATACTGAACATCCACTCTCTTCTGAAATTAGAGAAAATAAATTGTTGTATGTAGGTCTTGAAATAATCTAAACAGTGACATTATTAAATTAATAAATACTGTACATGTACTTGATGTAAAACCTTAGACCGATTAGTTAACCTTCAATTACACATGTAAATTTTATTAAAATTATATTTTGAGAGTGTGCATTCTCTGTATAATTTCCTTTAATACCCGTGATACCATAGCCACTTGGTGGCATGTTGCCTATCTACGAACCCCACATCTCAACCCCAACCCCCACTAAAAATTTATTGTAAATTCCTGATTAATATTATCGACACGAGTTGTTGTTTTTAAAATACTTCTACAGTTAAACAAGAATATAAAATGATGCTTAATAAATTCATTATCCACGCATACAGCAAAGAGATTTTTACTTTTTTGGTTTAAAATTAAGCATTTTACAGTACCAGTAAAAATTCAAAGCCTTCACAAGATTTACGATTTGTCCCTAAATTTAGATTTACCACAAAGTTGTAAAGGATGTTTTATGAAAAAAAATCTTATGGATGGCACAAGGAATTTTTTGGGGGGGGGGCTTTCAAAAAATCCTTGTAAATGAAAATTAAAAAAAAAACATAAGACTTTTTTGTGTGGAGACATAAGCAGAGATCAAATTAGTATGTTTCTATAGAAAATATAATTATATCGACAAACCGTGCCCCCGCATTAAATTCCTACTGCCATGATACAAATTTGAATATTTCAGCTTCATGTACTCTAAATCTTAGACCATCTCCCCTCTTTTGTTCTTTCAAAAAATAGTCTTCTATATTGTACATATTTTTATCTTAAAGCCGGTCCTCTTTTGCCCCCCCTCCCTCTCCCACCACCTTACCCTGGAATATTATAGCTCCCTTTGCACAGACGAGTCTTGTTTTTCTTCAAGTATATGATGGTTTTTTAAAATATATTTTGCCAAATACCAAAACATTAGTAGTATGTAATACGACAAATCATATACTAGCACTTTCCATACATGATTCTACACTTTAATATTAAACGATCTTCAGTAATCAATGTCTATTATCGTACATGAGAGTCTACTCTCGATATTCATTCTACCACAGGAGTTCTCAATTTTATCAATAAAATCAATCACTCGATTGACCAAGCCTTGACTGATGAGCTATGCGTAAGCCTATGCTTACGCATAACTCTACCACATGTGTGAATTTTCTATTGACTTTATAAAATTGCGAACTCCTGTGATTCCATTTATAAGACTAGGACTATCAAAATCCAAATTTTATTACACTTTAATTCATTAAACAAATTTCAATGGTCATGGAAATCCAAAAGATCGAACGGAAATCTATATAGCCTAGTTTTAATATTTAAACCTAGCTAGGGTTCAGCCTAAAATGTTCTAGACGTTTTACTCTCCTCGATCGAGAATTTTTGAATATCCCGCTCTAGCAACTATCATCTTTAAATTTTCCTTCCAAAATCAAACAAATATGACCATTACCCTTTTATAGCTCAGAGTCTGACTGTTCATTTCTGCAACTGTGTCTACTGTATGTTATCAAATATTTCAGAAAATCTTCGCTCAGCGAAAATCACGTCTTATCTCAACAACTGATGCTGAAACAATGAGCTGTAACCAAAACACATCACATAGCCTAGCAATCGTGACGTCATCAACAGGACGACAACCAATGAAATTCAATCGAAGCAGTTCGCCCTTTTCCGTAATGCAGTTACGGAAATGGCCGAGTAGTTACCATAATATATGGAATGTTCGACAAACATCGGCTGATTCCGTCACCTTCATTTAGAGCTTTGCTGAGTGGAATACAATCTCTACCCAAAGTTATCGTTCCACTTAAAGCGAAGCGAACGATAACTCTAGGTTTGCCCAGTGCATATTGGAATATTGTATAAATTATCCTACAGAAATTTATTTTTCGTTAGTAATTAAAAGTCTATACGTATGTTTAAAATATAAAACAAAGTACTTCAAATATATTATGCAGAATTTTTACTACGTCAACTGAGTTATTTTTCTTGATTTGATTAATGTCGCAGGGGGGTAATCCAGACAATCTTTTATACATGTATATATCTTCATCACAACATGCACAATTCATATTTTACGGACAATCTAGTTAAAATCAGACTTCTTAGATCCGCACCGTATTCACTCTGCGTAAGAGTGAATACGGCGCGGATCTAAGAAATCTGATTTTAATTAGATTGATTTTACGGATAAACATATTCAGGAGATTCCTCACAATGAGAAACTTTTATGTTAGAAAAATATTTTTCATAGATATGGTAATCAGTGCACATTTTACAAATTTTACGCACTTTAAAAAATGCTTCAAAGTGCGTAAAATTTGGGACAAACTCAACGTGTGTTTAGAGTGTACTTTATTTGTTACCATAGCCGGAGGCATTTAACGCACTTTGAGAAAATAGATGTATCAAACAAAAATTGTAGACTTAGATTATCAGTTATATAGATTTTTAATCTATCTTTCAAAAAATCATGAGTTAAGCTATATAAGCTCCCCCCCCCCCCCCCTCTAGCCTTCCCCGGTTATTATACCTTTACTAAATCCAACTACATGAAGAAGCTGGTTTGGCATTGGAAAATTTGAATAAGTTTGTGCTTTAAATAAAATAGATGGTTATTTGTTTAACGTTGTATTCGAGGATATATTTTGTTCTTTATCGTGCCAATGCCAAACGTGACATATGGTGTCTCGGTTTTTACGGTCTCATCTGAAGGCCCCTCAACTTTCACAGACAAGGCGCTGAGCGCATGGTGATATTGGCGAAGGAACAGTTGCTACCTGTTTTTATCGATTTAAGTCAGTCGCGGCCGGGATTCGAACTCACGACATTCCGAACACGGATCAAGCACTCTACCGACCGAGATACCGTGGTGGTACAACAGACGAAAAAACTAGATGCGTTTGTGAAACACTGATGCCCCAGTAGACCCTACAGCAGATTTTCGCGAAAGTTTAAATTTCTAAAATGCAGATCAAATTTCAAGGTCAAGAGTTGAAAGTTGCCCAAAGGAAGGACTTGTCTCGAGTAATATACTTGTAAAATAAGAAACCTTACGCACTATACATATTCACAGGTTATTGCAAAGATTAAAAGTTTGTTTATAATGCACTTGGGTAAAACTCCAGCTGAGGATCAAGATCAAGGAGTCAAATCAATAGTGCCCAGGGGAAGACCTTGTCATTAGAAATACACATGTGAGATATTAAAGCTTTAGCACTAACTGTTCAAAAATTATGTTCAAGATTAAATTTTTTCAAAAGTAGGTCAAACCCAAGAGTCAAGGTTACATGGTCAACTGAAATTGTTGGCATCCAAGCAAAGGTATCGTCGCAAGGAATACATCTTTGAAATATAAGGGCTCTGGTACTGACTGTCCAAATGTTATGGTCAAGGTTAAAGTTTTTCCAAAAGTGGGTCAATCTCTAAGGTTAAGGTCAAAAATAAAAGAACATACTTGTATATATTAAGAAGTAGACCTACATGTCAGGAATAATAGATGCGAGTCACATCTATTTCATTACATCACCACCTCTGAATTTCACTAGATGGCAGAAATATTAGATATGAAAAAAAACATTATTTATTATACCTCATTATAATTATTCCATACAACGCATTATCTGATTGGTTTTTGAATATCTATAGTGTCCGGATAGGGCCATTTGTAAAAGCTTGATAGCGCGTTCAGAAAAACACGCCGTCGCGCTAACACACAACACGCTGTCACGCTAACACGAGTTCGCACAACATGCCGTCGCACTAACACACAACGCGCTGTCACGCTAACACGAGTTCGCACAACACGCCGACGCGCTAACACACAACACGCTGTCACGCTAACACGAGCCCGCACAACACACCGACGCGCTAACAAACAACTCGCGACAACGTGTTGTGCGAACTCGTGTTAGCGTGACAGCGCGTTGTGTTTTAGCGCGTCGTATTGCTTGAAATCGCATTAGCGTGACAGCGTGTTGTGCGCACTCGTATTAGCGTGGTAGCGCGTTGTGTGTTAGTGTCGGAGTGTTGCTTGAAATCGCATTAGCATGACAGCGTGCTGTGCGAACTTGTGTTAGCGTGACAGCGCATTGTGTGTTAGCGCGATGGCGGGTTGTGCGAACTCGTGTTAGCGTGACAGCGCGTTGTGTGTTAGCGCGATGGCGGGTTGTCCGAGCTTGTGTTCTTCTGAACGCGTTGTTGAGCTTTTTCAAATGACCCTGTTCGGACACCATATAATCGGGATGTCCGTCCGTCCGTCTGCTACGCTTTGGGTACCATTTTTTAACTGCAATTCTTCAATGAATGAAATTTGATTAGACTTTCAGAGAAGCTTCATTACATATTGTCATTGTGCACCTCCGATTTTACTTTTTGATCCGACATGTATTTTTGGTTTCCCATGGTAAAACATGGATATTGCCATTATATTCATATGGGAGGCGGGGGTATCATTTAGTGAGCTCATAGCTCACAGTACCTCTAGTTTTATGAATTTCCTTTCAGGTTATATTTTAATTAGTAGCGACAATTCATAATCAGTTAACCAGTTAATCGATCTGAACAATGATAAATTATTAGAAAAGCTCCTTTAATTGATGATCAGAAAGGAAAATCAAACAATTTACTGTATAAATAATGACCTTACTTACAAAAAGCTTAAAACTAAAAGACGTAAGTTAGAAATTGAGTTGATGATAAATTGTATTTGCTGAGTTGGTCTGGACAAGGTATTTCGATCATAGAACATGCTACGAAATGTCTTTATACGAGACTGCTGTATTCTTGGTGATCGTCAATAACTTGATCGTTTTAGAAATTTTTTATACGTAAAGAATATTTAAGTGTATCTACTCACAACCAAATTTTGCATACCATAGAAGGGATGAGCAACTGCTTTTTTAAAGTTATAAATGCAACAATTTAACGAAGAGAAATAACAGGATAAAATAGTTTATGAAACTGAAATACTAGTAATGACTAATGAACAACCAAATTACTTACATATAAGCTTACAAAACAAAACACAACAATATTTCAGAAAATGCGATATATTTTATTAAAGATAATAATTTATCAACAGTGATTGTTATAAACATGCATTTTTTTAAACAATAATCAAATACTATTCGAGTAAATCAATCATTTGGCACATAATTTCGAAATAAATGAAATGAATGAAAGAATGTCCTTATCAAAAAGTTTGGATCCAAAATCATGAGATCAAGTCATAAGTCCATATAAGCTAAAAGATCAAAAGTCCTCTCCAAAAAATATATCACAGAAACTAATGAAAGACAACTGGTTAGAGTTCACTAAGATAAAGTCCCATCTCATCACTGAATATCAGCAACCTCCAATAATATTCAAAAGTCTGTGTCTTCCATTCAAAAGAAAGGTACAGAAGCCACAAAGCAGTGAGAGCCAGAAGTGACAAGAATCTCTGGTCCATAGAAACTGTCTGCTTCTAACAGAGTAACACTGTCAGGTGGTAAGTCATCTAGTAACAGGGCTGTGTTAACCACTGGTCTGTAGTCCTCTGGGAGTGTCTGTAAAAAATATCATAATATATAATTCATTCCGTTTGCTAATCTCTGATAAATAATGTAATTTTCTTTTTTAATATTGAATGATAACGTAAATGGCAAAATCAAATAGATTCAAAACAATCTGGATAGTTTTACACACATGCAAATTTGTAGTTATCCGTATCTGGATAATTTCTTTTATCATACAGTTTTATCTTACATGTATATATATTTGTGACAATAATTAAAATACCTTTTTGATAGACATTGGCTCTTGTTTGGACCCATATTTCAACTGGCTACATTTCTCAATAACCTTCCGTTCAGCACTACTAGACAAGGACTTTTGCTGAAACTGAAATATTTTTACACAATTTACTTATAACCATGTTTATTTGTTTATTCAAGATATTTGAAATATTGTATGTTTACTATAGTATTCACTGTCAAATTATATTTTGTGTATACAAGTATTACTGATACTATCTAAAATGGTTACCTTCATTTCTAGTACAGACTGCTTTGATGACACTGGAGTTCTAGCTACAACACCCCGTTTAGGGCTTGAGTCCATAGTGTCGGTTGCTTTTTTAGGGCTCGAGTCCACAGTGTTGGTTGCTTTTTGGACAGTAGCAGTAGTAGCCTGTTTAGGAGTAGAATCAGATCTGCCCGTATCTTTTTTACCAACAGAAGTCATTTGTTTGGATGTGAAAACATCAGATTCTGTTTCCTTTTTATCATCGGCAGATTCCACCTGACCCTAAAAGCAAAAATGTCAATTAAGACTTTAAAAAATTCTTAAAATTCTGAAGACATCCATTTCAAATCTTCTAACAGTGGTATATATTCCATATAGGCAAGAAGGCTGTAGCCTACACATCATTTTCTCAGGGACAAAAATTTGGTTGAATAAAGGGGCGGGGAGTTGATAATAAATCGTACCTATGAATTTATTTTGTTGCAAATGCTAAAACAGCATTCATAACAATCCACACTTTTATGCATATCCAACTGTTTACAGTTTTGCTTTATATTTAAGGACAAGGTTATTCCCTTCGCTTGAATTTTTTTAAAGCCAAAGTGTTATTAATATTAAGTCTGTATCAGAAAATTTAATCAAAAGCAACAGGAGTCCATAATGTGTGCAGGAAATGAAATTTATAACTTGAATTAATATATTTGATTAGTTGGAAATTTTGATCGAATTTTGATTATTCAGTAAGGAAGTTTCCATATGAGAAAAAGGATAAATTTAGACTGTGTCAGTTTTATTAAGTGGTCTTCACACATGACAATATAAACTGTAAATTCGTCTATAAAATTATTTTCATTGGTCAAATTAAAATTGTAGATGTCTAAAGTTTCAAAAATGCTCCCATTGAACCCCCCCCCCCAATACCTTTAAAGGGAAAGCACCTTGTCTACCCACACACTAGCCTACACATTAGCAGAGAGAATATACGCCACTAACTTATGAACTCTATTAAGTAAATGTCAATTCTTAATTACACTCCTTGAACATAATGAAATATTTGCATTGATTTTAGGTCTTCATCACACTAACCTGTTTTTGCCTGTTCAGGATCCTCATAATTCTGGCCACATATGGAGGATATTCCACTGAATCTGTCTGAGCCTTTGGTGGAACAACAATGCGCTTGACTCCCTTCTAGAAAATAAAAGAAAAAGTCGAAATTTCATACAACAAATTTTGCAAGAATATAATAGATTTAAATGGAATTATTTGATAATATTCTTAATTACCTTGCCACCTTTCTGAGCTAAAGAAGTTTGTACAGAATTCTCAGTCTGGTGCAAAGTTACATCCACTGGCTTTCCAACTGATTGCTGCATGGGTTTTGCATTGTTTTTCTCCAGTTTTCTACTCCCTTTGGCCATTGAGCTTTTGGAAGTCAAATTTTTGTCTGCACTAACATACTGTCCCTGAGAAACAGTTTTAGGAATCTTTTCCTTTGACTTTTTGGGTTTAGATTTTGTTTGTGCTTCAACTGGTGCCACAAATGCAGGTACACTCTGTGGTTGAAGACTCCATGATTTCTGGCAATAAAATATATAAATATATATTCGTTTTTGTTATCAATGCAGAAAATACAGTTCCAAGATTGGAAAAAAGCAAAATTAGCTTAGTGGAAATGGGAAAAACCTTACAAGCTTAGCAGAAGACCTCTGGGGATACTCAGCTGATGGTCCAGGTGTTGTCACATTAGGTGTGGGTGTTACCACAGGTGAGTGTACACCATTGTAGTAACAGTTACTACTGACTCCATGGACTGATTGCTGTGGTAGATGAATGGTCTGATCATACACTCCAGTAACTGATGGAACATTGGTGATGTTGGTAGGAATTTGTAGTGTTGTCCCATTAACCCATTCATCTGTCACAATGGTTGGAGTATAGTCTTGGACCCCAAAACTGGCCAAATTCTATTTATAAAGACACAACAAAGACATTATAGGATCTTAAATATTCCTTCAAATTGACATTATTTATAAAACTAGCTTATTGTGTACGTTTATTGTCCCCCGCTTGAAAAGTGGGGGATATTAATTTGGGTTTGTCCGTCCGTCCGTCCGTCTGTCCGTCCGTCTTTCTGCCTGTCTGTAACGCTTTCGTTTCCATACGATATCTCGAGAACCCTTTGAGCTTTTGCAATGAAATTTAAATTAGCAACTCCCTATGGACTAAAAAAGAACCCTATTGATTTTGAGGTCAAAAGGTCAAAGGTCAAGGTCATAAATAAGCAAATTCTGTCTGTTATAACACTTTCGTTTCCACATGATATCTCTAGAACCATTTGAACTATTGCAATGAAATTTTACGTAACAACTCCCCGTGGCCTAATGAAGACTTCTATTGATTTTGAGGTCAAAAGGTCAAAGTTCAAGGTCGTAAATTTATACATTCTGTCTGTGTGTAACACTATCATTTCCGGGCGATATTTCAAGAAGATTTTGATCTTATGCAATGTAATTTTATACCAAAACCCTAGGACCTCTCTTACCCCTCTCAAAGTACCCGCCTCGTTTGCTTTATTAGTATTAATAGTATTACATGTACATGCTGCTATTTTTATCACAGGGATAGGAGGAGAGTTATTGCGTAAAAACAGGTTCTCGGCGGACTTTATGTTCTTATTACAATACATCTATTAGAACTGTTTAATAAAGGCTAAATAAATCAAACACCATGGATTCCGATTGTGTAAAATTTTGAGAATACCGAACATGAATATATACATGTATGTGACTTTAGTTCTGCATATACTTATCTCTATGTAAAGCGATTCCGTGGTCTAGAGGTATGTCTCTCGCTTCACATGTAAGAGGTCCCGTGATCGAATCTCGGACGATCTTTTTTTTTTTTTTATTAGAAAATACTTTTCTTTTTTTTTACTAAATGATAGTATTCAGCATGTGAAATGAAAAATTTATGAGGTTATAAAATCATCATTACAGTGTGATAAATATTCCATATAAAAAGAATCTTCTATACAAACAAGAGGCCCACGGGCCTTATAAGTCACCTGAGCATCATGTAACAACTTTCTAGCAATTGTATTTGGTTCGTGTTTTAATCCAAAAGCCATGAAATTCACAAATTTTGAAAGAGGCACCATTGCTTATGAAAGGGCAGATTTCAAAGCATTAATTTATTTTTAGTCAAAGTACCCCCCTGGTACCCCTGACCCAGCTGCCCTGAAATTATCTATTTTGAAAGAGGCCCCTTTCTTCATTATAAGGCCAGCATTTTTTTATGTTTAGGTTTAGTTATGAACATGAGAATAAAAAAGTCCCGAAGGAGTAGGAAATAAAAAAAAAAAAAATTTGATAAATCAATTATTAACATTTGTACATTCTTTTTTATGCTATCCTAATAGGCTTCTTACCACTGGACACATAATGCTTACAAATAGGAAAGTAGAACATTTAATCGCTTATTTCATCATCTGCCAGTTTGGGTCAGTTATATAAATTTTGTGATGTTGATCAAAATATATTTTAAAAGATCAATTCTTTAAAAGTCTTTCAATATAATTATTTTCATTTTTTTAATATGTGTAGACATTGTTCTAAAATTTACTTGATGCCTCAAATTATAATTCCTATCATAAAACAGACAGGGAGTATTGGGGAGTAGGGTGAACATTTTTGCAATTAAGTGTGAAATAATTTTTCTGGCTGATACAAATGATACTACATGCCTGTATATATTTGTATATTCTTGCCTTTTAATAGTTAATTTTTTTTTATTTCTTCAGGTTATTGTTTATTTCTTCCTCAAATGGACTTAACTTCTCCCATAGTTTTATTCATTACATCTGATGCATAAGCAACCCTTTTCTGAAGAATGATACTGTAAGCTACAACAGAGACCTAAACAATGTCGCTGGCAATATGCAATAGCTACCACGGGCAGTTTAAAACCTGGGGAGGAAAATAATTTACAGACAGATACTTTTGAAACGAATACATAATTATCTCACCAGCATGTCATTGTGCAACAAAGTCGTCAGCATTTTATTTGAATGTCCTTTGAACGGGTGAAACGTTCTGAATGGCACGCTTATCGATGGATTTTACACTAAACCGAGCTATCTTCTCAGATCTAGCTTTATTTACCCGCCGTTTCATCGTAAAACCGGAAGTGCGAGTTCGTAAATTTGAAATCTCGATCCCGACTCAAATTTGACATCGGAAAGAAATTTTTTTAAATTTTTTTCTCAAAATTCAAAACCTTGAGCGGAGGGTTTTTAAAACTGAAAATAAAATAAATCCTGGCCTTAAATATGTAATTAGATCATTAGCACATTAACCAGGAGCAAAGGATAAGATGTTCACAGAATTCATGCATTTCACTATATAATCATTGGAGCCCCACCCCAAAACAAGAACCCCTGACCCTGGGGCCATAAAATTCACAATTTTGGTAGAGGCACTCTTGTTCATCATAACTATGTACTTAGTTAGTTTATTTAATACCTAGGAGGAGAGAAGAAGATTTTCTAAGAATTCATGTATTTTCACTATATTATCAATAGAGCCCCGCCCTAACACCAGAACCCCTGACCCTGGGGCCTGGGGCCATAAAATTCACAATTTTGGTAGAGGCACTCTTGCTCATCATAACTATGTACTTAGTTGGTTTATTTAATACCCAGGAGCAGAGAAGAAGATTTTCAAAGAAATAATGCATTTTCACTACCTACTTATTTAGCCCCGCCCTAGCACTAGAACCCCTGACCCTGGGGCCATGAATTTCACAATTTTGGTAGAGGACTCATTGCTGATTACAAACATGCAAACAGTTTGACTGCTTGATGTCCAAGAGTAAAGAAGAAGATTTTTAAAGATTGCATTAATTTTAGTGGTTTTGGCCCCACCCCTCAGGCCCCAGGGGGGCAGGGACCCTGAAATTCACAATTTTTGTTTCCCTTTACCCACAGATGCTGTATACAAAATTTGGTTGAAATTGGTTTAGTGGTTCCAGAGAAGAAGCTGAAAAATGTTCAAATGTTAACACACGACGGACGACGGACGCCGACGGACAAACATGGATGGCAATAGGTCACCTGATTGACTCAGGTGAGCTAATAATAAAGAATAAGCAATCAAATCTTTATATGCTTATTGACATACATGTATTTTATTTCCTTCAGTATACATGTATACATTTAATAATTCTACAAATTCAGTCAGTGGGATCCGACTTTTTCCCTAAGCGGGGGACACGAATTTTCTGCATTAGCTTGTTTTACAATAATTTTTAGAGATTAAGGGCTCATACAAATCATCTCTCAAAGATAATTCAGATAAACGAATGGTCTATTTAGTAATTTTATTTTCCAATATTTTTATGTAATAGAAAGTATCATTAGTACGTTGTGAAAGTGATATGAGAGGTCAAGAATTATGAGTTAATTACCAAACGCTTTCATTGCACAACACTGACCAGTCAAAACTTATCTTTCAAAATAAAATAGGCAGGACATTTTGTGAATACTTTTTTCTGAAACATGGGTTAAAAGTACTCACCAGTTCATTTGCAGAGATTGGCTGTTGAAGCTCTGCCTGTGTCAAAGTCGGGTTAAGAATTTGGACAGCAAAAGTAGTCTGGTCTGAGGGATGAATGTGTCCCTGGCTGTTTATGGCTAGCTGTTGTACACTGTATTCTGTTTGCCTTTGCAGTCCCCTGTCCTGGGTCTGATGCTGGATGGACACCCATGGTAGGGTCTGTCCAGATCTCAGCTCATTTAAAGTCAGTTTTGGATGCACATTTGTGAAATCAGTCTACAAAAAAGAAAAAAAATGTATAAGAAACTGGAAAAATATTGATAATATAGCTAATAAAACCATACTTTTACTGAATGACTTCAACTTCTCTATCGTCAAATGCAATAAGGTAGCAAAATATATCCTTATAAGTTATAACTTGTATGTTTCTCGGTTTATTTGATATATCAGAACATGTACTATTTTCAAAAATTCTAAAATAAGGCAAGCTTCGGACAAACAAATTGATGAAGCAAAGGTATCAACAGTCCTGTTTAAAGTCATCATTTTGCAAGTTCTTTTGTCGATACAATCACCTTGAGAGCAAATACAATTTATCAATTAGTCAAATGCTTCTTGGCGTTTTTCAAAAACTTATTGTTATGCCATTATTTAGATACTAAATGAATAGTATCTATGGTTTTATCGTTTGCCTGATCATGACAAGGAGCACATGTCGGATGTGACCGGTCAGCAGGGGCTGCTTACTCCTTCATGGCACCTGATCCTATCTCTGATAATTTTAGAGGTCTGCTATACTCCCGATATGTACTGTTTTAATGGACTTTTGAGCTCGATTGCTGTTCGTTATTGTCATATTTCATTTCCAAAATTAACTTTAAACTTGCAAAATTGGACTTGATTTTTGATAATGAAACACCCTCTGATCATGAATAATGTAATTTTTTAAAGTATGAATGTCCAATGTTTCTTCATTCAAAATTATGAACCAATCCTTTTGGTCAATGTTCTTGAATTTTCCGTATGATGTGTAGTCAAGATCGCCACACATCCATTAGTCAGAAGCCGATTTTTGAGAAAAATTTCAACTTCCATTTTTTTTCAGTGGAAAATTGTGGACTTTAGCTCTATTAGCGACTTTCAACTTCTCAATAACATTTTGACATGATTGAAACATGATTAGGAAAGATGATTGGGACATAAGCAATAATAAAGTGAGCTTCGCAGTTCAAATATTTCTCTATTAGAACTTGTGTTAGGAAGAATTATGGTTTCCGACAAAATGACCTTGAAATTGACCAAATTAATTTTCATCAACTTTATGGTCATAATTAAATATTGAGATAATGAACCATATTCAAGCACAAAAGTCTATTGAAACAGTACATATCGGGAGCAGAGTACACATGCCCTAAAACATTATGTAAGGGTTAATGTACGAGTAGCGCTCCATTTTTGTTTGAGAGCTCCATTACTTTTCAGGAATGGAGAGTTGCAAATTTCATTGAAAACGGATTCCGAATTTCTTATAATCTTATTTTTCCTTTCCGCTTGTCTCTAACGAGAAAAGAATTTTAGAATATTTTAGAGTTGATTTTCACATTATGAAAATTTTATTGCCTATGGTAAGAATATCAAACTCATACCCTCCGCTTTGTAGTCGGGTACACATTTCACAGAGCTATCGAAGCTGTTGAGATACACTGGATTAAAATAACTTTAGTACAATTTTTTTCGCCTTACTGTCTATAGTATATAAAAAATAACTACTACTAATATATAATGTCTATTTACAGTGTATCATATAAATATTCTTTATTCTATGTAAACGAACAATAGATAAAAGCATTAAAAAAGCGGATTTTAGGTGATATCAGGGGCAACAAAGGAGTATACTCCTTGTCAGAAAAATCTGTAGACAATTTATTTGAGACAGTAAATAATGACATAACAGTTGGTACGAAAAATGTTAGCACTAAATGAAATTATAAAGATTGTATTTGCTGTACAGTGTCGTTCTACTGACCATAGAAGTTACATTATGACGATTTAAAACGAGACTATTTCATCAACTTATTTGTCAATAGTTTGCCATTTTCTAGAAATTGTTTGTAGAGAATGCCCTTCCATTTGGGATCAATTGAAAGACTCAAAGTCCATTTGCGGGTGATAACGGTTTATTTCTACAATAACATAAGTTCGGGAAATAGGCTAAACAAGAATTGAAGCCATCACATTAATCGTAGGATTTGATTTGCTGTAAGTTTGAAGTTTTCTTCAGATAAATTTTCAAAATATGACATAGATATGTCTTTTATTTCAAAGTCACTTGATTTATCGTGTTGTCAATATGAATGAAAGTAACTAAATTTTGAAATAATAAAACATCCCCGATACATGTATTTCCAAATATCAAGTTGAAATGAAAGCAATCTGCGTTTTCTCATCCTCATGCATAATTTTTAAAAATAAATTCTGCGTTATTCATAAATCGGATTATGCCCAAAAACTTTTTGCATATAACAACATCGAATATATTCTGTAATGAATTTGATTTAATAATGCATCTTGCAAGTGACCTTGCAATACCTTAGTAACCTTGAATAAAGGTAAGGACTTATTCTTAGATCATAAGCATTCGTTGTCAATCCCAGAATGACTGGCATACAGAGGGACAATTGTGATGTATTTCAAGATGTAAAAACCAACCTCCTAAACAAATCAATTTACGGTACATTATGTACATTCTAGTTCCAGACCTAAACCTAAAACATACCTGTTGTTGTATCCTAGTCCCAGGTTGAGAAGGATACACAGTACAATTGGTGACATTAGGGTTCACTGTCTCAGTGCTGGTGACTGAGCGACCACTAGGAAGAACTGTGGACGTTATGAATTGTTGTATTTGTTCATTGCTCAACAGAGGTTTTGCCACCTGAAAAAAAAAATGTTTCCTTGAATATACTTTTCTAATTCTATTAATTTGTCTGAATTAGAGTGTGTTTACCGGTATATCAGGATGAGAAACGTACTTAAATCTGACTTAAAAAAAGAATTAGCATTTTTAAAAGGGGTTGCTAGCTACATGCAAAAAAGTATATCAATATTAATTATCAATTGTCTATATGGGTACCATTAATTCTCTGTAACGTACCCCATTTGTCACCACTCTGCCACTTGTACGATTGGGTCCTGTGTTTTGAAATACTGCTTGATTGGAAGCCTGAATATAACGCTTTCTTGGTGGCCCAACCTGCAATGAATTTAAATATTTAATTGTAATTTCATATATTATAAATATAAGCAGACAAATATGAATGAAAACGTGGACTAATGGAAAAGATAAAAGTTGATAGAAGAAAGAAAAAGATTTGAGAAAAAATAGATTAAGACCTTAAATTAACTTACATCGTTTTATACCAATGTTTATTACATATAAAACAAAACTGAGACCTCCACATCTCTCCCGGAAGTGGTGGGCGTGGTCAAGATGTCCACTCCCAGCCTCTTGTAAATACTCAGGCAGCTTCCGGGTTGGAACTGAACATCCACTCTCCTTCTGAAATGACAGAAAATGAATTGTTTGAGCAATAATGAACACAATTTTTAAGAAAATTTCTTACATATTTTAAGTTAGGGGTGGGGGCAGTCAAACAAAATTCTAGTTTAGCAAGCGATAAAGAAAAAAATGTTGTTTTTGTTGTTGTTGTTTTTCATAACAGATTAAATTCATTATTAACGAATTTGAAAATGTTTTTAACGAATTTAATTCATTATAACGACAAATTAGTATATTAAAAATATCTTTAAAATAAAATTCATAAATGGGCCTCCGAATTGACTGATTGACTGAAAGAAAAAGCACCCCCCGGATCACAACATAAATGCTTGTCTCCTAATATGATCTGGTATTCTAAAGAGTGTAATATTACATAATTATTATCCCCTGGTAACAGGGTTGGGGAGAGTCTCGTGACATACTTGGGGGGTGGGGTGGGGGGAGGTTAATATGTCCTTTGTGCGATGCGGAAGTTCCCAACCTCATCGTCACATACCCACAGCTGATGCGATCACCTGTGGCTATGCCGACCATGATGAAACCTGGAATGTTGGTTAACTGGAATAACATACTAAAGAAAAATTACAATTTTCTGTACGCTCTCAACATGTTCATTGTATTTTTTTTAATCAATAGCTACATGTTAGCCTTCTTGCCTATTATATTCCCCTCTCTAAAAAAAGTTTGTCAGATGGTGTTATTTTAAAAATATTGCTGTTCCTATCTTTTAAAATTATGTGAAAAAATAAACGATTCAGAAACACTTAATTAAAGGACTCAAAAGAATTTAGTTTTCCATCCTTAATTTCACAGAGTTTGAAAATTATGATATGATAAAAAGGCAATATAAACTAAAATAATCAAATAAATCAGATTAATTTCCAGATCTAAAAATACAGGCATTTCTTTTCAATGATGAACCCCCCCCCCCCTCCCGGGAATAAGTTTTCATATGAATTTGAAAAAGAAAAACTTCTTGTATTGTTTTGTTGGCACAATATTGATTTTAATGGTTAAAGGGAAGCAACTCAACTTGCTGGTTGTTATGAGCTCCCTTGGTAAAGACCTTTAGAAATCATTCAAGGCTACCAAATAATATGGATTTATTTTGCTAATTACGAGAAAAAAATTCTGATAATAACTGTTGAGTAAGAATTAGAAACGATATGTCGGTCTGAAAATGTTGCTTACTACATTTTTTTCTCAGATTGGCCCTAATTTGAAATCCTAGTCTCTAGGCCTATATAGTGAGAAAATCAACGATCTTTCATTGTATTATACTCACTATATTTTTGGAATTTTCTGCACATGAAATTACACTGCAATTTGATTAATGCAGTTCTCATTTTTCTACTCTAGGTCCCTAATTTATTCATTCCACTTTGTTTAGAATCCCGCAAAAGGGTGCAAAGTGACGAATTTTCTTCGGAACTTAAGCAATATTCAGTATTCTAAACTTTATTAATCTCATGTTATTACTTTACTAAGGGTTGTAATGGTAAAAATATTCAAAAGACCAAAGATAAATCCTTCAAATACGTTTGTATATATATATATAAGTTTGTAAATACTTATAGACTGCTGTCTCATGTTTGCGATTTTAAATTTTCCCTCCCTAGCAACAGGCATTTTAAATTTTCCTCACAAAAATACACAAATATGGTCATTACCCTTTTATGACTCTGACTGTTCATTTCTGTAGCTGTATCTATTGTTTGTAATCAAAAATTCCAGAAAATCTTCGCTTAGCGAAAATCACGTCTTATCTCAACAACTGATGCTGAAACTATGAGCTGTAACCAAAACACATCACACAGCCTAGCAATCGTGACGTTATCATTAGGACGACAACCAATGAAAACATTTTTCTTTTCCACAGAAGTGAATCATTAGCCATTCGGCAAATCTCGGATAATTCCGTCACCTATAATGATCACTCGGCCGATTCGTATCTCATGATC